>NC_136955.1:2135000-2372500 GCF_032717465.1 Coenobita brevimanus | reverse complement strand
CATAATATACAATACATAAAAACACTAAACACATTCTCTCTCTCTCTCCCTCCCTCTCTCTCTCTCTCTCTCTCTCTCGCTCTCTCTCTCACTGCGATGACGTCCCGTATTTTATTCTGCCATGCGAACTGACGATTGTATGGAAGACAGTTTAGAAAGAAGGCTTTAGACAGACAGACAGATACACACAAATACATGGAAAAGAGATAGATAGATAGATAGAAACATGGATGTAGACCAATAGACATACACAGATAGATACAAGAATAAATAGATGCAGATAGATAGATATGTACATGGAAAATAGACAGATAGATAGAAAGGCAGATACATGGATAAATATAGATCGATAGATTGATAGATTGGTACATAGATACATGGATAAATAGATACAGATAGATATAAACAGAGACGTTTTGCTTTCGTTTACACCAAATATATTTATTCTGTGTGTGTGTGTGTGTGTGTGTGTGTGTGTGTGTGTGTGTGTGTGTGTGAGAGAGAGAGAGAGAGAGAGAGAGAGAGAGAGAGAGAGAGAGAGAGAGAGAGAGAGAGAGAGAGAGAGAGTTTTGCGAGTGAAAAGATAACATTTTTTTTTACATTTAAATGAACTGCCTACAAAACTCCAACAACCTACTAGCAAAGACGCCCACTTTCTCCTTTGATTCCCGTCCCGTCGTCTCCTCACTGCCGACACATACAAAGCGCATCCTGAAGTTTACCAAACAATTTTTCTCGCCCGGGCTGGATGTGTTATGCAAGGGTACGAAACGCCGCCCAATACAATACATACATACATGCAGGCATATATACATACGTGCATGCATACATACTGTATATACGTGCAGTCGTAAGTACACATACATGCATACGTGCATAAACATAAATACTGTACATACATACATGCAGTAATACATACCGTGCATACGTGCTTAAATATGCATAGCTTATACATGCAGTAATACATACATACGTGCATTAGTATACGTATATACATACATGCTGTAATACATACATACATACAATCCTATATCCACGCTTAGTTCTTGTGATGTCCATGGCCGTAGCTCTACCTATATAAATGCGAAATTCCATTCCTTTATTGCGAAAACTGTAGATTTTATGAGATTTAGGTTGGGGACTACGCCCCCACTGTGAACCACCAGGTGTATTTCCTATGGTGTTCACAACCCTCGGTAGCCGTCCATTATTACACCCAGTTGTACTCCTGAACACCGTGGATATTTTCCTTCCGGGTCGGAATTGGAGGTCGGGGCTTGTGACCACTCCACGATCCTGCACGCAGTTTCTGTACTACCTGATAATTATCTTTGCCTTTTTCTACGGCCATGCAAAAATTATCTTTTCTTTGTTGAAAAATGCATCAGAGTCGGGGCTGCGACCCTTCACTCGAACTTCCTAAGTGCTCGTGACCTTCCTCTACCATCCTTAAGTCGCCGACCAAACATCCATAGCAACGCAAATCTTCAAAACGAGCGTGAAAACTGTGGCTGTGTATGTGTGGTTGTGTACAGCGTTCAGTAACTCAATTTCTCAACTGAAAAACAAACTAGACTATCCTACCGTGCACTATACCTCGATTATATTTCTTCACTTCCAGACCAATGCACCGTCAAAACAAATACTACTACAACCCATTCAGTATGAACTACCAGCACGTCCACATGTTTGGAGGCTGATATATAAAACAGCCTTTGAATGTAATCTATTGACAAAAAACGCAAACATTCTACTATATATTCCCAGCAAAGGAAAATGCGAGTCTTTTACTATATATTCTCAGTGTGCCAGCCAATACACCGTTATCCAAACACTACACTAAGCCAATTCAGTTTCAATTACGCGTACGGTATGTTTGAAGTTGGTTATGTAAGAACAGGGCAAACACAAACACTGTAGAAAAAATAAATTAAAGTTTCTAATATAAAAACGGTATATATTCTCAGATTCTACACCAGTTCATCGTCACACACAGACAACACAAGAGTCAATTCGGTACCAACTACATATAAGTGTTTGGAGTTACTAAGAGAGCAAGACAAACACAGACTCAGTAAAAAGATGATAATAAAAATCATATCTGTCCAGTACCACAGCTTTTCTATACTTCCTCCGTTTCCACGTCAATGCATCGTCACACAAACACACAACACTAGAGCCAATTCGGTATCAACTACGTGTACATGTTTGGAGTTGGTTATATAAGAGCAAGGCAAACACAGACTCGGTGAAAAAATAACTAAAATCTGCCCAGTACCCCAACTTTTCCATATCTCCCCGGTTTCCACATCAATTTATCGTCACACAAACACAACACTAGAGCCAATTCGGTATCAACTTGGTGTACGTGTTTAGAGCCGGTTACATAAGAGCAAGGCAAACACAGACTCAGTGAAAAAATAACTAAAATCTGCCCAGTACCCCAACTTTTCTATATTTCCTCAGTTTCCACATCAATTCCTCGTCACACAAACACAACACTAGAGCCAATTCGGTATCAACTAGGTGTACCGTATGTGCCTGGAGTAATATTAGGGCAAGACAAACACAAACTCTCTCTAAAATCTGCCCAGTACCCCAACTTTTCTATATTTCCTCCGTTTCCACGCCAATTCAACGTCAAACAAACACAACAGATAGATAGACAGACAAACACAACAGCCAGTTCGGTATTAACTTGGTGTACGTGTTTGGGGTTGGTTATGTGAGGGGGTAGAGAGTGGGATGGCGGGGATCTTCAGAGATATATAGATGGGGGCGTGAGATCCCTAGCTCGAGAAGAGATAAATCATTCAATGTTATGATTCTCAGGCTCATGTATCTTAGAAGGGGGACGGGGGGGAGGTGGCGCAATAAAGAGAAGGGGAGATGGATGGGGAAGGGGGAGAGAGGAGGAAAGGAAGAGGCAGGGGATAGGGAAAGAGTGGAAAAACAGAAAGGGAGATGGGGAAGAATATGTGGAAGGAACGGGAGGAGGGAGGGAAGGAAGGAGAGGAAGGTGGGAGAAGAAAAGAGAAGAGGGATGGATGGGGAAGGGGGAGAGGGAGGGAAGGAAGAGGAGGAGGAAGGGAAAAGGGAAAGGTAGGAAGAGGGGAGAGGAAGGGAAAAGGGAAAGGTAGGAAAAGGGGAGAGGAAGGGAGGGACAGGAAGGGAGGGACAGGAAGGTGGGAGAATAAAGAGAGAGGATGGATAAGGAATGGGAGAGGGAAGGGAAGAAGGGAAGGCAGAGTAGGGGGAAAGACTGGAAGAACAAAAGGAATGGCAGAGGGGAGGAACACGAGGGGGAAGCGATAGGAGGAAGGAAGGGGGAAAGAGGGGAGGGAAAAAAAAAAAGACGAGGAGGAATAAGGGAGAAATATGGGAATGGGGCGGAAAATTAAAATGGAGGGATGGGATGAAGGGGGAGAGACAGTGGGATGGAAGAAGGAAAAGGGAAGGAAAGATAAAAACGATTGAGGAGGAAGATGTTGAATGGGGAGTAGGGAATGGAGAGGAAGGAAAAGAGAGGGAGAGAGAAAAGGGGAAGGGGGGAAGGAAGAAGGGGATGAAAGGTGAAGGATGGAAGGAAAGGAGAAGAGGTCGATCAAAAATAAGGGAATGAGGAGGAACGAGTGAAAGGGGAGTAAGAGGAAGTGGAAGGGAAGGACTGGCAATAAGAGTGGGGAAAGGATGGACGGAGGAGGAATGGAAAGAAGGGAGGAAGGAAGGAAGCAAGCAAGCAAGAAGAGGCAGGAAGGTGACGACAGAAAAAAAGAAAGGGAAGGATGTGGAAGACTAAAAAGTAAGAATGAGAAGTAGGGTGAGGATGGGAAAGAGGAAAGGGGTGGAAGGAAAGAAGGAAAGGAGAAAAGAGGGGGGAGGGAGAAAAGAAAGAAAGAACGAATACGAGGCTGGAGAATAAAATGAAAGGAAGGTATGGAGGGAGGGAAGGAAAAGGAGAAGGAAAGTAACGAGGGAGGAAGAGGCGGGAGGGGGATGAGAAAAAAAGAAAAAAAGGCGACAGGAAGAGGGAAAGACGGATGGGGGAGAAAGAAGAGGGAAGGGGAGAAGGAAAGGAGATTAGAGAAAAAGAAGGGAAGGAAGAATCAAAAGTAAGTGAAGGAGTGGAGAGGGAAGGAAGGGAAATGAAGGAGATATGGAATTAGGGAAAGCAAAGACATGAAACTATGAGAGAGAGAGAGAGAGAGAGAGAGAGAGAGAGAGAGAGAGAGAGAAATATTTGAGTGAGAAAAGAGAGAGGAGAATAAAGAGGATATTAGTTATGTACGTAAGGGGAAAAGTAATAAATGGACACAAATATTATTCATAGGGATTAAAAAAATAAATTACTTATACTCACATAGACAAACAAATGGCCGGAAGCAACTGTACCTGGAAAAGAAAAAGAGGGATTAAAAAAATGAATTATTAAAACTCCCGAGAGAGAGAGAGAGAGAGAGAGAGAGTAGCATGGCCAACGAGGTAATCCAGCCATAATACTAATGGAAGCCCTTACTCCCCACCCACATAAAAAATAGAAAAAAAAAAAAACTAACAATATATTACAAGGTTATTTTTCTCACCTTCCAACCCCTTAATTCAATAAGAGACGTCTAATTAGAGTCTGGTGGCTGTTGAGATGCCGTAACGCCTCTTCCTTAGCGATTCTGTCTACATATTACTCTTCAGTTTCCTCCTGTGTGTTAGTGATGAAAACGATGTCAATATTAAAATGACATAAAGCACAGATGAGATATGTATTCTAAGTGTCTTAATATATTTCGCATCACGATATTTGTGAATTTTCCAAACACCTCTAATACTTATAAAAAAATGGCTACAGACAAAACGCCAGCAGTTACACAATTTTATACCACGCTTCAATTGCACTGGTACCAGTATATATAATAACACATTGTATCATGCATCATCGGATGAAAAGCCTCACCTAACAGGACTGAAATACCTAATTTATATATATATATATATATATATATATATATATATATATATATATATATATATATGTATATATACTGGTGAAAGTGCTACGAACAAAATCACTGGAGAGCATGCTGTTTCAAATAAAATAAGTATTTATCAAATACCTTCTGATACCTACTTCTTACCTTTTTTTTTTTTTTTTTAATTTACGATGCAGCGAGAGAGGGAGAGAGAGAGAGAGAGAGAGAGAGAGAGAGAGAGAGAGAGAGAGAGAGAATAATTAAGCAGGGCATAAATGACACTTGGGCCTACTAAGAAGTGCTAAGGAAAGGTTACGAGGTGATGAGAAAGCTAAATGACGAGGGGTGGAGAAAATCAGGGAAAGAGAGAGAGAGAGAGAGAGAGAGAGAGAGAGAGAGAGAGAGAGAAGGAAGGGTGTGGAGGGAAAACTGATGGAGAGAAGGGAAAATTAAGAGTCAAGGAATACTGAAGAAGAAAATAAAGGAAAATAAAGAAGAAATGAGGAAATTGACAGAGTAAATAAATAGGCGAGATGAAAATGAAGAAAAGAAAATGAAGGGGAGAGGAAAGGGGCTGGGGAGGGAGAAAAACTTGGAGGAAAAATGATGGAGATAAAAAGGGTGGAGGGAGGAAAAGTTCTACCTCCCTCTCTCCCCCTGCTCCTCCCTCCCTCCCTCTCTCCTTCTGTTCCTCCCTCCCTCTCTTCCTCTCTCCTCTTGTTCTTCTTCTCTCCCTATTACTTTCTTCCAATGTTCTTCCTCTCTCTTCTTCCCTCCCTCCCTCTGTTCTTCCTCCCTTGCTCCATCTACCCTCCCTCCCTCCCTCCCTGTTACTCCCTTCCGTTTCTTCCCTTCATCTGTTCTTCTTCCCTTCCTCCATGTTATACTCTCTCTCTCTCTCTCTCTCTCTCTCTCTCTCTCTCTCTCTCTCTCTCTCTCTCTCATCACCAATTCTTCACATTTACTCACCATTCCTGATTCCACCTCTCTCTCTCTCTCTTAGCATGACAATAGGCGGCTCTTCTTATCTCTCAGGTCAGTGTGTTTATCCTGGTGCTGTTAGTGCCTATCTCCCTCCCTCCCTCCCTCCCTCTCTCCTTTCCACTCCGTCCCACCCCCTCTCCCCTTCCTTTCCATCTTTCCGTTCCTCTCTCTCTCTCTCTCTCTCTAATTCTAACTTTCCTTTCTTTCTCCTTATATTTCTCTTGTTCTCTCCCACCCTCCCGAAATTCTCCCCATCCGTCTATACCCCCCTCTCTCTCTCTTCCCTCCCTCTGTCTCCCCCACTTCTCTCCCTCTCCCCCCTCTCCCACTCTCTTCTCCTTTCTCTGGAATTATTTATCAGGAACAACAATGAACACACCACTTCATTCTCTCTCTCTCTAAAAAGTACTCATTTTTATTTCCATACACCGTTTTTTCCCCTATGATTCCAGGCTTATATAACACCATTTCGAAGTCTGTACAAAACTGAACAAACATCGTCTACAGGGAACGAGAATACGGGAGAAAAACACTCCACTGAATGTGCTAAGGATGGGTGTAAAATGTTAAATATAAGTAAATAAAAAAATACTGATACGGGAAGAGGTGATCCAGTGGGAGGTGTATCATAAAAAAAAACAATCTCTCTCTCTCTCTCTCTCCCCCCTCTCTCTCTTTAAATGAGGGGGATATGGTGAAAATAGTTTATCCTCTTCCATTTTCTCTTTTGGGCCACGATTTTAAGGTGAACCTCGCCATTTCTCCGTTGTCCCATGATTCTCTTCGTATCGTATCGTTTATATAGACTAATTCAGCCCTTTACCCCTGAGGTCACAATCAATGGCTTTGTCCAAGCTCTTTCTCGGTCTGCCTCTCGAAACCCTACCTCCGATGCTCAAACTTCTTACCCACTCCAGTCAACTGTCATCCTCCATCCTCTCCACATGCCCAAATCATCCCAATCTACCAATCCTCATAACAACCCCAATACATTTCAGTCCCATTCTTCCTCTCAGCTCGTCATTCGTACTCCTATAGTCCCTCCTTCCCTCCCAAGCCTCACATTCATGGACGCATTACACATCAATCTCTTAAACCATCCTCTCTACATGCCCAAATCATCTCAATCTACCTCTCCTCATCACAACACTAATACATTCCAGTCCCATTCTTCTTCTCAGCTCTTCATTCGTACTCCTAGCTCCCTCCCCCAGGCCTCACATTCATGGACGCACTACACATCCATCTCTTAACCCCCTACAATAAACAATGATCATGGCTCGTCTTTTCTACTATACAGAACATTTCATATTATTTACCATTCTCATATTTCTGCTTCCATGCCCCCTTCAGCTTAGTAATTTTCTGTTCTATTCAGGATTCGTTGTTTTTTCTCTCTTTAAATCAGGTACAGTAATACGTAAGTCAGCTCTCTCTCTCTCTCTCTCTCTCTCTCTCTCAAACTAATCACCCATTCTTCACATTTTACCCCCAACTTTGATCTCTCTCTCTCTCTCTCTCTCTCTCTCTCTCATATCAGGCCAATAAAGATGCATTCAAGTCACGCTTCACTTACACCACTACCACACTGTACCTCACCAAACAATATTCCTTTTATTCTAACTTGGCCTAAAATTACCATCTCTCCATCAATGACGTTTGCAGGGAAAGCCATTATTTATCAATCTATATCCATTTGTCGGTATGTCGATCTATTTTATGTATATATGTATCTATCCATCTATCTAAAGTTCTAAACGTTGGGGTATTACATTATCTGCATATCTATCAGTCTTTTGTATCTATCTACCTATCAATCTATCTATTATCTCTCTCTCTCTCTCTCTCTCTCCATCCCACGCCTCCCCTCTCCCCTTTCACTTCCCTCTCCTCACCCCTTTTCACCTCTCTCTCTCTCTCTCTTCATCCCACGCCTCCCCTCTCCCCACCCTTCCCCTTCTCTCTCTCTCTCTCCTTGTGGCCATCAATAATTACTTCCCTGCCTTTCATCTCTCACTCGTAATTAAATTCTTACAACCACCAAGCATACCCTGCCTCTCTCTCCCTCTCTCTCTCTCTCAGGTGATCAAGTGTAAGATCTTGTATTTTTCCCAACTACACTTTCTCTCTCTCTCTCTCTCTCTCTCTCTCTCTCTCTCTTTTCTCTCTCTCTCTCAAATATAGGAGGGCCACAGAAATGAGGGACAAAGGACATGGAAATTAAACTTATAAAATGGGGAGGGAATGACTGAGACAAAGAGAGAGAGAGAGAGAGAGAGAGAGAGAGAGAGAGAGAGAGAGATGGGGGATATGAACAGGGTAAGGCAAGCTGGTCCCAAACACGGCAAAACATGAGCACTAGTGAACAATGGCACCCCTGAGGCCTTGTCCGAAAAGATGAAGCGAATTTGACTTCATCTTAAAAACCAATTCAAAAATAATAATAATAATAAAATAAATCCCTCAACCAACACTACCCTACACAAAATAACAACGTACTTTTAAAATTACCTTGTGGATTAAGTCACAATGGTGTTAAATTCTACAAGGGTTTGTGGGTAAGTGGTTGTGGGTGTGGTGGGCTGGGGTGTCTGTTGTGTTCGTGTGTTGTGTTTATGTTATCGTAAGCTGGGGAAAAATATCGCGACTTTGGTTACGTGAAAGCCTACCCCGTGGGGAGGAAAGGGAACGAAGGGGAGGGAAAAGGGAGGAGGACGAGAGGGGAGAACATGGACGAGAGGGGAGCGAGGAGGAGGAGGAGGAGAAGGAGGAGAGGGGAGGAGGAGGACAAGAGGGGAGAAGGAGGAGGATTACACAGGATTACACAGGAAAGCAAACAGCAACAGACCTTATGGTCCTTTCGAGGCTGCTTGTTAGAGAAAACTATGACTACAAGATCTAACTCTACATGTTGGGGGGGGTGAGAAGGAAGGAGAGAAGTGGGAAAGGGAACGGGGACGGAGAGATGAAAAAGTGAGTGGAGGGCAGGCGTCCAGACTAACACCTCTTGAATTACATAACAAACCTACTTCTATCAACTCCTTCAGTGCGAGGAATTCATTGTTCTTTATTTCATTGCGATTACCGAAGATTTATTTTCAGCACAGAGAATTAAGTTATTTTGGTACAAATACCGATCGACGATTTGATTAAGCACACGGTAAGCATCATCTGAAGGGTTTAGAATCTAGACTATTTCCATTAAACCTCTTCCCTACCGGCACTCGATATCACCCATACAGCACATTAAGAAGTGATACAACTTCCTCTTGAAAATTCTTTATATAACCTCATAAGGGTGCGTGCGGGAGTCCTTCCCTAACCCCTTCAAGGAGGTAACTCCGAACCAATGGATAACCCTCACATTTGAGCATAACCTCCCCTAGGGGTTATAGTACCCTCGCCTGTGTATAGTCCCACCTGAAGGTTACCTCCTTCGGGATCCTTCGCCTGTGTATAACCCCACTTGAGGGTTACCCCTCTGGGGACCATCCCACCTTTATAGTCCCACAAGAGGGTTACCCCCACCTGGGGTTACTCTCAACTGGGGGTCACGCCAAAAGACTGACTCCTCCTAGGAAGATTTAACCTCACTTTAAGAACCATTCTCTCAGATCATTAATTGTATTCCAATACAGAGAACTAGTTCAAAGTGAGTTACCTACTATTAATAAAATAATGGATATATAACGAGTGACTGCGCACCTGGGAAGACTCAATCTCACTTTATAACAAATTTTCTCAGGACATTACTTTAACTTAATTTTAATCCAATGTAGAGCTAATCCTTTAAGATGAGTTACATACCCTAATATATTACCGCATATATAGTCTGACTTCGTACTGTACATACAAGGTGAATCATGATATGCCTCACCAACCCTTAAATCCCCAAGTACCCCCTCCCACCAGGTACTCTGTCTCGCAAGCTGCCAGCAGCAGGATGACACAGAGTTCACACACACATGCACACTTGTAGGCTGAAACTTATACTGATATGCCTTGCCAACCAAACAACCCACCTATTGTGTCTCAGCAGCAGGAATTACAAAAAAAAAAAAAAAAAAAAAAAAAAAAAAAAACCACCTACCCAGTGTATATCGTAATCAGCAACAGAATGATGCAGAATTTACATACTGACTGCACATAGGCTGATATTTATTATGCACTGCCAAACCCACCATCCCATCCACCTACCCAGTGTCTCAGTAGCAGCAAAATTACTCAGCATTTGCACACACAGGTAGAGACAGGCACAGGAAACTTCACAGTATACATTATGAAAACCGCAGAGGGGTATGGCCAGTACAGGATGGCCCCCTCACTGTTTAAAGGTGTGAAAACAGACTATATTATCAACTATAAAGGGTTCAGCGTCACCTGTGTGTGTGTGTGTGTGTTTCATTATCGTCACAAATGTAATCGGCTAAGTAAAACGTATAGGCCTAATTTGCTCTACGTCCTTTCCATAGCACTTCGTGACCAGAATCATTTTCCACTAAATCTCAGGCACCTTTCACGTAGTTTAGTGGCAGACAGTACTATGGCTCTACATCTTATCCACATCACTTTTTGACCAGCATCATATTCCAGCATTAATCTAGTTACAACTCGGCATTCAAAGTGGAGATTGTGATTTTGGGCCAAGTTAGTGTAAAAAGAGTAAATCATAACTTGGAAGGCTTCATGTACCTTTGGAAAATACGTGTACATTTTCGAGCATATTTCACTGTTAACACTACTTCAAAGTTTAAAAAATACAGTTCGACCACTTAGCGATTTTCCTGCTTCCTATGATCTCCAGTCTTTCAAACGCAGTGTGTTCAGGCATCTCGGAATAATCGGGTCTTGCATTTGGCTCCCTCTTGTATATTGTTTTTCTCTTGGAACAGTTATTGCGGGCTTGTGGCCTTTGGTTCCTTCTTCCACGCATTAAAAAAAAAAAAAAAAAAAAAAAAAACAGTGGCAGAAGGATAATACGGTCCTGCATCCTCCCTACGGCACTTCTTCGTGACTAGCACTATATTCCAAGCTCTTGTTATAGCTATGCATTCAAGATGGGGATGGCAATTTTACGCCTGTCAACAGATTATGGTATACGTTAACTTGCAAGGCTTCATATATCATACATTTCTTTGCTTCCAACCATAAATCCTCCAATAATAATAATAGTGATACGGTAATAATAATAATAATAATAATAATAATAATAGCAAAAATAAAAGCATAATAAAAGGGATGTTAAAAATAAAAATAAAATAAATAATAAATCCTCATTATACCAAAGGCAGTATCAATTTCATTCCCAAGCACTACGGCTTCCATAGACACTTGTAGAGAGAGAAAGGAAAACTGGCAATGAATTAACGGACACTGAAGAAAATTGGCGACTTAACATCCTATCTATCTATTGCCAGACGCCTCAATCCCGTTTGGGGTGGCCACAAACAAATCGCCTCCAAGTCGCCCTGTCCCCCGCCATTTCACTGCCCTGCTCCCACCTCACACCCCCCTCTCTCATATACTTAACATCCGATTTTTATTATTATTATTATTTTCTTTTTATGCACCCTTCCCTGCTTGGCCTTCAATGACTGTTCCCTAGAGTGTTGGGGCTTGTACTGAATGGTAAATATAGAATCTAAATAAAAAAATAAATAAATAACACACGCTCTGTCAATTTCAGTTCTAACTAAACCTAAATAAAAAATAAATAAACACACGCTCGGTCAGATTTGTTCTAAACCTAAATAAAAAATAAATAACACGCTAGGTCAGATTTGTTCTAACTAAACCTAAATAAAAAATAAACAAATAAATAAATAACACGCTCGGTCAGATTTCAATTCTAACGTATCATTCATTACAACTTTCTTATTCTTCATACGAATTTTTCTCCCCGTTATGTAGAAATCCCCAAATAACCATCATCACCTAATTCACAAACACTAACTGCCATAAAAACATGTGAGAGAGAGAGAGAGAGAGAGAGAGAGAGAGAGAGAGAGAGAGAGAGAGAGAGAGAGAGAGAATTTTCCAAAGCTGAATATTTTCAGACAGCATACATTATAAAGGACGTCACCTGGATTCAGATATCGGATATACCGTAACACCTCTGCCCTAGCGATTTACACCCTACACCTCAATACCCTCTTGTATACTATTGACGGAAACCAGGCCACATCGATACAACGAAGAACAGCATACAAGACTGCTCAGTGTTACAGGCAATAATAAATCGTTAAAGAATTTCTATTACGACAGCTCCTACGGCCTAGAAAATATTAAAACTATATAAATAGGATACGAGAGACTTAAATGTGAATAGCCTATGCACAATAAATCGATAAGCGAAAGGTACTACGCCTACTACACCCCCATCAGAGTAGATATAAAATAAAATTATATATATAATAAGTTATAAAATAAATAATAAACGAAATAAACAGTATGCCAGGGTTAATGTGCAATATCCAAAATAACTCGTTAAGGAAGAAGTGCCGACGCCTCCCCCCACCCCCCTAATCTTAAAACGAGATCAATAGCATACAAGTAACTGTTAGTGTGTATATATGTAAAATAAATCGCTAAGGGACAAACGTTGCACCTATTATCTGGAATATAACACAAATACCATTTAGGAAACAAGGACCCGTATTCTCGTAGGAAGCTCCCTAAGACCTTTTCCAAAGAGCTTTATTTTGCTTAATATATCTTACTGTCCTATCCTGCACTAAATAGCCTAAATCCTTCCAATCTACAAAGATATTAACCAGCCGCATCAAAAAATAAATAGTTAAGGAAGATGTGTTTGCTAGCTTCCTTGTTCGATGAGAATATGGGTCAAGGTGCAATATAAAAAATAAATCGTATTGGAAAATGTGCTACGTCTCAAATGTCCTGAAAGTTAGATAATGCAGTAAACAGCATACATGAATCTGTTGTGTGTGGAAAATAAATCGCCAAACAAGTACCGACACATCCTATGCCCCAACACACACACAGTGTGTGTGTGTGTGTTATATATATATATATATATATATATATATATATATATATATATATATATATATATATATATATATATATATATATCGCTTAAGGAACAACGCTAAGACATCTCCTCGACCCCAGATCCTTAAACGAGATAAATGACAAACAAGAGACTTCTGGTGCAATATGCAAAAATAGCTTCAGAAGCGGTGCTGCGTCGGTTCCAATACACTGGAAGATATTTAAACTAAAAAGAAAAAAAAAAAACTGTCGAAGTAATACAAAATTCTAAGAATGAGTTGCTACGCCTGTCCTAGATTTGAATAAATATTACAGGGAAAAAAATAGAATTTGAAACTTATGGTGTAATATATAAATCGCTAAGGGAGAAGTGCTACAACGCATCCTGTGCCCTAGAAGATAAATTATTAAAACGAGATAAATACAAGAGACTGTTAGCGCGTGTACCATAATAAATAGCTATGGATGAGGCGCCACAACTCCTATGCCCTACAATGTAGGGTATAGAAGATCTAGTAGGGCTTCCATTCTGCTCTTACCCTAAAAATGCCATCACTACATCGTAAACGTCTAATTGTAACGAGATTAACATGCCTACAAAGAATATACTAGTCACGAAGAAGTGCCATGAAATTTATCTAAACCCGCAGTATTACCTTCCGACACTGATCTATGAGAAATAAGCTGCAAAATGAAGAAAATCTGGCCCAAGTTAAGGTGACAGGAGCAGTGAATAAGGGTTAGTTGTCCGAGACGCCGCTAGGTGGCAGCACCGAAGGGCGCGATTGCCCGGTCAACAGTGGGCGCAAGTAATTACTCCTATCTCCGTTAACATAATTTCTCGACGACTCCTCGAAATGAGAAACTTGTCAGGGCGAATTATAGACAAAACTGAGTCTAAAAACAGTGTTAGTTAGTGGGGATGCTTGTAAAATAGTACCCAAAACAGGTTCTGTCATGTACCCAACAATGTGCACTTCGAAACTTACCTCAATCTTTCTCTTTTGGCATCGCACAGCTCTAGTTTTCTTGATGTATCATTAAACTCACTTGCTAAACATATTATAGGTTCACTATAGCGCTTGCAGTCCCGCAATGGTCGCCAGCTATAGCAAAAACGACAAATTATGTGGAGCTCAGACAACAGCCAATCTTCCTTGGCGACGCCATTTGCACGCTAACTTCGCTAAGGATGTTTTCACGTTATGGTGTGAAAAAACAAACGAAGTCTATGTGTAGAAATAATTAGAAAATTAAACATTAAACTATACTTTAAAAATTAAGACAATGATCTGACTTGCATTTCTTGGTCATGAAAGAAGAAAAATAGTTATCGCTACAGTAGCAATCTGTGGTTGCAACGTTCGTTTCCATTTCAAATAATATTTGGACGGTAAACATGCATGACCATGATCAAATTCTCACAATCGATTGGGTTCTTGCTTTCGCTTTTTTTTTGGGGGGGGGGGCGGGAAGAGATGGCAAAAAATGTGATAATGGGCTGGAACCATGGGCAGTTATACGTTCGCTATAAATATCGTTCACCGTACAAATGTATGAACCGATTATAAGCACTGATAAGATGTATTCCAGGCCACCGATAACTTGTACTTGTCATCGTTTCACTTGCGTCAAACATCTATAACTATAACACGTCTGGTAAAAGTTAATTTGACAAAGATCCCTATTTCTAATGAGTTCGGTTGATGTCCATAGTCAGACTGGTTGATTTCTCTGCTGCTCCACCTATTCTCCCTAGGCTTCTCTCTCTCTCTCTCTCTCTCTCTCTCTCTCTCTCTCTCTCTCTCTCTCTCTCATTAAAAAAAAAAAAAAAAAGTATCATTATTCTGAACTAGTAAATATGGAAGTTACTTAAAGGATATCTTCAACTTTAAGTTACACTGAAGTTCCAAGGGAAAACGGGTAAACATGAAATACATTCTGATTAAAGCGACATTTCCAAAATGTCCAGTCTTGGCTTCACGGTATGAAGCCAGTATTAGAATCATAGCATTAATACGAAGATATTGTATAGTAGTTATAATCCCTTCATGCACATTATTCTGCAATAAATGATTAGCAGACAAATTCTCTCATTCTGTTTTTTACTTATCGAACCTCAAAGGTGAGATTGCCAAGCGACTGCCTCAGCATTCTGGCAGAGCACAACACAAACATTGAGCGAGTGTTTATCTTCTCCCTGCATGGGTTGATTTCGTGGGTACAAATCCTAGAGGAGGCTATTTCTTCGTAAAAGGCAAAGAAGAGAGGTGCAAGATGGGGAGACGCAGCATCAACACCACTAAGAGTGGGAAATATATGAATCCCACTGACCAGGCCCGTGAGTCTCACTTGATGTTGTTGGTAATTTTCATTTTCAGCCGATAATTGCTGTGGACATGACGCTGTATATTGGTTACTATTCATTTACGACGGAATTGTCATAAGTAAAAGTTACTTGTGATGTGGCAAGTCCTAGCTTAGATGACAATAATGGAAAAGGGATTAAGGAGTGTCACATCCATACATTCATCTTACTGTATAATCATGTGTCAATATTGAATTGAAATATTTATTGTTGTAAAAGACATACAATACAGAGTACTTACACAACAAAAAAGGTGATAGGCTTTGCCACACCTTCTTCAGTATTGTGAAAAACTCAGATTTTAAGTTACAGGAGTCCTCACTTTTTTTTTTTTTCTCACTCAGTTTTACAGATGCATTTCAGGAATATTCATTTTGAATTTCAGCAGGCAGTCTTTTTCAGCTGACGAAAATATGTTTTTATGCAGTGCTTCCATTCCGAGCTTATCATTAAGGAGATACAGTAATTACATATGGAGGAAGCCTCAAAATCGAGAAATCTGAGGCAGCTTTTTAAATGGTGAAAGTAAAGCTGTGGATGAAACTGTAGGTTTTATTTATGATAAGGTCAGGACCGAAAATTGCTCAGGTTAGGACAAAAGGCTGCGGCGTCCTTGGATTGTGGCACAGTTGGTAGAGTGCAGTGTGCTAGGTTCTGTGGTCTGAGTCCAGGAGGTAGCTAGGTTTTTTCCGTCATTTAGACACTGCAGGGACGTAGGTCAGACTCCTACCTATAATTGTCCTGGACTAATGATGGCCTAGTCTTGGACCCCTACACTCAGAAGCAGGCAGAATTGGATTTGGCAGGCACTGCTTTATGAGTAATGATCCTTGAAACTGCATGAAGGTTCAGAGTGAAGGCCAAAATTTCGACTAAATAAAGTGCCATCCTCTGATTAGGTCCAAAACTTCAGAACATCAGAGGCAAGTTTTGGCAAAAATTGACGAGAAAGTTTTTATCATACCGTATAATGATTACCTTTTTCTTTATAGTCCCTAATTCATATTCATTGCATAATACTTTTTTTCTATACTAGTATGTTAATTTTACAAGTTTCTGTATTTCTATCTATCGCCAGACACCATAATCCCTTAAGGGGTGGCCATTTGACTATGAGTTATTTGTTTTAAGGGGAGGGGCACTAACCCTCCACCAACCCACTTGTTCACACGTAGGGACATTAATTTCAAATTGTCTCCCCTCCTGGCAGGCAAAGAGGCGAGGAAGCGGGAACTGAAGAAAAACAAGAAGCAAAGACAGATGGTACGAGCCGCAGTACTGAAAGGGAAGGACCCCTCACAGATTATCATGGAAATGGAAAAGATTGACAGCATGGGTGAGTTTTTACCACTGTACTCTTTATATTAACGTGGCCAAAACTTCCCAACTCTCCATCTTGAATGCCAAATTGTGACAAGATTAACATGAGAATATTGTGGTGGTAGTCACTGGAAAGTGTTATGGAAAGGAAGTAATGATGTAAATTAGTATTTTCTTATTCTGCCACTGAACCACAGAAAATAGGTTTCAAAGGGAGAGATAATCACCACCAAGTTGAGTTAATTATACTGTAGGTCACTTTTTCTTTCATATGATTGCAGTACATTTTAACCCCTCCAGCCTTGTGGTGTATACGCAGTACCGTATTGCATTTTATTCATGCTGTCTTTGGACTACAATTCAGCTGTTGAGAAACTTTGGAGAGGTTAAATACAGCCTTCATCAACCCCTTCACTATAAGAGGCTTCCCAACCAGAGGTGAATAAAAGAGTCTGGAGGCAGCAAAAATTAATCAGTGAAACACATCAATAGATGATGAGTTAATCCATACCGTATCTATTATAGCCAATCAGCTGTAAGTCACAACAGTACCCTCGTCATCACAAAACTCATATTAAACTTTGCCTGTGTGGTATCCAAAAAAAAAAAAAAAACGTTTATAAATATTGACAGTATAATAATAATAATAAAAAAATCATTTCAGAATACAATGTTGAAGTGGCCCCTGCACTAAGTGAAAAGGTTCTGAAAGATAAAAGGAAGAAACTCCGCGAGACTCTAGACCGCGTCCTTAGATTGTACGAACGTGAGAACCCTGAATACTGGGTGGAAATCAGGCGAATGGAGGGGGACTACCATAAAAAACGGCAAGCGATGATCGAGTACTTTGAGTCAGTTCGTCATGCCCAGGCGGTGACAGTTGATGAGATCCCACTGCCAAACTTGGATCAGCCTCAAGTGACAGATGCGATGGGAGAGGAAGGGGAGGAGGGGGTGGGGGGGCTTCCTCTGGCACCCACCCCTGCCCCACCCCCAGTGCCTAATGCCCACTTGGTGCCCACTCACAGTATACTGAAGAAACTGTCAGCATATGTGAGTGAACCAGAGATCAGAAAACCCCCAGGATGCCCCCCGACACTGCCTCCAGATTTGAGTGACGATGAAGAGGACAAGGAGGAGGATATGGAGACAGACCAGCCCTCAGGAAGGAAAGATGTGGCAGAGAAGTCAGAGGAAACTGAAGAAACCATAGCAGAGGACCTTCCACCCCGACAGCGTACCATCCGATTCAAAGATGGAGACTCGGATGAGGAAGAGGAGAAGGAAGAGCAGGCAGATGGCGATGGAGATGCAGATGCAGATGGGGCGGGTGGAAACAACAAGGGCCTAACTAGCCTCCAGACCAAGCTGCTACAGATGTCAGGGCAGGACATCGACGACTTCATGCGTGAAACTGAAGTTCTATTCAGGGAAAAGGAGGCCGAGCGCAGGGCAGATCTCAAGGCCAGACTTAATCGCCTTAACCCCACTGCTGCTGCCACTCCTGGTGTCACACCCCGTCCTGGTCTGCCCCCGCCTGCACAAGTCCAGCCCCCAATCATGACTGTGCCCCCACCATCACAACAACAGCCACCACGACCACCACTCGGTATGCTTTTCTTCTGGAATACTGTATATGTCTGCCTGTGAGATGGAGTGGATGTTGAGTATGTGTCAGAGGGAGAGTGAGTGAGATAAAAGTCACTAAACTCATGTATTTCCAAAAATATGTCATTTAATGTGAAAGTTTAGTGTAGTACAATGTACACTGGGCCCATGAACATTTTTTCATCTTTAATCTTGCCATTTCCTGATTACTTAATCTAGCTTAGAAGAGAGATTTCCAACTTACGTGGTTAAACATAGCTATAATAAACCTCTTAATATGAGAAGCCTTTCCCTGGTTGAATAAAATTGCCTAGCAGAAGAAATACGGTAATAAACCATAAAGTACGTCCCCTGGATTCGAGGGATTAATACTGCTTTGTGATCATCAGGTGTTGGGAACAGTGGTGGCGGCCAGACAGCAACAGGCCAACCACCGTTCCTCACCCCCACTATGCCCCCTGCCTCAGCCCCGACAGCCCCAGCAGGTGTGGTTCCCCCGCCTGTTGCCCCAGCTGCTGCCCCACCCACCATGCCCCAGGTGGCCCTCCCTGTAGTCCCACCTGGCTCTGTCCCTGTTCCCAGCTCCACCCTGGCACCCCCACCCACCACCGTGCCTCTCATACCTCCAGGGGTAACACCAGCACCCCACCAGGCCACCCCGACTCTTACTGGCCCACCTGGTGCACCCCCAGTCGTCCCTCCAGTGATACCACCAGGGGCCCCACCCGGTGCTCCCCCTCTCATGTTCCGACCCCCACCCCCCATGCGAACTGGTCCCCCTCCTCCCCCTGGTGTGCGTGCTCCCCCTGGCCCCCCTCCACAAGGCCTGCCGCCACGCCTACCCAACATGCGTTTGCCTCCTCCCATGCCTCCACGTGGCCTACCCATGCGCCCCCCTGGCATGCCTCCAGGTCTGCCTCCACCTGGCATGCCTCCACGTGGGCTACCTCCAACACACAACCCCAATGTGCTCTCAGCAGCACCTCAGCTCATACCTCGGCCGGCTCACCACGAAAACAACCTGTCCGCCACTATCGAAGCAAAGCCACAGATCAGGTATGTAAAGCTTAACTATTCTGTTACCACTACCATTACCACCACTTACATTTTCAGTCATTGTATCTGCTGTTATGCTTCGTACAAGCAAGAGTTACACTACCAGTACTGTTAAATTACAGTGCAATGATACCATTCCGGTACTATTCCAGGTACTTATCATGCAGTTCTTTACCATCAACAGCACCACTGTCACTTACCTCATCCCATCCATATTTTTGTACTGTAATTCATTTAATCCTAATGCACTGATACCAGTACATCAAATCCTCTCTTTATGTCAGGGATACAGTTCAGAAAAAGTGTACCATACATAATGCATGAGTATTACATTAAATATGACAAGTAGAAATGCTTACTAAACTGTCTGTATTAATATGTTGTCATATAATGACACCTCATAGTACAGTGCTGTACTTTACCTGTACTATAAGTTACTGCTGCCAGTGTCCTTTCTATGTAGTAATAAATTGACCAGGTATATATGTTTGTGGATTCCAGAGGCTTGAATGTTGTGTGCATGATTGTGTGGCCCATTGCATTGGGCTTGCTGTTAATATACTAAAATATTCCCCCTTGCATGTACACAGGAGCCTGAGTGCAGATGTGACACGCTTCCTACCCACAGCCCTGAGAGTGAAGAGAGAGGACAGGAAGAAACTTGGAAAGGCTCAGACAGGTTTGTGATGATGCTTTGTAGAGGGAGTTATATACCCTTGTTTTCATCATTTATCTGAATCATGTACGGTATCGGTTGCACTAATGTATGAAGGACATGAGTGAGAAGACTGGAAATGAGTTATCTGAGAGGAGCACGTGGAGGGAGCCCAACAGACAAATAATGGTTGGAAGTGCTGTGGTGTTGATGTGAATGTACTGCAGTTTATTAGAAGAATTATCCTGAGATGGTTTGGCCATGTAGAGAAAACTGAGTAAGAGATTGGCCTGGAGAGTGCATGTGAAGTAGAGGTGGAAAGGAGGAGTGAGAGAATGTGGTGGAAGGACAGAATGGAGGTATACGGATGAAAATGGTGTGGGATAGAGAGAGGATTGCTTGATGGTGGAGGATAGCACAACATAGAGGCGATTTCTTTGTAACCACCCCCTTCTGGGATTGAGATGTTTGACTATAGTTTATTTAACTAGGCAGAGATTTTTGTCCTTTTGCAGCTTATTTCCTATAGCTCAGTGGCAGAATAAGACAGTACTATGGCTCAACATCCTTTCCATAGAACTTCTTCATGACTACTACCGTATCCTAGGGTTAATCCTTAGTTACAGTGCAACATTCAAGATGAAAAGATGACAAATTTATGCTTAATTAAAGTGAACAGAGTACTGATAGATACATGTAGATTGAAATATAGTACATTCCAAGTACATGTGGAATTATAAGTAACTGTATTTGTATTTTTTCCAGATGTGAAGGAGGTTGGAGGAGGAAAGGCTGAAGAAGGAGATCGTAAACCCACCAAGGACGACGCATACTCACAATTCATGCGGGAAATGGAAGGGCTTTTGTAGTGCCTCCATCAGGGTTTAAGTGTACGTGCATAGTACAATAGATCTCCAGTGGGTAAAATTGTTCGCTTCCTGATTGTCAGTCCTCAGTTGAAGTCTAGGGTGTGTAATGGCAAAGTGCTTCTAAGTGAAACAATTTAAGCCTCAGAGATGTATGTCAAGGATGGTGGTGTGAATTGGAGAGAAGGCAGCCTGATGCTGTAAGACAGGGTGACATGGCGGCAATTTGTTTATAGCCACCCCTTCCAGAAATAAAGCATCTGGCTAAAGACAGAGGGACAGACAGACATTTCGATTCATGATTAAGGAGTTAAATGCACTGAATACACTAGTTTCTGACTTCAGAACAACTTTATAATCAGTCATGAGCAACTATCAGTGATGATAAGGTGTTAAATGATGACTGACTGAACTATGAACTTATCAGAAGAGAAGAAAGCAAAGTTGAAATGCTTACTATCCACTCACTCAGTGTAGTGCTGCTCTTGGGTGACTGCCCTTTCCTCACTTCCTTTCTTCTTTCCCTTCTTCCTCTTCTGTCTTTCTTTCCTTCATTCTTTCCTCTTCCTTCAGTCTACGGGTG
The DNA here is from genome assembly GCF_032717465.1 of Coenobita brevimanus. NCBI lineage: Eukaryota > Metazoa > Arthropoda > Malacostraca > Decapoda > Coenobitidae > Coenobita > Coenobita brevimanus. The sequence continues at coordinate 2,351,082 of NC_136955.1, read as the reverse complement.
ACTCTACATTGAGTGACAAGCCAAATGGTTTCCTGTACACCAACCATTTACAACACTGGATGGTAACCATATAACCAGATTATGGTGCCTGGTGGTTAAGTGGGTAATTAAGGCACTCCGGTCAGATTGAGCTTGTGTAAGTTTATATCCAAGGGGTGGTTGGGGTGTATTGCTCACATAATGCCACTCAGGGATGAGTGAGGCTTGTCACTCTCATCTTAAATGTCAGGACCAACCTGCCTAGCCCTGGGCTCCAACGCTCCTTGTGGGGCAACACAGGATTAGATTATGATGATGTAAAATATGTATATCTAATTGCTTGCCCATTCTTCAAGTCGAAGACTGTTGAGAGTTTCCTCTATCCTTCATTGTGAGCTTAACGTCTTCAGTCCAGCAACATGTTTGACTAGCTTATTCTTACTACTGCTTCCAGGTAATTTTGTGCAGCATAGGACAGTATCTGAGTTGGAAAGGGGCTAATGAAGATTAAATCTAATCTCTCTAGATATCAGAATATCTCCTGAGCTGAATAATATTGCCTGGATATTGCAAAAGCAAAATAGCAAGAGGTCTCCTGGTCTAAGATGTTATCGTTAAGTACTGGTGGAAAATATGAACATTAGTGTTGTTCCGTCACTCTTAAGTTCTCACAATATGTTGCCCTTCCAGTCTCTCAGTCAGCCCTTTCAATGTGATCACACCTTTTTTTTATTACACTGTTGCTAGTTTCAGAGGCCTTTTAACATAGGGAGAAATATCAGGTTGCAAAGGGGTTAATAGAGACTTTAACCCAGTGCGACATTTACCTTCTTAGAAGTTAATCAAATTCTGGAAGTAGCAAGAATAAATTTAAAAATACTGTATGCATACCTGTATATTCATCACTAGATAAAATGATTGAAGTCAGCCGTAAATTATGAAAACACTACCTACTAAATTTTCATTGTTACGTATAATGCTGATTAACCAGTATGCCTCAATTTACAGTACTGGTTGTATTTTCAAACCCAACCCTGACGTATACCAAGACTTAAGGTATTCTGCCCCTCTCGTACTCTGACAGTGAGGGAGGATGTGTAAATAACGTTTATTTCCATGTACTGTATCCCCTGTGCAGCAAAATACAGTATACTGAAATACCAAGTTGCCAGTAGTATATCATCTAATTAAATACCTGTTAACTCCATCAATATGTCCACATTTTTCATATTTTAATCTTCATGTCTCTGGACAGTTTTACTTGACACTTTTCAAACTGGAGGGGTCAGATTCACAGTAGTACAATTTAGTAAAACAGTACAAGGAGTATCACACCCATAGGGTTCAATGCAAGTGAAAATGAGTTCTACAGACACAAATGAATCTATAAACCTCATCGTCGTATCGTTTGTAAAGACTTCAGCATGTTTGCATGCATTGGTTTTGGACACCTAATGGTGGCTCTCCATGCTGCTCGATCTCTAGCACCCTACCTATTCAGTCCCCTACTCCTGAGGTCAGACACTACGACCTCATCTTCGGTCTTTTTTTTGGTATGCCTCTCGCAACCCTACCCCTGACGTTCACACTTCTCAACCTCTGCTTCAATTGTCATCCTCCATCCTCTCAACATGCCCAAACCATCTCAGTCTAACCCTCATCATCATAACACCATGCATTCAAGTCTCTTCCTCTCCACTCTTCAACTGCAATCTTAGTCCTCCCAGGCCTCGCATTCATGGACCCACTACACATTCATCTAATCATCGTCATTCGGTACATCTGAGCCTATGAATATATCTTCCTTTACCACCCATGTCTCACTAATATACAGCAATTAGCTCTTAACTTGGTGCTTCAAAAAATACTGCATCCAGTATATGCCATTTGGTGTAATTTTGAGTGCTAATAACTACAAAGGTTAATATTTCAACTCATATCTGAGGACAGACCATATATCACAATGCCTCATCCATAATTCAGAACAATATGTGCATTGAGGGGCTAATAATTTTTAGCTGACTACTTCTAGTTACAAACTCAGTGTGTTACAAAAAATAAAGAAGGAAAGAAGAAAAAAAAATAAAGGAAGGAGAAGGGGAAAAATAACTGACTAAACAGCTTACCTTACAACATCCTGATTCCTATTTCCTTGCCTTTCACCACATCATTCCTAATCATCCCTCCCATGGGTTCTTCATCCACTCAAAGACCTGGCAACTGAAGGCATTGTAGTATTGTGCAGAAAATATAGGAGATATGAGCAGGGTGTGAAAAAACAGGGAGTGCACAGAAAGAGAATTGTAAAGAAAATGAACATAATTGATACAGACTGAGGGATGGGAAGTAGAGGTAATGAAAGGATAACATACCGTTTTGAAAAGCTGACACCTGACCTTTTATCAGTGCAACATCCTCACCCCATCCTTAGGTGGGAAAAAGAGGTCAAGATGATGATGATAATGAGTACAACAAAACTTTCAAATACTGTATGATAACTCTTGTAATGACTGAAAAATATGCCTGTAAATACCTTAAACTCAGTTATGGAGGTGCTTTGAAAAGGCCCTCTGTCTGTTAAGGAAAATGATCCTTGATATACTGTAGCATTGGAGTTGTAGAAGCATTATGTTAGTGACTTTTAGTATGCTAAGCCAGCACATGCACTGTACAGTATCGTACTTCATTGTATGTTGTGAAATATGGCAGTCTAACTAAGACTTGAATATATATGTGTGCATGTGTGTGTGTGTGTGATGCCCGTCATGACAGTGACCTAATAACTGCGGCAGATGCAGATGCTTGCCTACTGTTCCATTTAGAGTACATCTGAAACTAGTTTTGCAAAACCAGCCGGTACTTTTAGTTTCATGTATAATTAAGAACCTAGTATTATACAGTACTGATTTCCCAGAAGTATGAAAATGTCACTGAGTGGAAAGGTTGTTTTTGGAATTCATTTGATGCAAATTACTGTACTTTTAATATGAATATTGTGATGCAGTTTATACCTGCACTCCCCTCTCATTGGGCTAACGTGTTGGCCCTGTTTGGAGGACTTTGCTGGGCTGTGTAGCACACTGTGACCAGATGTCCTTCCCACAACTGATGATGATAACGATGAGTGAGTGAAATTTATGCATGGCAGGTTAAAATGCTTGAAAATGAGCTAGTTAATGTCAGTCACTGTGGGCATGGATTTCTGAATGTAAATACAGTAGACCCTCACTATAACAGGCTAGTTGGGAGAAAGCCAGGCTCATTATATCTGAGGGGCCATCCATGAGGTGGGATTTCAAGCATGTCTGAAAATAAAGAGTACAATAGCATATTCTGTTACTAAAAATGTAAACTATACCCATTTTTCATTAACTTGGCCCATAATTTGGCAACATATTTCACATCCTCATCACAGCATCTCATCATGACTAGTACAGTATTACTGTAGTCTGTTATTGCAACTCAGTAATCATGATGGGGAGAGGAGAATTTCAGGCCAGGTTGGAGTAAAATGGGTAGGACGCACATGCACTGCAACCCACTGTGCCCCATTTAGTGGACATTGTTCATTATAGACGAAAGTTTGGTAGGTTTTGTGGCATTTGCTGTCGATATCTGCTATACCGGGGACCACTATAGTGAGAGTCTACTATTTAAGTGATGTGGGGGGGAAAAATTACAGTACTGTATGTCAGAATTCAAGCAAGGGATCGAGACACTCCTCCCTTGGATGACAAGTGCGGGTAGGTTCCTAGGTAAGGGGAAGGTGTTGGTGATAACTGTGATGAAAAGCTACACGGTACAAAATCTCAAATCTGAAATGCTTGGATCGAAAGACTTTATGGATAATGGAATATTTTGGAAAGCTAAATTATAAGGACAACTATGTGAAAAATCATATAACAAATAGTCAAGGGCACCACGAACAGTAAATCAAATGAAGTACCTTGCATTGGTAATGTTCTTATACACGTCTACAGAACTTTGTCTTCAGATATGTTCAATTCATTGCCAGACGCCATGTATCCCAAACGGGGTGGCCAAGGGCTTAGAGTTAATTGTTTTACAGGGAGGGGCACTAATCCTCCACCAACCCCACTTGACACGTAGGGAGAACGTTATGCCAACAGCATCTGGTGTTCCCAGGCGGTCACCCATCCAAGTACTAACCAGACCCAACGTTGCTTAAGTACTGTACTGAATATGTGAGGGCATCTGATGTCAATGTCCCTCTATAGCATGCACAAATATTTGGGAAAGTGGATGTTGTTGGAAGCTGTATTTTCAGATTTGAGAGTATGTATATTGTCAGTCTGTATTCACCTGACACGATCTATAACCCCTTCTTAGCTTTGTTGATGACCAAGTGCAGTCAGACTGGAGGATAAATTTAACTAGTAACAGGGAGATTAATTCCTACCTCATAACTATGGTTCACTGAATTTCATGCTACCATGACTTGGTATTCAGGCCCAGTTCTGTCAGATGAAAACAAACTGGCTTTACTACAATAATGACAGTCTTATTTTCTTTCTGTGCCCCATACTGGGCTGTAAGCAAGAAAATACTGGATATACACCAGACTCAGGTTCAGATCCGCGCTGGGGCAGGGAACAGTTAAAGGATTTGAATTTCATTAAAACCAGACTTTACTGATCTACCAGAAGACCCGCTGACATGTCGTAAAAATACCCCCGCTAATACCAATACACCAGTCCTGTATGAGACAGCCCTAGCATGTATTCAATATGGACGGTGGGTGTTAGCACCGAAGTGGTGACATGTAGAGGTGTATGGTACGTAGGAGGACTACTGGGCCTTGGTAGCAGGCTGTGATGCCTATGCCCAGAGTCAGACACATAAAAAAAAAATTATAATAAATAAATAAATAAAATAAAATAAACAGACTGAAAGGGCAGGTACAGTACGGTAATTTCAAGAGTAAAAAAAAAAAAGTTGTCTTTGGCCTAGCTGTAGAGTCCACAACTGCAACAGCTCAGACGTGATAGTATTCTGCAGCATATTATGTATCCAGCCTTCAGGCTGTTTATATTGTATACACAAAGAAGTTTCAAGCAGGAAGGGATCAATGATATCCAAAGTAATCAATACAGTTCGTGACGTCCCAAGATTACTGAAAACGTATATAAAAATAATACTGTACTGTACTTGTTATGGAATACAAGTGGGAAATGTCTGTAGTAAATGATATATGGCACCTTCATGAATGCAGGGTTGCCAGTGATGGGTAGGGCCAGTGGGCATTTTGCTATAGCCATCATAAATGACGTCAAACCATTCTGTGTAAAGCGTGCACTGAAACTTCTTTTGCTCTACTGTACCTTGAAACCTATATGTTTCTGAGGCTTTTATACTTTCCCCTAACCTCAGACACACATATCCTGTGCAGCTCTAGGATATGATATAGGGTAAACTGAGTATCCTAACTTGAAACTGTACAGCCAACTAAAAAAATCCATTTGCCTCTCCTGCTTCAATCACCATTGGTTTCATAAATGTCTGACTGTGGCCTATGCTGTGTTTACTGCAACTAGATGTAAAACTGCCATCTCTCCACCTATAATGCCAAGCTGTAAGATTAGCACTATTATATGGTGCTGGTTATGAGGAAGTCTAAGGAAAGGATGGCAATTCATAGTACTGTCGTATTCTGCCACTGAACCATGGGAAATGGTATACAAAAAGATCTACATTTCTACCTACTTTAAAATGAAAGAATAGATGACTAAAGTGCTTATCATCATATGAATGATGGTGTGCAGCTCTGTTCACTATGTCTCATTCAAGCATTTACAAATCCAGCCATGAGAAAAGCAGGAGAGATGAATGGACTTGTGTTTTTACTATACATGCTGCCCGACCCCTGCCTTCTTCACTGCCTGAATGCAATGTTTGGTGGGGAGTTTGTTAATATTTCTTTAGCAATATAGTAAGTTCCTGTTATGTGTTGTCCTTTTTATCCTTGTTTTGTAATTAAAAATCCACAAGAAATTACTGCCTATTATAGTTCCACTGCTACCTTAAAGTTTTATTACCAAATTTCCTCAGTTTATTGATGAGTCCATACATGATAATGCTGCGTACCTTAAAGCCTAGCAGCTGTGGCATCCACCCACGAGTCAAACCACCTCATATTTCTCTGCACCTCACTGTAAGGAAGGACCTTGGTCTGCCCCTGGCGAGGCACTGTATTGTCTACCATAAGTGGGTGCTGCATCCCTACGCGGTACATGTACCGTGCTTTACCTGTAGAATGGCCTCACAGAAGCTGATGCCTGCTTATGGTCAATGAGTTGGCTCACATAGATAGACCAGGGTTAAGCAACAACAACAAAAGTACTAGGTGGATTGAAAGAGTTTTGATATTCTGGTAGACATCCTTAACAAGGACTTACTATACTGCACATCTGTACCTCTCTTGATCTTTAAATGTAAGAAGATGAGACGAAGAGGTCATTAGCATTTCCTTGTTCCATACAGTATTTTACAACTTAGCAAGTGAGGTGATGTGACAGAGTACAGTGATAAAAGGATATTACTTTGTCGAAGATGTAAAATTGTGTAAATAATTTCTGTATTAGCCATAAGGATAACATCAATGTGCATCAAACTCTAGACAAGTAATTCTATGTATGGAAATGAAACTTTTAAACTCTAGATAAATACTGTACCATAATTCTCTATGGAAATGAAACTTGAATTTTTTTATTATTTATGGTACAAATTTCAGGGAGGGAAGGGAAGAGTGTTGAAACCACACACACACAAAAAAAAGGCTTTTGTGTTTTGTCCCACTGTATCTTCCTTGTTCGTATTTTAGAGAATTTATGAATTATATGGCAGTTCACGTTATTATACTGCCAAATAAACTGAGATGATTCTGTCATTGTGGTTTTATTAGTTTTAACCCTCACACTCTCTAAATTTGTGATTTTGGCCCACTATAACTAATTTTTTTATTAACAAGGGGAACCTTAAATAAAAAAGATTATAATACAAAGCTACATTCTTTTCTCTGCATATACACCCCACAAACACATCTGATGGCCAGTAATGACCTCGGCTGTTAAGCTGTTCATTTACTTTACCGAACCAGTCAAACCTCCAATGCTTTTGTCATCTTGCCGTGGTGATGAGTTTAAGCATATTAACATCAGGCTACTTCCTAGCAATAAATAAATAATAAAAAAGGCAATATTGGAGACCAGAAGGTATTTGAAGTGTAACAAAGGGATTATAGACCACCTTTACTATTCACTGGCCCAGCTCAGACAGACTCTGATGCTAAAAATGCTCCTATGTATAGCAGAGTTGAAGAGAACTGGGGAACAGACTGCATGTTAAATGAATTTCATGACACAAATACTGTCTTACACTAGGTAAAACCAGATATGTTTCTTTATCTCCTGGAAACTACCTTCCAGCTCAAGGATTAAATAATAAACATATGTGCTTCAACCAATCAAAGGCAGACAAACATAATTTATTTACAGTCACTTTATGATGCATACTCCACATTTCTGGCTATCAAACAGTACACCTTTACATGGAAAACAGTATTTGCCAAGCCTGAGATGAAGTTGTGAGATATTCTGTGTGCACTGTAGTCTTAGAAAAAAATAATAATAAGTCTTTTCATATACGTATATATAAAAGAATCTGTTTTTCGTTTCTGCGTATACCGGACGATTTTTCAGTACACACACTGATCATCATTATTTCCCTCATCCATCTTTATAAAATTAAATTGTTTGGTCCATTTTTTGTTATTTTCTGGTACAGAATAACAGTATCATCTGGCATAAACTTAACTGTATTATCATCAAAGACCACCCTTCTTTTTTTCCCCTCCATATTTTTGACATGGGTATTATTATCGTACAGTCTTTTTGGTGGTTAGTCACTTCACGTCACATACACACACTTGCTCTTTATCTTTCCAACATGCTATGGTGGTTATTGTTTTTAGGTCACTTACATTTGTTACCCAATGACTCTCGCTCCTCTGTTTTCCCTTCCACAGTCACCTTTGGCAGTGATGATGAGTGTAAACCATTAACCCTTTAAGCCTTGGGGCATTTTTCATTTTAATGTCTGTGTCCTAATGACGATTCAGCCTAGGACAGACTTCTTGATGGAAGGGTTAAATAAAGCCTTAAGAAAACCCATCGGTGTGAGATGCCTTTCCTATATTGAATAAACTCTGGGAACAGCAGCGTAAATTAAAAAAAGACACCACCTAGACTTAAAGGGTTAACATGAGCATTAATGCAACTGTTACCACGGAAACCTTAACACTTCACTCTAACGATATACTTTATCTCCTGCTATTACTTCCACCAGATAATTATATTCAGCAAGGGAAAGACTTTTTCCAACTGAGTGGATTCAATTTACCTTTCATTATCTTTTTCACTATTACAAATCCTCCACACAATGAATAAAATCATCTAGCATCAGACCAGCTGAAATGAAAAACACATCATCAGAGTGAATGTGTTAATGAGCACCATCTATTCCTAATGAAACTTACCACAGCGGGTATTCCTGCTGTTGAGATGAATGGTAATTAACTGTGGAAGGGGTAATTTGGATCAGCGTGTGTCTGTGTTGCTTACCCCCAGCGGTAGTGAGCATATGCTCTATTAGCCTCACACTGCCGATGAAGATCTTGTTTTTTCTTAACCACACGACCCTGAACAAGCAAAAAATATAATAAATAGATAAATAAATAAATATCTTGAGCATGATGTGAAGATACTTTGCCTCATTAGCTATACGACAGGAAGTTTTCAATTACTACTCATATCTAAGAAAGTTTAACCCCATATGAAATTCTGTACACTTATTATTAACCATATAACCCTGGACGTGCAAAAATACAACAAGTATGTATTACAGTAAAGACGGCTTACTAGATAGAACAGGCAATTCTAAATTACCATCCAGGAAACAGTTTTAACCGATTATGAAATAGCTACTGATATGCTACCTTGGGATGATCTCCCCTTAAGAAGTGACTGGAGAATGAGATTAACTAGGAAAGTTTATGTAAGCAAGGGGGAGAGGAAGACTGAAGATGAGATGAAGCAATGGAGTGGAGAGGTACATGACTGAAGGAGTTGCAGGTTGAAGGGCAAGCAACTTAATGGCCAAGGACCGAGTGATGTGGAAATGATTCTTTTGACCAGCCCCCTCCAGAATTAAGACATTTGGCTATACATAAACTGTAATCTTGCACACCCCATGCAGAGTTTCATGTATTTCTCAGAATTTCTTGATATTTTAATTACTGATCCAGTGTACAGTACTTAGGAAATACTGAGGTGTTTGTGTGTATTGAAGTAGTAAGTGTCCAGCCACATTATACATAACCCAAATGATTTTCCAAGTTGTAAATCTCACTCCATCCACGGCCAGGAAAAAAAGAGGTTTGGATGGTGATGATGATGATGATGATGATGATGATGATGATAATGATAACTTAACTGGAATTTATCATACAGTTTTTGGTAATGCTGTACTGATTATTGCCAATGGTGGACTAAGACTGCACCACCAGTCAGAGGTTAACTTCATCAGCCCTGGGACATCATCATTATCATCATCATCATCATCATTGTTATATTCTTGCTGCTACCATGTGACTCCAGGCCTTGAATGGTGAGTGAAGGTGTGGCTCATTCAATAGCTGGTCAGACTGGTTAGTTTCTTCTATCTCCCCCACTCCTTTCTCTCTCTCTCATTCTCTAAACCCTACCTCACTCCATCCTGAGGTGCGAAGAGCTTTGGATGATTATGATGGTGGTGGTGGTGGTGGTGGTGGTGGTGGTGGTGGTGGTGGTGGTGATGATGATGATGATGATGATGATGATGATGATGATGATGATGATGATGATGATGATGATGATGATGATGATGACAACAATGCTACCATGTGATGTTCAGCTATGGGATGATGAGCAAGGTGGTTACAGGTTCAATAAAGAATGTGTGGATAAAAAAAATCTGCTGTACTGAAAGTGTAGAGAGCATGTGTGAGATGGACTGTAAGGTAATTATAGCATCTGTGAATCTACAGTATATGACAAGGGTGTGTAATCTCATTGGGTAAGGAGGCTCCCTAGCACCTCTTCCTTTGCTACTTATTTTGGATATGGCTGTTTAATATCCATTTGTACGTTATTTATGCAGAGTATGGCGACACTGGAAATATAGTGAAGTGAAATAACTACTAGTTTTGGTGGGCTGGAAACTAATTCTTACTTATTTTTGGTAGTAAGCAGCAAATGAGTGCAGTGAAGTGAAATAATTATCAATTTAGGTGAGTTGGAAATGTTTTTATATTTTGCTGAGTGGTCAGCCTTGGCTAAAAATGTATCCTCTCCAAACCCATGTTATAAATGACTCAAGATACGATGAACTGTTATGCAATGGATTATTTCAAATGTATCCTCATTATAAAATGGAAGCATGTTGTATAATTAATGTTATTTGGGGGCCTAAGTGTATTACGCTATATAACCCGGTACTAACCTCATTCTTAGCAGCAGCCAGCAGTTCTCTCGCCATCTTCTGCGGAAAGTGTATGGTACGTTCCTTCTCTCTCCCTGCCTCTACCAGCCACTTCATACTCATCCAATATGACCGTTTCTCCGTTATTGGCACTGGTACCTGTTTAATAGAATGAGTATTTAGTGACCGTTATTGTCATTATCATTTTTTTAGGATCAACAATACCACCACCACCACCACCACCACCACCACTACTGTCATCCAAACCCAACTGCCCCCTTAAGACCTATACTCTTTTTTTTTTTTTTTTTTTTTTTTTTTTTTTTTTTTTTTAATCGAGGCGAAGATGCACTTGACACGTTGGTGGCGACTGGCTGAATGCAACATGTCCAATTAACATCACTGTAGTTGAGTTAGTCAGTAAGTTTCTATTCACATTATCGGTTATTATTTGAAATGCAACGATGTTATTTGGACATGTTGCATTCAGCCAGTCATCACCAGCCTGTCAAATGCATCTTCTTCTCAATATAAAAAAACAACTGAGTATACGGCAGTTATAAGTCACCTGTTTCTGACATTCTCTTTTGCTACAAAATCCCATCAATTCAATGACATATTTTTATTTTATTCATACTACCTCCATACATCTCATAAAAGTTCAGGGAGACTTTTCGAGCAGGATGGATTAAATTAACATAAAAATGACGCCATGTTTCCTCTTCAAGACTCCCCACATTAAGGTTGGCCATGGTACAACTGACGTTTTCTATGGACTAGAAGGCAAACTAAATGCCAAAACCAACATGATACAATACACTGTGGGAAGATATACAAATCACACATATCTCTTATGTCTTCCTTACCTGGTACTTGATGCCGCCCCTTTTGATAGGCATCAGTTGCAGCACTGGACGACCATTCTCAACAGCCTTGTAGAAAATAGTCAGGGGATTGCACTCTATCTCAGCCTTCTCCTCTTCAGTTTGTGCCTCACGCAGCCTGCGCAGCTGAATGTGCTTTATTTCCTCAAATGTCTGTGGGGGAAAAAAAAAAAAAAAAAAAAAAAAAAAAAAATGAAAATAACAGGGAAGCCTCAGAGTTCAACCCTTGTGCCCTGCACCAGCCTTAGTGCCAAACTTCTGGCTTTAAACTGTGACCTTCACTTTTGACTGACTATTCTTTAACTAAAATTTTATTTAATCTCTGTTTGACCCTTAAACCTTCCACCTACTGCAGCATGGTCTAATCCAGACTAAAACTGCCTAAGTTGACCTGGCCCTTTGATCCTGATCCCAGACAAATTATCATCAAAATAAAATCACTTCATCCTCATCTGATCCTCAACACCTCCAAGTTTCGGCCAAACTGGGTTAACCCCTAAAACGCGGATCGTCGCGTTTGCGACGCTCGGCCATAAGGGCAGGACGGCGGGTCGTCGCGTTTGCGATTTTAGTAAATTTTGAATAACCGCAGGCAAGCAGGCTCCAGCTGGTATTGTCTATCAGTACCACCATCCTCTAGCTACAACTAGCATACTTTTTCCCCCCCGTACCCCCCCTACCACAGCCCGGCCAGCCTGGCTGTGATACATGGCAGCGCTCTGAGCGCTCAGAACTGTAAATCTGCGATCTCCTCTCACAAGCAGTTTATGCTACTAGGAAACGCTTGTTTCCCCAGTTGTAACACTAGCTTTTGCCTCTGTTTAGTGTCAGTTTACTGCAGGCTTTCAAAGTGAGATTATGGCGAGTTCTAGCTCTTCCCAGTCAGTGCAAGCGGCCGACAGGAACGAGAATAAAGTGGCGGACGTAAGGCAGAATAAAAAGCGCGCCGTGGTGATCTTTTGGGAAGTAATATGATTGAAAATAATGTAGTATACATGTTTTTAGCTGTGAAAATGGAAATGTTTGTTGAGTGATGGGAAAACCGCCGCCACAGTGCATGTCGGCCGTATGCTCCGTTGATTTTAGCCTTATTTTCAGTGCTTATTGTACAAATACGGATTCCTAACTACCTTTACGTTGTTGTATAAAGTGTACTGTGACAGATTGAGGCTGTGGTAGAAAGAAAACCGGGTTTCTGGAGGTGTGAGAGTGAAGACTTTGTTACCCAACTTTGCAAGTCTTCACAAGTCCTTTGGTAGTCAACGAAGGCTCAACATGTGGCTCAGGAGATAGCTGAATGTAAGTAATATATGCCATAAAAATTTTAATGCTCTAGGGCTAATCCATGATTTTTGGCAAATATTTTTCCACAGGTACTCAGACCCCGCTACAACCCCGCCACAGGGGGGGGATCGCGCGTACACAGCCGCGTTTTAGGGGTTAAAAACGTTTGTGTTATACTATTCAAGCACAGAAAAATAAACACAGATGCTAAGCAAGGGTGTAAAAATGGTCTGTCACCAAGGGTTGCATTTTCATCAGCTAAGGACACTCTTTGGCTCATCTTTCATAAAAGCTTACAGTAAATGCTCTCTCTGACAATCTCGATTCTAATGGATTTTTGGATGTAAGAGATACATTCATGGATCATTCCCACTACCAAGAAAATGGACTTACCAGCTGTTTGAACTATGGCAGGTGTGATGAACTGACTGTTCTCATATTAAGTTTACAGGTATTGTACTATGTTCTACATAATACAGTATACAGCATATTACTGAATCGTACTGTATTTTCTAATAACTTATAAATTATTTTATAACAAACACTTTGGATGCAATGTGCATGGTATGGTTTTTCTTTATTATTTTGGCTATTTCATCTACATTCAGAACTAATGGACAACCAGTTTCAACAAACTGACCTTCTCCCAGATCTGACTGTTAGAACAAGGGTTAACTGTATTTTCATCTGTGATACATTTGCACTGTCGACAACAACAATGAAGATAATAATGTTGATGACAACGGCAATGATGATGATGATGGTGGGAGGAACACTGATGACACAAATACGACAGATACTTCGCCTGCCCAATAAGATGACACAAACAAGTGATACTTCACCTTCTCAATGAGATCTCGAGCCAATGACTTCTGCCCGGTTTTCATCACATAGTTGGTGAATTTCCTGTGGATGGAGGGAACACTTGAGGATATAACAGACAGGAGGAAAGACGTGGGGGAGGCACAGGGGAAGGAAACAGAGAGGGAAGGAGTGAATGGGGGAGGGAGAGAAGAGGAGAGGGAATACAAAAGGGCTGGGCAACTGTTTTGTGATCTACCACAAACTTAATTGCAAAAACAGGCAGCAATATACAGTATAATGAGGACTTACTACATTAATTAAAGTGTCCTACAGACATACCATAGTTCATACACCTTTACCTGGCCCAGATTTTTTTCCTTCTGCAGTTTACTTCACACGGCTTCATGATAAAACAAGTATGTTATGGTTCTATACCCTTTCCACAGCATTTCTTCATGAGAAGCATCATTTTCTATTGTTAATGTCCTGTTACAGCTCAGCATTCATGACAGAGAAGACAGCAATTTTAGGCCACGTTCAACTGGACCAGCAGGTCATGAATGACGAAGCTGGTGGGAATGCTGTATGCTGTATGAAATTTTGGGCCAAGTTAAAGTGAAAAGAGTGTATTTACATTGTTAAAATCTTTAGAGTTATTCAAGCCAAGTATGAGTGATCAGAGAATATTTAAGCCAAGTTAAAGTGGACAGAGTATATCTTGGCGAAGTAGCGAACTGAGTATACAGTACCAGTAGTTCACTTACATAACCATTGGGTCGTGGAAGACAGAGCTGGTGTGGGTGTTGTGTGCAGCTTTGATTGGTGTGAACTTCCTCTCCTCGGCTTCCCCACTCTCCTCCAGGTCCTTCAATGCCTCAGGTTTATATACAGGTTCAACATATTGGGGAGGATACCGGCTGTACAAGCACACTGCCTCATATCTGGAATAAATAACAGTATAGAATTAGTATGGGAAATAAGCTAAGCCTGGTATCTAGTTATCATCATCATCACCATCATCACTCATCATCATCAATTATCATCATCAGTCATCAACATCACCGTCATTATCATCATTATTATCGTAATCATCATCAATCACCATCATCATCAATTATCAGTCATCATCCATCATCACCACCACCACCAAGACATTTTATTCCCACGTAAGAATGTGACAGGGTGGGATCCAGAAGCAAACGATGAGAAATTATAAAAACGGGAGAAGTTAATATTACTGAACGTACAGTGCACCACACAACGTAAACTAAATTTTCCTTAATTCATTTTCAGGTGATGACATTACCGTAACTACAGCCTAGTTTGTTAATTTTAAGAAGGTGGAGATTTTTGTCCTTTTAAACCTTATTTCCCGTAGATCAATGGCTGAATATGACCATGCTTGACTCACTATTCACTCCATAAACTCTTCATGGCTAGCAGTATATTTAGTGCTTATCTCCTGCTACTGTTTAGCATTCAAGACAGACAACAGCAGTCTTTTGCCTATATTGTTTTACCTTTAACTTAGCCTAGCTTATATAAGGTAGCTCAGTGGCACAAAGACAATACAACAGCTCTATATTCTTTCCATTTTTTTGTGACTAATATCATACTGCAGTGCTAAGCTGCTGTTACAGCTGAGCACTGATGAAGAGATGTAAGTTTTCAGCCAAGTTAGAGCAAAATGAGGATAGTTACAGTGAACACAGTAGGCTGTAATCAAATAAAAGGGCTAGAAACAATCCTAGATGAAAGGGTCAGCATTTGGCAGTATTCATGCATTTTATAAAGCCTTCTGCTTCACCTCAATCAGTCACAAATGAAACCATAGCAGTATCAGTAGTAGTACTGTAGCTACAACCTCATGTTCATCTGAATGTAAACATGACGAAATGCAGGCTTAAGTTAATCTTCTGCAGTCCACCATCCTCATTCTGGGCATCCCTCTCCAGCACCAAATTAAAGCATATAGCAATGAATGTATCCTAAGTTGGCATAAACTTCTCTTGCAACTAAACCATATTTCCCTCACAATTTCTGCATCTGTTTACATTCGAGTCCCGCAGACAGAACACCACTTTCACTTTAATACCTTGACAGGTTAAGTTTTGTTTAGTCAGATTAATTTTTATTTTTCCGTGAGGGAAATGTATTGACTGGAGTACGATTTTCATCTTTCGGAAAGTTATGTAACAGCTAGTAAAAACTGCGAAATAAATTAAGGTACTGTTCTATAAATTTACCCCCTGGTCTACATACAGTTTATGTCAATGTAGAATTAGGTCTTGATGCTACAGTACTGTAATTGTTTATGTGCCTCTTTGACTCCCACATTCTCAGCAAGCCAAGACTGCTGGGGTGGAATGTGCCACTGTATTTATCCAGGTAAAAAACAGGGCACCACAAAGTGTTAAGTTATAACTCAGTACAAATGTAGCAGAGACCCAGGTCAATCCACGTTACTTGTTGAAATGGACTCATGAAAGAACTGGTATTAATGCATTATAGATTTGTCATAACTGACTTGGTGAAGGTTATATCTTCATTATTAGTGACATACGAGAACTGTTAACCATTTCATGCACGGACTCCAATAGAGTCATTAAATACCATCCTGTACAATGCACCATGATGCACATCGTGTCAAACAAAGGAGGACACAAGTTTCCCATTGATGTGTGTCATATTTTGGTATATTGTTTTTACCCGACTCATGTCATGGTGTGCTTTACAGGTTATTAAACAATCCAGTGACTCAAACCACCTGCGCTGAGAGGGTTAAAAAGAAATTTCTCTGAAATGATGAGACACCACCACAAAACACACCAAACTAACTGAGAGGAATTTGGCTATGTATCTGAAACTGAAACAACTGATTAGGGTTAAAATCATTTTTACCCATAACTGTTTTAGATATGCAGCTATTTGCAACAGAAGTAAGTAATGCTAGATAAGTGGTGTGCCCCTAAACATGAGAATTTGGGTAAGGTTGTTTTCTGGTCTTAACCCCTAAAGTACTAATAGGATCAATCGATCCTTTTCCAGAATTTCGATTGATGCCTAATAGGACTGATAGAGGAGCCTTGGTAAAAAAATTGTGGACAATAGGCTTCAGCCCGATTTTGACATATATCAATGCAAACCAATGAGAACTAAGTCCTGAGTAGGGAGATGGGAGGATCCAGATCCCTACCCATGGTCAGGGGGTGATTCCCCAAACCTTTTGTTCCATCTCCCCCTCCCTTGCTTATGACTGGACTTACAGCTCCTCCTACCAACTCTATAAAGCTGATTTTTCCATGCCACCCCCCTCCCCACCATCCTCCCTCATTCTCCCCCCTCCACCCCTTCATACTCTCTCCACCTCCAGCTACTTTCATGCTGTGGCTACATGGTAAACATTTGGCATATGAGAATTATATATATATTTTCTGGTGTGTAAAATCAAGATCTTCCATTCTATAATACCAAAATTAATGTTGGTGCAATTTTTTTTCTTTCCCAATATGCAAGGGGTGCCAGTGTCAATTTTTGACAGGTCATAGCTCAGTGGCCACTTGGTCTAGAATGTTCTGGTTTGTGGCATAAGGTGCGTAAATTCAAGCTCTAAACCTTGAGCATAACACTTTTTACTTCTGTAAGAGTCGAAAAATTGGCTCCATATACAGGTTTTCAGGGAAGTTCAGTCGATTGAATTACGTATCCGAGGAGTTAAGATGGGGGATATTTTTGGCAACTTGTGAAAATGCCTTTTTATTTTTTTATCATCCCCAAAAAATCACCTAGAAAAAAAATAAATATGGCCTAAATCAATGAAAATTAACTAACCTACCCTACATTAATCATATTTATCCTAACCCGCTTACCCCTGACACCCCCATAATTTTAGGCACCCCCTGTACTACAGCCACTAAATCTAGCCTTCAAAGTCTAATACTCGCTGCATAATTATGAACCCATAATGCTGAACTGTCCAAACTGAGGTGAAATTACAGAAGACATCCCATGCACAGAATTTAAACTTTCGTCATAAGATGATCCACCGGTATACATGGAGAGTAATGAGGAGGATGAATGGTGAACTTGTTGAACGAAAGGCAATGATAGACTACGTGTGTGTGGATGAGCGAATGAGAAGAAAAGTGTTGGATGCAAGGGTGTGGAGAGGGTGGGGGAATGGAGTCTCGGACCATCACTTAGTGATGGCCAAAGTAGAGCTGCAAAGAAAGTGGTTGAGGAGGCGAAGGGGAAGACAGGAGGAAGCAGCTCCTGTGAGAAGAGTGGAGAAATTGCAAGATAGTGAGAAGAGGACAGAGTATAAGAGCATTGTGGAAGAAAGATTGGGTAGGTATGAGCTAGAGCAGATGGAAGGGGTGGAAGACGTATGTAAGATATTCACGGAAGAGATAAGCGCAGCGTGTGAGGCGGTTTGTGGAGTGAGGAGGAGATGCAAGGGTGTGCAAGGGACAGCATGGTGGAATGATGAGGTGAAATGAGCTGTGGAACAAAAGAAGAAGGCATATGGTGAATGGTTGGCGAGTAGAGGTAGGGGAGGAGATGAGAGAGAGAAGAGAAAGGTATATGTGAGCAGGAGAAGGGAGGTTAAGAGACTGGTGAAGGAGAGTAAGAAGAAAGTGGATGAAGAGTTTGGGAGGAATCTGAGTGTGAAATGGAGGGAGAGTAAGAAATTGTTTTGGAAGGAGGTAAAGAAAGTAAGGCAGTGTGAAAGGGGAAATAGTAGGGGAGTGGAAGATAGGAATAATAGATTGTTGGTGGAGAAGAGAGAGAAATTGAGGAGATGGAAGGAGCACTTTGAGGATTTGTTGAATGTAGAGAGTGAGAGCAGTGTGAGTATAAGTGGTTGGGGAATGGCTGGGAGAAGAAGAGATGAGAGGAGGGAGGAAGAGATCAGTAGGTCGGAAGTAGTGGAAGCAATGAAGAAGATTAAGCTGGGAAAGGCCCCAGGAATTGATGGAGTGTGTGGTGAAATGCTTAGGTATGGGGGTGAGATTGTTGTGGAGTGGATATGGAAGTTGTGTAGATTGGCTTGGGAAGAGGGAAGGGTTCCAGAGGACTGGAAATCAGGTATAATTGTTCCTCTGTACAAAGGAAAAGGGGAGAGAGAAGTATGTGGTAACCATAGGGGTATTTGCCTTCTTAGTGTGACTGATAAAATATATGGTAGAATACTCATTGATAGGGTTAGGCATATGACAGAGGAGCTAGTTGGAGAAGAACAAGGGGGATTTAGGAAGGGAAAAGGGTGTGTAGATCAGATATTTGTTCCAAGATGTTTAGTGGAGAAGTATCTAGAGAAGGGAAGGAAAGTGTACGTTGCCTTCATGGACTTGGAGAAAGCTTATGACAGAATAGATAGGAAAGGTATGTGGAAGGTATTAAGAATATATGGAGTGGAGGGGAAATTGCTGAGTGCTGTGAAGAGTATGTACGAGGGAGCTAGGGCTACGGTGCGAGCGGATGGTGAGCTGAGTGAGTTCTTTGATCTCAATGTGGGACTGAAACAGGGGTGTGTAATGTCTCCATGGCTGTTTAATATATATATGGATGGGGTTGTAAAGGAGGTACAAGGTAGGGCAGTAGATGTGGGGGTGGCCCTAATGAATGAGGGTGAGATTTGGAAGCTTCCGGTGTTGCTGTTTGCTGATGATACAGTATTGTTGAGTGAAGATGAATGGGAGTTGCAAGGTTTGGTGAATGAATTTGGGACAGTGTGTAGGAGGAGGAAGCTGAAAGTTAATGTAAACAAAAGTAAAGTTATGGTGTTTGAGAGGAATGAAGTCACAGAGTGTGCAGTGAGGTTGGATGGTGAGGATATGGAGAATGTGAGTGCATTCAAGTACTTGGGTAGTGTGATGAGTAAGGATGGAACTTTGGGGGATGAAGTACGTGAAAGGGTACAGCAGGGAAGGAAGGTTGTTGGCACACTGAAAGCAGTGATGAGAAATAGGGAGGTGAGTATGGAAGTTAAGAAGTCACTGCATGATGGTATTGTGATCCCTACCCTGACGTATGGAAGCGAGGCGTGGACCTTGCAAGAGGGGAACAAGTCAAGAGTGAGAGCAGTGGAAATGAGTTACTTGAAAGGAGCATGTGGAGTGACGTGGAGGGACAGGTTGACGAATGAAGAAGTGAAGGAACGTTGTGGGGTAGATGTGGATGTGGTTGAAAAGATTAGGAGAAATACACTGAGGTGGTTTGGACATGTGGAGAGGATGGAGAATGAAAGACTGACTAAGAGGGTGTATGTAGGTGAGGTGGAGGGAGGGAGAGGGAGGGGTAGACCGAGGATGAGGTGGAGGGATGGAGTTGAGAGGTATATGAGGGAGGGGGGGGAGAGCTGGGGGGAGGGGAGTCAAATGGTGGGTGACAGTGACTTGGAGGCGTTTTGTCTGTGGCCACCCTTTGCGGGATTAGGACGTCGGGCTATAGATAGATATAGATAGATAGATAGAATATGTTCTCATTAAATTATTATGTAATTATCACTTCGATATTTAAAAAGTTGCACAAAAGCTTAATTTTGAGGACATTAAAGCAACATTGGGTCTGGTTAGTACTTGGATGGGTGACCGCCTGGGAACACCAGATGCTGCTGGCATAACGTTCTCCCTACGTGTCAAGTGGGGTTGGTGGAGGATTAGTGCCCCTCCCTGTAAAACAATTAACTCTAAGCCTTGGCCACCCCATTTGGGATACATGGCATCTGGCAATGAATGAAAAATGAATGAACTATATAAACTCATCAGTTTTACATGCAAACTCATGTGGCCATCTGTTATGTTGGACTTTCTGACTGATTCAGTTCCAAAGTAAAGCCCTCACTAATAATTTGTCCCAACTATCCTAATACATCCTGTCCTTAACTAACCTCATCTAACCCAAACAACCAGATTAATTTCAAAGTGAACAAGTTTCCAGCACCAACTGACCCATTGCCCTCTGTTAAGACGCTGCTGCCGAATCAACAAACCTAACTTGGTGCTCTTTGTGATATAACTGTTACTTCTACAGAACTTGGATGTCAAATGAATTACGCAGCTGCGGTTGATAATTTTCATTCATTCATTGCCAGACGCCATGTATCCCAAATGGGGTGGCCAAGGGCTTAGAGTTAATTGTTTTACAGGGAGGGGCACTAATCCTCCACCAACCCCACTTGACACGTAGGGAGAACGTTATGCCAACAGCATCTGGTGTTCCCTGGCGGTCACCCATCCAAGTACTAACCAGACCCAACGTTGCTTAACTTCGCTGATCGGACGGGAAGCGGTGTACTCAACGTGGTATGGCCGGATGATAATTCATGCAAAAAACTGTCATCATTTGTTAATGGGAGCACTCCTAAGATACACTGTTCTAAACTTTAAAAATATTTTATGAACACGACCGTAATAAAAATTACAATCACTGAAGTGAAGAGATACAATATCTATATGTCTGAAGAACAACTGTAGACAATGATGAAGAAAAAATGAACGATACATCAACAGTATGAAAAGGAATTATTTCAAAACTGATTTTACCAGAGAATTAGCCTACGGAGTCAAGTAAACCAAAGGAATACTAACCTATTATTTGCGTTGAAAATGATTGGATGCAGTAATCTACAGATCCAAGGTCCTTTAAAAGCCGCCATAACAACAAAGTACTTGTTATTTGTTGACAAAATTGAGAACTACATGTAGAACATAACGCAGGGTTAACTCTTGGTTCGTCTGCTTGTTATGATCCAATGTGTACTCTAGCTTTCCGTTTCCAACAAAAATATACCGTATTCATTGGGATGGCTGACAAACCACTAATTCATACACTTTTACTGAAACATTACAAGCTTTAGGGACGAATTCACGAACTGAAAATAGATAATCTTTAAAATACCTGTCTTTTCCAAAATCCAAGACCATTTAACTGGCCCAGTACCCGAAAGCGGTGTTGCCAAATCCTTTTTGTTGGGGATGGCAAGGAGGTGAATGAATAGTGTGCTTATATTGGTCTTACTTTGAATAAACGCACATTTTTATTTTTATTTTTAAGTGCTTCACTTGGTTTTGCTCCCAAATTTCCTCTCACCAACTATAAGAAAAAAAAAAAAAAAATGGAGGGGAGAGGTTATGGAACCCACTCCTCTACCACATCTATCAATCATCACTGTGGCAAAACCCACTACCTTTTATTGTTTATGAATTCAGTGTACTTTAATAAACATTTCATTTCTGTTCTAATCCATTCTCTTCATATGACCCAAGCCATCTAAAAGCACTCTACTCTGAACAACATACTTCCCAACCCACCTGTTGTTCGTACGCAACACATTCAATGGACCCACTTTCACTGATCTTATTCTCACAGGCCAAACTAGTCTTTACTCATTAATGTGGATAACAACAGATCTTCAAGCAGTTCTTTTGTAGCCTCTAATCAAGGCCTTCATAGCATCAGCCACCCTTTTTACTAGAGTCTTTACACACTCCACTTCTGCACACTTACCTGTTACTTTCACCATTACATACAGGTAATGGGTTCACTTATACTCTGGCCAATTGTGTGTAAAATAGGAGACATTCATGCACTGGCATTTATGTTGCCCAATTATACAAATGTTCCTTAACTCCCTATCCCTCAAAAGGATGTCAGACTGCAAAAAGGCAACTCCAGCTTCAAAACCACCAGGTTATACTGTAATCAGATTAACCTGGGGCCACAAAAATCACTAGAAGAACCTCTGGCAAGCACAATAAAATTCTCCTCTCCAGTGGAAACTCGGAGGTCTGAATACAACTTCACCAATTTCTCTCTCCAATCACCAGCACTTCATACTATGTCAATTGCCTCAACACACCACTTTACACTTGCATATACTACCATTTTCCGGTGATCCTGTTCACTGTTTAAAAACCAAGATTATCTGCAAAAACTTCAAGATCTTTATTACACTGCTTTGCCCAGTCCCAGTATTGCATGTGTTTGGGCATGGGGAAAAAAAAAAAAAAAATGCATCAACTACAACCCCAAATTCCCACCTTTCTCACAAAGCATCATATCATTTCTATTTCAAGTTGACTGTGTATGTCTTGAACCGTTACTCACCATAATTATGACCAATCTTCTTGATACGTCCAAAACCAAAATATTTTCCCAATTTATAGGTTACAGTATATCCATCCATCCATCATCCACTCCTATGTCACCCCACGAGGAGCGTGGGAACCCGGGTCTAAGCAAGTTGGTCCCGACATTTAAAATCAGAATTGTAGTATACATTCTGAGAATACACCATTGCCATTTTTATTCCTGGGCTTACAAGGGCACAATCTGTTTTGTAATGATTCAAGGGAGACATACTGTATTACCTGACAAAACTGTGATCTTCAAGCAAGCGTCTTTTAACGGTAGCTTTTTCATTACAAATTTGAGGCGCTGCAAACAAGTTAAAAAAAACAGTATTTAAATTATCAAAAAAAAAAAAAAAAAATGAAATATAGGTATTCATCTCCATACCTCATGTGGTGCTTTAAAAAATGGCTTTGACAATATGTCTAATGATAATTTTCTTTAAAAAAACTTATCTTCCACAACACACACACACGTTGACGTGTTATAAACACCGGTAAATCATAATTATCACCCTTACCTCTTTCTCCCACCCTAGGATGAGGTGAGGTAGGGTCTAGAGAGCAAGGAGAAACCTGTTTGAGTAAACTAACCTAATCCTGAGTAAAACACTCCTGCTACTATCACTGCACCAGTCCTGAGAGAGACAGTCCTAGCATGTGTTGTGTCGGCAGTGGTATCAGTGTCGAAGTGGGTGACATGTGAAGGTATGTTGTATTTGGAAAGCAGGACTGCTGGGCCTCTGGGACTGTTGGGGAGAAAATAAAAAATTGCCACTTTCATTATTTAAAACAAACTTGACATCCTGCCTCTTTCTCCCACCTGCAGATGGAGTCAGAGAGGGTACAAAGGGCAAGGAAGAGGGAAGAAAATAGTGCGAGAATTACTCAATAATCTGCACAATATAAGAGCCACACACACATTCACTCACCATTCAAGCCTTGGGAATTCGTGACTCCACCTGACACCCATGCATGCCTTGAGTTACTACACATTCATCTCTCCAGAGGCATCAAGAGCACGAGTTTGTAGAAAAAGGTTTATTGCAATCTCACCAGTACAAATTCTCTAAGTTAAATTATGGCAAACTACAAAGAAGCTGGAATGAAGTAACAAATGCAGTGCTGGTAGATTTGTGCCTCAGACATTCCAACTCCAATGACTTTCTATTTTATTCTGGCTATCTCTCCATTTTTTTTTTTTTTTTTATAAACTACCCTAACAGTAAAGGGGTATATGAAGGCTACATCACCCCCCCCTACTCTGAAAAATCTCCAAAATTTTCTATCTCAATCCATATTTGGAGGAAACCCTAGTAAATGGAAAGTTGTGGGGGAAAAAAAAAAAAAAATCCCTATGCTGATTAGTATGTAGATAGTAAGAATAAAATAGAAAAGTACATCATAGTGAAGAGCTTAACAGTGCCCTACCCAAATTTTATATGGAGCTGGAAAAATGAGTTCAAACAGGGTTGCAAGCTGAGGGAATCTGACCCCTTCAAACCTGTGACTGTCTTATCAATCTCTTCTATCTTTATCATTATTCTCTCTGATAAGGACAGCATGTTTTCACCCATTTGTCTGTTTCTCTCTTAGCAAGATTACTCAAAAACTAAGAGAGTCAGACCAAATTTGGCGGGTACATAGCCTATGTCCCAGGGAACAATCGATTATTTGGGACTGATCTGGATCATATTACAGATTCTGGATCCAAAAAACATTTTTTATGAAACCCTAATCAATGATGAAAAAACAAGACTCATTATGAAGTGTGGTTTGGAAACTACGTTGCCCTTATCGGAGAGATGTGCTCCACTGAGTGCCCCTCTAGTTATTTATTTTCTTCTGGGGTGGGCAATGACATGGTATGCAAGGAGTAAATAAAATTAATCCCTCTGTGATTGAAAGAGGCCTTCTCCAGGAGACAAATAACCATGGGGATTCAATGCCCGGTTATACTGTACTAGCGTCCCCCGTTTCCCTCCCTATACCCTCGGAGGAGGGTGATGG
The DNA here is from genome assembly GCF_032717465.1 of Coenobita brevimanus. Classification (NCBI taxonomy): domain Eukaryota; kingdom Metazoa; phylum Arthropoda; class Malacostraca; order Decapoda; family Coenobitidae; genus Coenobita; species Coenobita brevimanus. Next base: position 2,326,451 of record NC_136955.1, on the reverse strand, counting down.
ACTGCCAGAGAAAGGAAACTTCCATTCTACAGTCCACTGGGTTCAGGCTACAGATGAACCTGGGGCTACAACAACTAATATATATTAACCCCTCCAATCTTAATAGTATGTCTAAAAAGAGAATAAAGTTTACAGGAAGCAACCGATTGAAAAACACGTCACCAGATTGAAAAGGTAAATCCCTGGGCAGTAAAGTACCCTTTAAAAACACTAGTTCACTCATCACAACACTTTCAAAATTGGCTAAAACCACTGAACAACCTTCAGGACACTGGGTACGGATTATTAAAACTTACGGCTGTGATAGTTAACAGTAACCCTAAATTTTCTGCTGCCATTTGTGAACATCATGATGGCAAAATGTGTTCTCTGGTCCCTACTACTGGATGTGCTCAGATGTGGCACATAGGTTTCAATACAAGACAGCAAAAAATTGAGAGCTTGCATACACCCAAATTTTAATAATACTGACCATTGAGCTCATTCCCAATAACTTTAATCCCAAGGTAAAAAGAATCTACTTTACCCTTTTATCACTTCCTCCAACTGACAAAATCTTCAGTTCTGACAATACCTACATAATTTTAACATGAAAATATTTACGGTACCACATGAGCTTAAGTTACAAATCACAAACATGTATTAAGACTCTCATTATGCACCATTTATTACTAATCTCAACAGGCTACTTCATTCAGTGGCTAGCCTTTAAAATTTACCCTTACGTCTCCAGGAAATATTACCTTCACCATACAGTACACTTGTCCCCTTCAATCCGAGGACTCAGTTTACTCTTGCTACCACCACACTATTTTATCCAGGTCAGGAAGAGCTTTCAATCTGAAGTATTTAGTCTTCATTTACCTTAAGGAAGACCTGTTGAAATAGAGTAGTTAAATATATTCTTCATTAACATCACAGGGATCAGGTATAGCCTTCATTAAGTCCTTCAAATATGAAAAGTTTTCCAAAGCTGACTAAAATCTAGAGGTAGCAAAAATCTAAACATGTCATCGTAGCAAAGGGGTTTATCATCTAAAAACCCTTACCCAGGCCAATTATAAGTGACAGCTCTACTGAGGGTCAACTTCAGGAGCATCTATCTTTTCAACTGAGAAGGGTTCAGCCACCTCCTCTGCCTCAGCCCTGGCAATCACCACGTCCTCCACTGGTCTATCACGAGCATCAGTCTTTGTCTGTTCTATCTTGCGCACCACAGACTGAAAAAAAAAATAAAATAAAATAAACAAATAAATCAACAATAGCAGTTACCTCGCCATATTCTAGCAGGAGTGTATCTTTCTATATATGCATTTCACATTATCTGGCAGAGTATTGTTACATCACTAACAAGAGCACTTGCTAAGTTTTGTATGGGGGGGGGGGAATCACACACTGCATCTGCAATGATGAAGTAGATACTGAAGCAGGACAAAAAGTATGAAAAACCCACTATGCTTTAATGACAGTCCCTTAAAAGTAAGAGTCAACACTGCTGGATATTCCAAAATAAGAAAGGTTTGGTATATTAGTCTGCCCATGCACATGCGTCTGAAATAATTCATCAAGGAGAAGTGATGTATATGCCAGAAACAGTAACAGCTTCCCTCTCGTATTATATTATTGCCCTGGAGAGGATGGACAATGAAAGACTATGACAGTATGTAAGTGAGATGGAAGGATAAAGCGAGGATGAGACTGAGGGATGGAATGGAGAGGTAGTGGAGAGAAGGTGGTGTGTGCTAGGGAGAGCAGTCTGATGGCATAGGACAGAGATATGGAAGAGCTTGGTTTGCGGCCACCTCTTACAGGATTTAGGAATGCAGCGACAGGAAAATAAAAACCGTTTGCCTGATGCCAAGTCAACTCACCATGCCACTCAGAACCTTGCCAAAGACCACATGTCTGTTATCCAGCCAACTTGTCTTCTTGGTGGTGATGAAGAACTGGGATCCATTTGTATCCTTGCCAGCATTTGCCATACTCAGCCACCCAGCCCCATAGTGCTGCAGCTTGAAGTTCTCATCCGCAAACCTTTCACCGTAGATGCTTCGGCCTGACATGGGCACAAAATCGAAAACACTTGTATCAATAACATCATCATCACAGTCACTGAAATCCTCTATATCAATCACATTCACATCACTCATTCCCCAAATCATCAATCATGAATATCAACCATCATATCAATCACGTCCATATCACTCGTCATAAAACCCATCATCAATCACACCAATTCATCCTACCGGTACATAACGTCAGTCAAATCATACAACACACACACACCAAAAATCTATCGCACAAATAACATCAATAAATCAACCATTTTAATATCATCCTGATCTCTCTTTCTCAATCACAGAAGGGGTGAGGTAAGGTCCAAAGAGCAGAACGCATGAAAGAGGGAAGAATTATCAACAGCATACCAGTGAAATGGGCCATACACTCCTTCACACACCATTCAAGCCCCTGGAATCCTGATGCAACGGAAGCCAAACCATATGCAAATTTGTAAACACCCTTCAGTCTAACTATGAACTACTCATTCTACACAAAACATTTTTAACTCACCACATCAGAGGAGTGAGATATAACCTACAATGATCCCCTCATTACTAAAGGTCTGAATAAATTTGTCCGGTGGCAATAGGAATAAACTATAAGAATGTCATCACAGTTCCTATGATATCTTGTTACAATGACTAGATACTACTGAACTATGGGAGGGGAAATAAACTTTGTAACTAAAACATGGTCAACTGGATGAATTGTGCCTACTGTACATGTGAAAAGTTGGGAGATCCAACACTTCTGGCCTGACTTGAACCCTCTTCAGGTCTAAACTACATTATTAAACCAGTAACTGAACATTACATAGTACAGGCTACATTTAAGTTTATTTGTCAAAGTTATTACTAGGAAGTGTTTAATACAGTTTAATAATCAACACTACTTAAGCCCTTCCAACTAATATTCTCATTCATGATATACTCAAAACATGATGCCTACATTACAGGGAGTTTCTTTCTGAAGGGGTTATGCCTACATCCAACCCCTCCCACTTAAAGAGTCAAAGTGAATAAAACAGTTTGAGAGGACCAAGAACATAAAAAATAAGTCAGATATAGCATTACATCACTGGATTTTATAGGAGTTAAAGTGAAGGCTATAATTAACCCCTTCACTTAAAAATATATCTTCAAGGTGAATAAACTTCTCAAAGTATCGAGAACATAAATGGAGTAAAGGGGTTTAGTTTAGTACAGTATAAAGGGTATATAAACAAGGCACCCTGCATCTCCACCCGTACATGTACCCAGTGAGTGGATGCAGCTCCGCTAATAATCTACTCTATTGCTGCATCCTCTACCGTACTTCCTTATCACTGGCATACGGGTCTGGGGCTTGGGTACACAGTCCGTACATTTAGGGCGAGTTTGCTCTATCATGGTCCCTGGGCAGAATTATGGGCGTGAGGGTTTGTAGTAGATTTTATGTGGTATACAGGAATGGAGCAGTAGATTGGTGACTTAAGGAAGAGGATGAATGTTGAGAGAGATGTGTAAAGGTTAAGTAGCCTGGAGTCAACTATATCAAAGTTATTCCCTGTCTGTGGATTACTAGGAGGGGGGGAAAGGTACCATACTGAAGATGATAAACCTAACCATCCCTCTGATTTTACTACTTACGGAAGGCATCAAGTTCCACTGCCTTAACTCATCATACCACAAAGCAATCATATGCAGTCTATGTGGTTAAATCACTGCCAATTTAGTGGTAGGTGGTGGTGACCATCATCCACTCACTTGATGTAGTGCTGCCTACTTCTTCCTTAGCCTTTATCATTCTTTTTCTGTGCCTGCACTCCTCTCTTCCTATTTCTCCCATCTTTCCTGTCACTTCTCACTGCTTTTCTTTCCTATACAGATGGCTTTATACAGAGTGACAAGCCAAATGGTTTCCTGTAAGCCAAGAAACCATTTAAAATGCTGGGTGGTAACCATATAACCAAATCATACGTGCTCCCTATGTGTCAAGTGGGTTGGTGGAGTGTTAGTGCTCCTCACCGTAAAACAAATAACTCAAAGTCAAATGGCCACCCCTTACGGGACTATGGCATCTGGCAATAAACAGACACATTGACAGATAGTGAAGTCCAAACAATAATTGAAAGAACACAGGCAATCTCTCACCTCCAGAGCCACCGCCATGTGTGACGTCACCTGATCATTGCACGTTGGGCTGGGTTTGATTAGAGTCAGACTGGGTTACATCAGGGCTGGGTTTGGATAGGTTAGGTTCGGGCTAGGCTGGGTAACCATAGGTTTAGGCTGGGTTACAACAGTCAGGCTGGGTTGGAATAAGTCAGACAGCAAAAATAAACTACACAAGACTGAAGAAGTTAAAAGCTCCAAGCTTCTTACCTCCAGTGCCATCGCCACGGGTGAAGTCACCACCCTGGATCATGAAGTCCTTGATGACGCGATGGAACTTTGAGCCAGTGTATCCCTCACCCTTGGGCTTCTGTGCCAGCTGGAAGAAGTTCTCCGCAGTCCTGGGTACTGTCTTCCCAAACAACCCAATCTCAATTACTCCAGCCGGGACACCACCGATTTCCATGTGGAACTTTACCTGGAAATAAAAATACTGCCAACTTAACCCAAGATACATGTATAGTACAATATCTACGGTACCTATAAACAGCCAGAAACTTTCAACTTTGAAGGTCTGGCTATGGAAACTGAAGGATAACCCTGAAACCTGAATAACATAACAGTAATAACCTACAACATTACTGCAATCTATACCCAGACCCTTATCTCCCCTCCCTCACTAACTCCTGGCTGGTTCTTTGCAATGAAGTTTACCTCCGAAATCATTCTCTTATAACCATGTAAATTATGTCATGTGATGCTTGCAGCTTGGCCCATGCGGACCCTCATTGTGCCTTGTACAAGATCTACAGCTCAGCAATCGTTAATATCTTTTTTTTTTTTTCTTTTTTTTTTTTTAATGCGAGGAAGAAGGAACCAAAGGCCATGAGCCCACAGTAACAGTTCCCTCCAAGAGAAAAACAAAATACAACAGAGAGCCAAATTCAAGATCCGATCCTTTTGAGATGCCTGGACACACTACGTTTGAAAGACTGGAGATCATAGGCAGCAGGAAATACAGACAGAGGGAGACAGTTCCAGAGCTGACCTGTTGCATAAATGAAAGACTGGGAGTAACGGTTAACTCTTGCATTAGAGAGCTGGACAGAAAAGGGATGAGAGTTTGCTGCCAGACGGGTGCTACGCGCCCGTCGTAGAGGTGGAGGAATGCAAGCAGACAGTTCAGAGGAGCAGTGACCATTAAAGTAGCGACAGAAAAGAGATAAAGATGCAACAGTGCGGCGAAGAGACAGAGGTTGAAGGGAGTCAGTACGAGGAGGAGAGTTAATGAGACGAAAAGCCTTTGACTCCACCCTATTGAGAAGAGCTGTATGTGGGGAGCCTCCCCACACATGAGAGTTGTACTCCACACAGGGGCGGATAAAACCCCTGTATAGAGTCAACAATTGTGTAGGGGTAAAGAAAGAGCGGAGTCGGCTTAGCACACCCAATCTCTTGGAAGCAGATTTTACAAGAGATGTAATATGATCTTTCCAAGATAAGTCCCGAGTAAATGAAACCCCAAGCATGTTCAAGGATGATGCAGGATTAAGCTGAATATTATTAAACATTAGTGGGTATACCCGTGGAAGATTTTGTCGGGTTGATAGGTGTAAGAACTGAGTCTTAGATGCATTAAAGACAACCATGTTATTTTTACCCCAGTCAGAGATATGAGCCAAGTCAGACATTAGGTGTGCCATAGCCTCATCCCTTGTTTCTTGAAGTAACTGTCGAGATGGGCGTTGCGGGAACCGAATGGAAAGGTGAAGGGTGGAGTCATCAGCGTATGAGTGGATAGGGTTAGATGTACAGCTTAGAAGATCATTGATGAATAAAAGTAAGAGAGTTGGTGATAGGACAGAGCCCTGAGGAACACCACTGTTGATAGATCTAGGAGAAGAATGATGGCCGTCTACAACAGCGGCTACAGAACGACCAGAAAGGAAGCTAGCGATGAAGGCACAGATAGAAGGATAGAAACCGTAGGAGGGCAGTTTGGAAATTAAAGATTTATGCCAGACTCGATCGAAAGCCTTTGAGATGTCAAGTGCAATGGCAAAGCTTTCGCCAAAGTCCCGAAAGGAGGATGACCAGGAGTCTGAAAGGTAGGTGAGAAGATCGCCAGTGGAGCGTCCCTGACGGAACCCATACCGACGATCGGAAAGAAGGTTGTGATAGGAAAGATGTCTTAAAATTTTTCTATTAAGAATTGACTCGAAAACTTTTGAAATACAGGACGTTAAAGCAATTGGACGATAGTTGGAGGGTTGGGAGTGGTCACCCTTCTTTGGGACTGGCTGAATGAGAGCAAACTTCCAGCAAGAAGGAAAGGTACAAGTTGACAGACAAAGGCGAAATAGTTTGCCTAGGCAGGGTGTAAGCACAGAAGCACAATTCTTGAGAACAACAGGAGGGACCCCATCAGGCCCATATGCCTTGTTAGTACTGAGGCCAGTGATGGCAGAAAATACATCAACTGAAGAAATTTTAATGTTAGCCATGAGGAAGTCAGAGGGGGGAAGTGATGGAGGAACAGCACCGGAATCGTCTAAGGTGGAATTGGAGGAGAAAGTCTGTGCGAAGAGATCTGCTTTATCAGTAGAAGAAATAGCTACAGAACCATCAGAGTAGAAAAGAGGAGGGAAGGATGATGAGGTAAAGTTGTTAGAAAGATTTTTGGCAAGGTGCCAGAAGGAGCGGGAAGAATTCGAGTTGAGAATTGAGAGCATTTAGTATGGATGAAATTATTTTTAGTAGAGCGAAGAACAGACTTAGCACGATTCCGGGCAGAAACATAAAGATTATGTGATTCAGGGGTGGGTTGGCTCCGGTACCTTTTGTAGGCCTTCTCCTTGTTGCGGACAGCATTAGAACAAGCGTGATTAAACCAAGGCTTTCTTGCGTTAGTCAAAGGATATGAGAAAGGAATGTATGCTTCCATGCCCGAGAGAATAACCTCTGTAATGCGCAAGGCACACTCAGATGGCTCACGGCCATGGAAGCAATAATCATTCCAGGGAAAATCAAAGAAGTACTGCCTGAGGGCCTCCCAGTCCGCGGCTCCAAAATGCCACAGATGACGTTTCCCTGGAGGGTCCACAGGCCGTACTGGAGTGATAGGACAGGTTAAGGTTATAAGGTTGTGATTGGAGGAGCCCAACGGAGAGAAAAGATTAACAGAGTAAGCAGAAGGATTAGTTGTGAGGAAGAGGTCAAGTATGTTGGAGCTCTCTCCAAGGCGGTCAGGAATACGGGTAGGGTGCTGTACAAGCTGCTCTAGGTCATTAAGGATAGAAAAGATGTAGGCTTGTTCACCAGGTGGATCCGTGAAAGGAGAGGAGAGCCAAAGGTGGTGGTGAACATTGAAATCTCCAAGAATGGAAATTTCAGAGAAAGGAGAAATGGACAGTACTAAGGCCAGACCATGTTTTTGGAAATTTTTGTGAACTCTTGTCAGTTTTGCTTAATATTACTTTACCCATGTCTTTACTTGTACACCTACCAAACTGTTGATAATAATAAAAGCTGCGGCTAGAATTAGTCAATAGCCTTCATAATTACAGGACAACCTCTTGACCATTCTTCTACAACACCACCATTATGGTATATAGTAGAGATTATTCTTCTTGTGCCCCAGGCTCATCTGAACATGAACCTGGTGAACGTAAGACTGATGCTTCCTTTAATGGAATGGGGAGTGAGTTGAGGGACATTTGTACAGGCTAACCAACAAGTAAGGTTGCCATCATACAGTGCTGATGCCACTATGTGAACATCTCCACGTCAAGAATGGGATACAGTGGATGAGGGCACGAGGCAGAGGTTAATGGTATTTGCACTAACGAAGTATAACTTACTGAATCCACACGACACTTTTAGTTTACAGTATTCTTAATGTTACTGCACTGTATGTGTCAAAGTATACAGTAATTCTTACTAACTTAGCCCAGATTTTCATTTTTTCTTTCAGCTGATTTCACATACCTCAGCAGTAAAATAACAATACTACAGCTACACATCCTTTCCACGGAGCTTCTTTGTGATATCATACTCTACTGCTGATCCACCGTTATACTGCAGTCAATATGGAGAGATGTTCATTCTAGGGGAAGTTAGAGTACAACAGGTATAGGAATGGCTCTTACTGAGTGGGTTAACAAAGCTAAAAGAAACCCCACTATTTCTAAAAGCCAATCATGAGTTCCATAAAGTTCCTGGAAGCTGCAAGAATATATCTAAGAAAAACTAACATCACCCACATTCGAGCGGTTAAACTTTATCTCCTACCTACAGTCCAACACCACTGCAAAAAATCCTCTAAAAAAAAGTGATTGAAAATATAATGTAGCACATCTAAAATGGGAATTGTTTTACCTCCCCCCTGCACATATCCTCCCTCTGCTATGAAGTACAAATTGTATATATGACCTATTCACAGTTGTAATTTACTTTTAAAAGAATGAAAAACAGGATGATAATATCCCCCTCGTAACTTAAAATCTGTATCTGACTTGAGGAGACTATTTTTGCCCTTCCTACAAAAATACAAGTTCCTAATGGGAACTGAATGGGTATTTTATTTACAGTAATGGGAAATGAATGGCTATTGGTTTACCTTACCACTAAATCCATGCCAGGATAAACCAAAAGTCCTACATCATAACAACTATTATTTCCAGCTACATCTATACATCTTCATCACAAACTTTAATTGCATCAGAATATTTGTTTTACACTGGAAACTGCATCTTACATGGAGCCTGCCATAGCCTACCAGTCCACTGCAAACACAGGACATGCAGTTTGCTGTGCTTTTCTACTTATCTTTCATCAATAACTTTTTAAAAAACCATTTACTCTGGTTGTCAAGTAGCCTAATAACAGAAGTACTTCAGGTAGCCAACAGTTGAGGTTGGATTTGGTTTGATCTGGTTTGACTGGATGAGGTTATATTAATGCTTTAAATCTTCAGTTTAACTCTCATTTTTCTCTAAGTGATATGGTTTTGTTACACAAAGACAGAATATGGGGAGTGGGACTTTGGGGGCAGAACCTCCCAGGTAAGATAGACGTGCTAAGATTTGGACTTTTTTGTCTTTTAAAGGAGATTCGTTTGAATTAAAATCAGTTTCTGGTGGAAATAATTTTTTGTGCATTAACCCCAACTCATAACCCGATGGGTCCCACTTGACAGGGGAGTAAAGGAAGAGGGTAACTGGGGAAACTAGGCATTCCTGGCAGGAAAGGGTCAAAATTGATCCATTTATCTATAGCCAGACACCAAAATCCCGTTAAGGGGTGGCAGTGTGTCTCCGAGTCTGTGGTTGTACAAGAAGGGGCACTAACTCTCTGTCAACCTAGTTGCTGACATCTAGGGAACACATGTGGATAGGTTATATGGTGACCACCCAAAGTTGTAAATGGTTTCCTGGCTTACAGAAAATTAGCCTTGTTACTCAATGTAAAGCTGTCTGAAAAGGAATGAAGAGTAATAAAAACCAACAGGAAAGATGAGGGAAATAGGAAGAGAGGAGGGCAGACTGAAAATGAATAAGGTAAAGGAAGTACCGGTAGTACGCAACAGTACATTAACTGAGTGGATGATAGTGAGAAATAAAAGGAGAGGAGGGCAAACACAGAAAACGAATGATAAGGTGAAGCAAGAAGTATGCAGCGCTACATCAAGTGACTGGATGATGGTGGCCACTACTTACCACCAAATAATAATCAGGCATGGTTCATAAATGGAACAAAAAAAAAAGGCGAAACAGGGCAATGGATGTTCCTATCTTTCGCTGACTACAGCACTATTCCAGTTATGTATCTACAAACCATTATCAGCGATACAACTAAAAATCACGAAATAACAAAACAAAAAATTATAATGACAGAAGCCCCCGGCGTGCCTGCCAAACTTGCCTTTTTGGTCACTTTTGGACCCCTGGAGACTTGTCCTTGGCTTCCATCAGCCCTGTTGAATACGGTGACCACCAGGACCAGCAGAGCAATACCAACCGCTACCTTCATGATGAATTTAATGCGTGCCTGACCTGCCACCTTCGCGATGCCACCTCCGCTTCTGACACTAGTCGCCCACCGCTATCTAGCACCTGCCAACATTTGACATACCGCTATCTAGCAGGTTCCATGATTTCACTACATATCTTCATTGCAGTAGTCTCAATCATCACCATACATGAAAAAGATTCTGCTAACATTAATGAAGAAACAGGCCGCATTAGTAATTAAAGATATAGTTTAGTTATTAGGCAATGTTTCTGCACTAAGTTAGCTCTGATATGGCAATATGTAGCACATGTTCTTAAATAATTATATTAAGTACCCAGTTAATTTCAAGTTTAGGTCTTTTAGTATACGTATTAGAGCATCGATTCATGCAAAGGGAAAGATAATAGTTAGTATTTTGGCTGTCTCGATTTATTCTGACCAAGAATACATTTGGATACAAACCCACTTGGGGGCTTCTGATTGGTAAATTCTCCCTGTTGCCAAATTTGTGCTGAGAGTAATCGCACTAATGCTAACTTCTTAAAAAGGCATTTCATAACACTCGGCGGCTATAAACTATCATCTACAATATCCATGAATGCAGAAGTGCTATTCAGCTTACTAATAATAACCAGAGACATGGAATATTATATAAGTGGACACGTCATCAGTCTCCAACAGTGAGTCTTGTTGCATTGCCCAGGGTTGCCAAGTCCAAATTCATAAGTACCGCTACCGTACTACAACTCGTTAAGAATGTAGCTAAATGTAAAAACCTCACGAAAACCGCTACAAGGACTATAAAAATATATAAATTATATCTGTTCCATAAAATTCTTTATATCACCGCCAGAATTACTAACGTTAGATGTGAATAATTGAAGAAGACATCGCTAAATTGGCAATCCTAACATCGGCTGCAGTGGGAGGAAAACTTTTTTTTTTTTTTTTTCCACAGAGTAGATGCAGCCTTCACTGATCCCCTCAGCATCTAAATTTTCCCCTGCGCTGAGTCGTAAAGATATGAGGCTAACTTTCCCATTAATCGAAGATCTGTCAGTTTACTTATCTTTTCCCTCATCCTTATCATTAGATTCTTCCATCAACCTCTCCGTCCTGTCAAATACGTTTAAACTCCTACGTCTTGATCGATATTTAAGCCTCAGTAATTCTAATCTCCTTTCGGGGATGACATTTACAGGATCGGCCTTGGAGTGAAAGTTCACTAAAGTCTGCGACCCTTGTTGAAATTTTCCCTCGGTCTCATTGCAGCTCCCTTTTTTGCATCCGGTATCTACCTTATTAGTATCAGAACTGTTTGGACATTTATCAGAAATATAAATTTCTGGGGAATTTTCATCATTATGACATTTATCGCCCGTGACCTCAATGCTGACTGACCCAGACACATTTTCTCTAACCACCCTATTTCGTGCTTTGTATCCAGTGCCTGTCTCTTTAATGTTATAACTACCAAGATGTTTGCCTTCAGTATCATATTCAAGAGAGTTTTTATCGTTAGAAATCTGTGTACCCTCACTGCTGACTGATCCGGCGACTTTCTCTATGACCTCCTTCACCTCGCCTGTATCTTGCCAGTACTGCTCAGGAAGAAGGCTTGCAATTCTCGACCCGGGTGACAGAGTTCTCCTTTTTCTAGTCAGTTTCAGGTTACGATTATTTTCATTTCCGTTTTTCTCTCGGTTATTTACAGCAGTGTGTAAATGTCGAATCCTTCCTAGCCAAGACTGGAAGACTTGGCGGGAAACACCTCTGACTTTCCCTTGCCACATGCAAATCATCCTCTTGAACACACCTGAAATTAAAAGGAAATCACAAAACTCAGTCTTCTACCCTTGTTCATAAAATCAAAATACTTTAGCTGATGACCATGTGTACTCAGACTAGTGGGTTGATTTGACGATACACTTAGCCCTGTGGTTAAAAACTGCCATACTCCCTCCTCACCTCCCACTCCCAATCTTGAACGTGGAGTCATGAAAATAGATTAACTCTAGAACAATAAACAGGCCTAGTCACGAAAATGTGTTCAATAAAGGATGTAGAACCAAAGCCAGTGAGCTACGAGAAATAAACCTCAAAAGGACGACCTTCTGGGCCAAGTTAAAGCGAATGAACTATGGTAACCAACGGATGTACAGGCTGCCCGCTACTATACAAACATACATACGTACAAGGTGACTCTCACACACCACAAAGCCAGCCAGGAGACAGGACGTGTGTGCTGGGCAATCCCCAGGTTCTTTCCTCCCCCCTTACTGTTTTTTAACCAACCCATGCCCCACTGACCGGGCTAATGTATGGCCCGGCCTGCACTATAGGTGCAGGAAATCTTTGAACGAACGAACGTACACGGTGAAATGCAAGTAATGCTGGGAAACTGTGAAATGCCAACACAAAGGAGTGGAAAGTGGGATGCAACTGAAGACGGGAGGAGATAATGCATCACTTTCTCTGCCTGATATCAGTGTGAAAATACACATCATTATAACAGCGTCGGCTTTTTAGCATATTACGATCGGCTCAAAATCCACCAAAGCTTGCAAAACTAATAACTCGCAAAGCTATAATGGTTACAGTGATGGGGTGAATGAAAGCTGTATCTAACCCTTCCAGTTCTAAAAGTCGTCCCTAAGCGGAAAAACCTACAAAAGACGTTACCATACTGAAAAAGTTAAATAAGACATCATCCTGCAAGTTTTTTTTTTTTTTTTTTTTTTAAATACACGATACGACGTAAATATAGACTTGATCACTGCTGACTGACTTGCACTACTAACTTGCACATCTTTTTCTTATCGTCTCTATTCCCGCCATCTCTCTACTAACTTGCACATCTTTTTCTTATCGCCTCTATTCCCGCCCACTCTCTCGTTCTCTCAGTTCTTCAAGGCTACCATATACGTCAGATCAACGTCAGATAACGGTATATACGTATATGCTGCCTTACTCCCACTGCACTGTCACATACTTCCTCCTGCATGCCTTGAAGCAACTACTTTCTCTCTCTCCCATTACCATCATTCCACTTTCCACTACTCTCTGACACCCTTCTTTTACTCTCTCCCACTTTCACTATAAGACTGTACTATATCTCCCTTAACCATACTTCCATACACACTCGATAAAATAAAATTAAAAAAATACTCAAGTGATCGACAGTTTCTGTTGCTATTTTTTTCTTTTTCGAAATACAAATACTTATGGATATTTCATGGGTACCTTGTATACTGTTCCTTCTATATGGCTTTCAACAACAAAAACAATAATATAAAACAATAACAATAATAATAACGAGGCTGACACTCAAAAATATGGGAATTACACTGGAGAATATTGTCAAAAGTTTCGTTCACTGTGAAAATAGAAAGTTGGGATGCCGTAAAAAGTTTTTATATCGAGTGTATAGTAGCCTACCCTGCTCTTGCTTTCACCACACATCCACCCTCCCTGCCACTCCATCGCCCTCATCACCACCGCTTCTTCGACCTCAACACTCCTCCTACACTCCACCACTCCACTTCTACACTCCCCATCGCTCCACCACCCTCACCACTACTCCTCCATCACCCTCACCAACACTGTGCCACCACATCACTCTTCACCACCCCTCCCCATCTCAACACCCAGTCCTCATTATGTCATGGATGTGCTCCAAAATATAACATTTTCCCAAACAACTGGTACTACAAATTGGATAAAACTGGTAAACTGACTGTATAGGTATCAAGAGCTGTTCACTTTCACTAGATGTAGATTTTTATCTTTTTTCAAAATTTCCCTCAGATCAACAGCAAAACAAGACAATTACAGTAATCCCTCGATTATCTGACATAATAGAGCCAAAGGCATGTCTAGATAGTGGATCTGTTTGGATAATGGACTTCTCCACTGGCCCCCCTTTGTACATACCCTAACCCTGAAAGCCAACAGTTATTCTTGGTGTATTATACCACTCTATCCGGCCAAGTAGACCTATAAACCATAGACATGCAACTACCATGGTCAAGTAGACCCATCAACCACAGACATACAATCACCACTGCAGGGCCATACCCAGCAGTGACATGAAAAACTGCATCGTGCAGCCATAATTTCCACCCGGATGTAAGCATTTTGTTCGGTTAAATAGAAAAAATGTAAAAATGTAATGGTTTCAGACAGCCACATTAGTGGCTGGATAATGGATTGTTTGGATAATGGACGTCTGTATACTGCTCTATGTGGCACTTCTTCGTGACTAGCACCATGATCTAGTGTTAATCTCTTGCTATAGCTCTGCATTCAAAATGCAGGTGGCAATTTTATACCTTGTTAATGTGGACAGGATAAACACTTATAACTGTGATCTCTCCATCTACAGTGCTGAGCTGTAACGAGATTAACACAAAGATATGATGCTAGTCACGAACACCTTTTACAGCATACAATATTATTAATGCCCTTACATGATGTTATTTATCTTCAGGCAGACCTTCCATGATCAAAGGGTTAAATTTAGGGATCATACTCTAAATGGGTTTGGAAATTTCACAACACCTCAGTCTTAACAATATACTCTGTACAGTCAAATACTACAGTTCATTTGCCTCCCCTGCTTCTTTCTCACTGCTGGATTCACAGATGCCTGAATGACATGTAGTGGACATGGGTGATCATCATCACCCACAGAAGACAGACTATCAGCACCTCAGTCCAATGTGACATATTAAACATTTATGAATCCACTGATGCAACAGAGGCAGGAGAGGTGAACAGACTTTGGTATCTGACTGCATAGTCTCAGTATCCTCTTGTATGTTACCACAGCAAATATGTTAATATGCAAATAATAAAAATAGCCTATATAAGATGCTAAATGTAATATTCACAATAAACTGCCATGAAAAAGATGCTATGGAAACTTTCTCAGACAATTAAAATACAGACCAAGGACAACAGAGGTTGTGCCAGGTTAGAGTAATAGGTTTGGTCAAATGAAAAGGAGTGGAAATTGAGTTATCAGAGAGGAATGTGTAGAAGCAAAGAAATGTAAGGTTTGAGAGCAACGTAATGTTGAGGTGGATGTGCTATGCAGTTTTAGTGCACTTTTGTGAATATTTGGCCATGTTGACGGAATGGAGACTGACAGGATGACTCAAAGTGCATGCGAGTGAGGTGGAAGGAAAGAAGGGGAGAATGAGGATGAGGTGGAAGTGCCAAATGGAGAGGTATATGGGTGTTGCTTACATCTGCAAGGAAATTACATGATAAAATTATGGTTTGTATGTAGGGTGGTGTGACTTGGAGATAGTTCAGACTGATGGTGGAGAACAGAGTGACAGGGAAGAGATTTGTTTACGGTCACCCCTTCGTGATGCTGTAGACATGTGGAGGCAGTACAGGATAAAGATAAAAGAATGAACTATAAAGTACAGAAGAAGGCGAGGTATTTAAGGAAACTGGTAGTTTCTGGGGAGAAGAACTAGTGAAGAACAAGGAATAACCATAGGGCAGGGTTGTTAGTTTGGAAGTGAATGCCTTGAAAATGTATATAATATTTCTAACACTGTTCTATGAGAGCAAAATCTGGACAGTAACAGAGAAGCTTCTACATTATAGGCCAAGGAAATGCAGTGTAGCTGGTGGGAAATAATTAATGGCTCTAACATTTGGTTTAGCTTCCAGTCCATATTCTGTTCTACCATAGCCAATCTCAATATTGGGACTAAAGTGGATGCATGGCATAATTTTTATGTACTGTATGTATGAATGCAGGTACAAGCAAGATGAATGGTTTAAGCAATAGATATTTACAAGACTTGGAAAGGAAGAAAGTGACTTCAAAGTGAGATATGCAATTGCTGAATGGAAAAATAAATATATAAAACTGGTATGGACATCTTCAAAGTATGCACACAGATAAGGTACAAAGTCTGAAGGTGATGCCAAGGGTACTGTTAGTAGCAGCAGTTGCAACTCCAAGTTCATTTGAATGTGAACCCTGTGGACTGCAAACTGAAGTAGCCCTCTTCCTCCAATCTATCTTCCTCTTTTGGGGGATAAGGAAGGAGGTGAGGAATACTGTATTTGTATAACAGCCAAGTGGAGCCACCTGGTTATATCAGTGTCACCACATGAAGGCATCCCTGTCCAGCAATGTACAGACAGCACATTCGAGAGAGTGAAGGAAAAAGAGGAGTAACAAAGTGAGAAGTGTGTGAGGACAAAGTAACTTGGAAGCAGTTTTACCAGGAGCATCCCCTATCGGAGGTTTGCAAGAAGGGAGTTGGGTGTTGGAGATGATGATGATGATGAACAAAACTGGTAGACGGTGTCAGAGATGATGATTATGATGACAAGAATGGTAAAATTGCTTATAATCAATCAAACAATGATTAAATAATAGGCAGTTGTCATATTCATATTCAATCACAGCTTAACACAGTTTAGTACTTATACATGAAAAGTACATGTGGTAATTATGGTACACAACAGTACTATATGTTACACCAAAAATATATGCCATGTTTGAGACATTTAGTATATAAATATGCAACAAGTTTTCCATGATTCCATGATTCAACAATAGTAATGATGTCATAAATAATATGGAGCGCACTGTGAGATTTTTGATGAACTCATGATGAATTCGGGAGGTCATTGTAGGGCTAATTTTGAGTTTAAAATGCTATACCAACAGGAGTCCAATTTTGAGTCAATACAAAGTTACAGTTACTGATGATCTTATGGGTTATTTAAAAGGCACACTTTTTATTTATACGGTCATCAGTGATTGCAGCTCCGCAACACTTGATAATCAGGCCCATGCTGACAATGCATTTTTCACTCAGTTAGCCAAAGAACCACCTCATGAATTTGCTATAAATAATCTCACAGGACACCCTGCAGAGCAATGAAAATAAAAGGCAATCTATGAATAAGATGACTGAAGATGTGATTAATGTGAAGTGATACAGTACCTGCTTCAGAATACAGTTTCATTAACCCCTTCAATCCAGTGACAAGCTGTACATATTTTATTCTTGCTATCTCTTGATGGTTATAGTCAGGTCACAAGTTTGATACTGTCTTAATTAATCCTGTCACTACGAGAGATCTAGCAGTGATGGGGTCTTCTTTTTTTTTTATGCGAAGAAGAAGGAACCAAAGGCCACAAGCTCGTAATAACTGTTCCTTCCAAAAGAAAAACAAAATACAAAAGAGAGCCAAATTCAAAATCCGTTCATTTCGAGATGCCTGGACACACTGCGTTTGAAAGACTGGAGATCATAGGAAGCAGGCAATACAGACAGAGGGAGACAGTTCCAGAGTTGACCTGTTGCATAAATGAAGGACTGGGAGTAACGGTTAACTCTTGCATTAGAGAGTTGGACAGAAAAGGGATGAGAGTTTGCTGCTAGACGAGTGCTACGCACCCGTCGAAGAAGTGGAGAAATGCATACTGACAGTTCAGAGAAGCAGTGACCATTGAAGTAACGATAGAAAAGAGATAAAGATGCAACAGTGTGGCGAAGAGACAGAGGTTGTAGGGAGTAAGTAAGAGGAGGAGAGTTAATGAGATGAAAAGTCTTTGATTCCACCCTATTGAGAAGTGCTGTATGTGGGGAACCTCCCCACACATGAGAGTTGTACTCCACACAGGGGCGGATAAAACTCCTGTATAGAGTCAACAATTGTGCAGGGGTAAAGAAGGAACAGAGTCGGCCCAGCACACCTAATCTCTTGGAAGCTGATTTTACAAAAGATGTAATATGATCTTTCCAAGATAAGTCCCGAGTGAATGAAACCCCAAGCATGTTCAGGGATGATGCAGGATTAAGCTGATTATTATTAAACATTGGTGGGTACACCTGTGGAAGATTTTGTCGGATTGGTAGGTATAAGAACTGAGTCTCTGATGCATCAAAAACAACAAGATTATTTTTACCCCAGTCAGAGTTACGAGCCAAGTCAGACATTAGGTATGCCATAGCCTCATCCCTTGTTTGTTGAAGTTACTGCTGAGATGGGCGTTGCAGGAACCGAATGGAAAGTGAAGGGTGAAGTCATCAGCGTATGAGTGGATAGGGTTAGATGTACAGTGCCTCAAGAAAGTATCCGTACTTAGGGGTAGATAGTTTTGAAATCAAACGTTCACCTCAGGCATGTTTCAGATCACATCGTTGGTTTTTCAGTTTGTATCCCACATAGTTGTTCTGATACTTTTTTGAGGTACTGTACAGCTTAGAAGGTCACTGATGAATAAAAGGAAGAGAGTTGGTGATAGGACAGAGCCCTGAGGAACACCACTGTTGATAGATCTACGAGAAGAACGATGGCTGTCTACAACAGCGGCTATAGAACGACCAGAAAGGAAGCTAGAGATGAAGGCACAGATAGAAGGATAGAAACTGTAAGAGGGCAGTTTGCAAATTAAAGATTTATGTCAGACTCGATCGAAAGCCTTTGAGATCTCAAGTGCAATTGCAAAGCTTTCGCCAAAGTCCCGAAAGGAGGATGACCAGGAGTCTGAAGGGTAGGTGAGAAGATCACCAGTGGAGCATCCCTGACGGAACCCATACTGACGATTTACACATGGTGGCACTGTGCACCCTGAGTGAAGCAGCTGCAGCATCCACCTAGGAGTCAAACCACCCCATATTTCCCTGAACATTGCCGAAGGACCCATGTCCAACACTGGTGAGGCACTGTCTACCATAAGAGGATGTCGGATCCCTGTATGGTGGATGTACTGTACTGTACTGTACGTTTAGAACAGTACCACAGAAGCAGCTGCTTACCTCTGGTCAACAAGTCTACTCAGCCAGATAGACTGGGGTTAAGCAGCAGCAACAACATTATCAACAACAATTAGAGAGCCTTCTAAAACTGAATAAAAATAATATACAGATACCAAGAACAAAATTAATGTACAATCTGACTGAAGGGGTTAATTTTGCCTATTTTCTGTGACCAACATTACTTTCTTTAAAGGGACTAGGCAAGATGCACAAGAAAAATATAAAATGTTTATTATTAAAGCATTCAGATATGCAAGATTACAAAATATGCCCTACCTAATATTTTCCATGGCAAGACAAAGAAAGCATAAACTGCAATGTAATACAGCAAGTCCTCACTATACACTGCATTTTTTATGTACTCTTCTGTCATGAATCCCTTCAATGTATTTCTTATCTCATACACTCCAGATGGGCACCAGAGAGGGAAGCCTTCTCACAATGGCACTCAATAACTGGGCAGCTCCACTGTCTGGTTACAAAAACATCTCTCAACTCCGGAGTCTCCCTGCACTCTGAAAGGTGGATGGTGAACTACAGAAGAAAGGCAACTTCAGCCTACAGCTCACCAAGTTCACATCCAGAATACCCTGGGACCACCACAAAAACTACGGTATCTCTAGACAATTTTATTTTGGCTACGAGAAACTTCCAATACTTGACAAGGTAGATACAGCCTACAAGAAACTCAGCACTACAACATACCTCCCTTAAGTTAGCATAAATAAACCATTCTGGAACTCGGAAGAATGAAATTAGAAGTAGGTAATCCAACTGGCAAGATCAGGCCCATACTCTTGCCTGCTAAGTAAGCTCCCTAACATTTTTTCCTAAGTGATTTGTTTTGTTTATTGCACCTTACTGTCTTCTGTTACATAAATCCTTCCAGTATCACTATACTCTCCATAAATAACATACAAAAGGATATTAACCACCCACTTCCAAAAATACGTCGATAAGGAAGAGGTGTTAGGGAGCTTCCATGATTGATGTGAATACCTGCCTGTCACCAACAAATTACTTGGAAATAGAGTCCATTAAGCTTCCATTGTTACCTGTGAGGCTAATCAAGCAATGTTCCTCAGTGTACCAGGTGTAATTACAAGAGACTAACCAATCTTTACAATAAACAAGCCCACAGCAGTTAACTCCTGTCAGAAGTAAGTTTGTTTTTGTTCACACTTTTGCTTGGTTTCCTTCTATCAGGTTTTTTCTTGTTCTCTGGACTGTACCTTAACCCATTCTTTGGAGGAAAGAGGTCTGAATGCTGATGCTGATGATGTATTATTTTGCATTAACGTTCACGGTCATTTGCTGGAAACTTTGGTAGCTGCATGAGTGAATGCAAATATATTAATAACCGGCTTTGTCCACGACTTATGCTAAAGAGAGTAATAAATATGGCCCCAGTTATACAGAAAACTTTGCGATACATATAGGAACACACACTTGACATGTACCAAGGAGTTGCTATGTAAGTGTTACAGCGAAGTTCACACAAAGCACTGACAACACAACAAAAACCTTTCTACTGACTTGCTTCTGTGGATGAGAGAGAACAAATGTACCCCTTCAGTACAATGGCATCCTTTATATTCTACTATTGCTACCACCGATTCTACTCGGCTTCGGAAACAACTGGCGGTGAACAGATTTGAAAACAATCATCATCTATCCTTTTACATGAGGTCTGCCATAAGCTGAATATTATCACCCAGACGTGGCAATCCATCTATCCATCCAATCCTTTAGTCCCCAGTAGGAACATACGAGTTCAGGACTAGGACACAGTTCAAATATTTACAGCAAGTGACCAATTGCTCATCTGTATGTAGTACTGAATGAGCAACTAACTACAACCATCCCTACAACTCAGACCCAATAAAGTACTGTAAATACTTTTCTGGATTACAAGAAACCACTTGGCTTGTCACTTCGTGCACAGTCATCTTCAGTAACAAGAATAAAACATAAATTTGTGTCACAGTACTGATGGTCTTAAATAAATTATCATGCATATAATCAACAATTTACAGGCTGTAAACTATACTGTACTGGGACCTGCTATTTTTTAAATACATACAACTGCATTCACTTTCATTATTCTGATAATTCCAGACACAGTACAGTAATTTGGGAAACAGTAATGAGTACAGAGGCATCATACAGGAGGGCACAGAAAAACACTATTATTTATGGCATGTGAATCTGTAATATACACACAATAGCACTCACTCACATTTTCATTACAGCTCTGTACATACTGACTTAGAAAATGGTAATGAGTGCAAATACAGCATACAGGTGGGTACAGAGACAAGTCTTTTAATACACACTAATACACACAACAGCATTCATTCCCAGTCCTCTGACAACTATGAATGCACTGAACTAAAAAATGGTAATGAGTGCAAATACTGCATACAAAAGAGCACAGGGGTATGCCAGCAATGGTTGTTGATGATCCATGGCTAAACCAGTGACAAAAAGTTTCGATGCCGAGATTGAGCACCATAATATTGCTGCCACAGTTAACACCATCCCGGCTGCCCCTTGTAGGCTCAGGAGAATATTAACCCCTGCTAGAGCGACCATGGGAAGAAGACAATACCCCAAAACACTCACGACCACAGCCAGACGCACACCAGACACAGACATGGCATTCAGTAGTGCGTACATAGACGCACACCCCAGGAGACCAATACCATAGATGTAGCCAAACTGTGCCTTCCCAGAGAACAGAAGGAAGGAGCCAAATAGAAGACAAAACACCAATGGACCTGCTAAATCCGTGTCATCAAGAATTGTCGGATCTGTACGCCTGAGTGGATTAAGAACAGTGAGAGTCTTCTGTAGGATGGCATCAGGATTAATACCCAGTTCTTCAAGTAACGGAGGCTCCTCATCCTCTGAGGTGTATGGTCCTGATCCCCCTGGTTCTTGACTGGGCCCAGGAGTCATAATAGAAGGGCCAGGGGTGAAAAACGATGGCTGTTGACTCGTATATGTTGTGGAGGTCTGGGCTGGGGTGGATTGGCTTGGGGCACCACTGTATTCAAAACTTTGAAACTGTTGCTCCTGGCCAAAGTCAGAGGTGCCCATGTCATACGAGAAACTGGTCTGGTCACCCCACCCACCTCCATCGCCCCATCCGCCACCTCCACCATATTGCTGCTGTTGCTGTTGTTGTTCCCATCCATACGACATCTGCAAGCATGTTTTATCTTAACCACATTCTAGTCATTTTAACTAAGCATAAACTGCAGTTTCTCCATCTTGAATGCCGAGATATGACAAAAAATTAACACTTGAATATAGTGCTAGTCAAGAAGAAATCCTCTGCAAGAATGGAGAGCCATAGTATTGTCCTATTCTGCAAACAGACCAAAATCTCTGCCTAGTTAACATAAATGAATACTGTAGTTTCTATTAACACAACTTGAATTTTGCTAAATGGCCACAAGAAATGAACAATGTGAGTGGATATGAGTTATTTGACAGGGATGTGTGGAGTTCCATGAAGACACACAGGCAAATGAGGAAATTCATGAGTATGATGATGATGTGGATATGTTGGAAAGAGGAGAAATGGTTCAGCCATGTGGAATGGAAATGGAAATGAGAGACTGACTGGGAGTGTGTGAGTGAGGTGCAGGGGAAGACGCGGGCTCAAAGATACGCTTGAAAGTTCTAATGTTTGAAAGTCTAAGTGCCGTACTGTACTGAATTTACAAAAGTGGTAGACACTTCTGGGGAAACTAAAACATGGTATCAGAAACAGAAAGATGAAAATACTGTAGAGAGAATACCCAAGACATGCACAGAAGTCCTAGCAGGCCTACCCATATCTGAGCCTATGAAGGAACCCAATTGTGCATGAAATTGCCCTCAGTCACATAGGGAATATGGAAGTGACAATACACAAAAATTCAAATAATCTATGGTAATAATTAACTGCAATGGAGACTGACATCTCAACAACTGGTTAAGACTTTTTTTTACATCCATCCCTAAATCTTATCTTTACAAATACAATATCTTCCAAATAAATCCTGTGCACCTTTTCTGTCACATCAACATTCATCTTTAATGTGAGACATTACAGTACAGCACATACATGGATTAAACAGCTTTTATTCTGTACAAACTATTTAGTGGTAGGTGATGGTGACCATCATCCACTCACTTGATGTAGTGCCGTCTACTTCTTCCTTCACTTTTATCATTCTTTTTCTGTCTGGCCTCCTCTCTTCCTATTTCTCTCATCTTTCCTGTCAATTTTTATTACTCTCTTTCCTTTCCAGGTAGCTTTATACTGAGTGACAAGCCTAATGGTTTTCTGTAAACCAAGAAACAATTTACAATGCCGGGTGGTAACCATATAACCAACCCATACTGGTATGTGTTCCCTGTGTGTCAACAAGTGGGTTGGCGGAGGGTTAGTGCCCCTCACCATAAAACAACTACTGTACAGTGTCTCAAAGACATGTGGCCACTCATTACAGGATTATGGCTTCTGGTTTAGATAGATAGATAGTAAGGTATTTCCTTCATAAAATCATCAATTCTATAGACTTCTTGTATAAATCTACATTACTTCCCTTAAAAGTTGTATTTCCTTACGGTATTATTATAGTTTTGGCCAAAAACACAATTATAATTTTTTTTTTTTTTTTTTTTGGTGGTGGTGGTGGGGGGGGGTAGGACAGTTCTAAGATCCTTTTCTATGGCATTTTCATCATAAATTTTTATTCTACTACTGAAGGTTAGGTTAGCTTAGGTTGGGTTATCTTCAGGAGTACTGTAAAATCAAAATAATTTACAGCAAAATTGCTGGAGAAGTGTCTTCGAACACTCTAAAATACAGTACCAAAAAAAAACATCAAAATCTTGCAATTGCATTTTTGGCTAAAACTTAAAAGTATAATTTTACCTTCCTAATATCTGATTTCCACACTTTTTTTTTTTTTAAACCTGAATACCCAGCCAGGTTTAGTTAGGCTGGATTGGTTAGGTGAGGTTAGAAGAGTTCTTACTGATATACATGAAAAATGTTTACCAGTGGGCCGACAGTATTTTTTCTTTTTTTTAAAGCAGGTTAATTAAAATGATTAAATCCAATAACAGAATGTCCAAAATATTTACCTGAACACATCTGACCTCAAGGACATGTAAAAAATTCTCAGGTTCATATCACCCATTCCAATGCACCTAATTTTACTTTTAACATGCTCTTTTATGTTACCTATATCCTTGTAAAATCAGCATAGCTTACATCAATAACATATATACAAGATGATACTGAGGAGTAATATGAAGAATAAATTACCTAACAATACCCTTTTCACCTTAACTTGGCCCGGCTTATTTCACACACATGAATGGCTGAAAAAGACAATGCTACACCTCTACATTTGATCCTCTTCTTAGCACAACTTCACGACCACCATCACATACTTGCATTAATCTATTCTCAGCACTCAGCATTCCAGATGGAGTGATGGCAATTTTATGCCAGGTCTGAACATAAAAATGATTCCAGTACGGGATGCTACATAATTTCCAAATCAACTTGCAATGATTTTCCTCCGTGAGTCAGTGGTTATGAAAGGTTATGTCCACCTCGAAGTGGGCTATGGTGGGTTGTATTTAAAATCACGCACTTAACACTAATATACTAAGTGTTCATCAAAGTTTATAAATTTCGACCCACACTTGTGACAAATAAATCATTCATCTTGGCCTCTGAACCCGTCCAACGTAATCCTATACACAGTACCTTGGAAGCCGCCTGTCAAAAATGAGAAAATACCTTATACCCCGGCCTTAATATACCACACAATATCACTGGCCAGCAAGCCATATAGGCCCTTAGCTATAATGAGACATGCAGCGGATTATGTGATTCACAAAAGACGGCAAATTCATAAAAATATTACCGTAAATACTGTCTCCGGGCGAACGTCCCCCTGACCTGCCAAGTTGTACAAAACTTACATCTTTAATATCACTTAAAATGTAAGAATCTGTAATTACCAATACCATATCTGCCACAAAAATATCACATAGCAATGAAAATATAGAAAATAAGTAAACAGTGATTGCTATGTATATGCTTTCAAAGACACGTAACATTTGAAAAATGTATTTGTTTTTATATATATTTTCATTACACTAACAATTCAAAAGCTGTCTAAGAACTAATTCACCAATAGACTGTCAAATTCCATATGAATTATGAAACAAAATAAATTTATAATAACTGAATTTTACGAACAGATGGTACGAAGGCTGCGTTGCAGTTACTCACTCAGGGGCTGCGTTGTCTGGGGAAGGGGAATGGATGGTCGTGGCAACAGTATTATAGTATGGTAGCAATAGTAATCAGTCAATCATTTTTTGCCCCATCAGGAACGTAGGGGCCCATGGCTAGGTTCTCAGTCCCTGATATGACATTTTGAGAGCAATAAACCCTAACCACCCCTCACATAAATGTTTTACAAGCCCTATCCAGCTGGAATGCCTTAACCCACTAGACCACCTGATGTCCATTTGGCTATGTCATTACTACCTGTCCATTTGGCTTGTCACTGTTAAATCATATGAACATAAGGTTGCACTCCACTGAACTTGTGGATAGCACACTATCTGTCTATTGCCAGACGCCATAATCCCGTAAGGGGTGGCCATTTGACTCTGAGTTATTTGTTTTACGGGGAGGGGCACTAACCCTCCACCAACCCACTTGTTGACACGTAGGGAGCACGTATGGATCGGTTATATGGTTACCACCATGCGTTATAAATGATTTCTTGGTTTACAGGAAATCATTTGGCTTATCACTCATGTAATGCCACCTGTAAAGGAAGAAAAGCAATAAGAAGTGACAGGAAAGATAGGAGAAATAGGAGGTGAGGAGGGCAGGCACAGAAATAGAATGATAAAGGCTAAGGAAGAAGTATGATGCACTACATCAAGTGAGATAGCACACACCTACCACAATTAATAACTGTTCATCCCCAATGAGCTTACAACACATATGCACTTAAAAGGCATAATTTTCTACAAGTCACTGGAATAAAAGTTCTCAATGCATTTCAGTGGTTTACAGTACAGGCCATGTCAAGAACACCTCCACTACCACACTACCAAGCATACCCTTTCACTACATTCATCCATTTTGATCAGCTACCACTGAACAATGCAGTGATGTGCAGCCTGCACCCTGGGTGGAGCAGCTATAGCACCCACCTGGTAGCCACACCTCATATTTCCCTCCATTTCACCATAGAAAGGACCCTGGTTATTACCCTAGTGTGGCACTATCTACCAAAAGGGGGGCACCAGATACCTACCATTGTGTACCTGTAGTACAGCCTCACAGACACAGCTGCTTACCACAGTCGACTCATTTGCTTGGACAAAGACATGGGTTTAGAAACAAAACCACTGGACAATTATTAGCAAAAAGAAAAGCATAAACCTCTAAGAGTCAAGTCAATCAACAAGGCTATGTACACCACTGCTCCCAATTACTATATCATACATCATGTCAGTGTACATGACAGACGGCGAGATAGAAAACTGATGCTTGATGACATGGTGATGGAACCATGACAAGACCTTGCAGCTACGAGGTGCCACCTTGTCCAACAGCGACTACTAAACTCTTCACCTTAGCTTGGACCAGATTTTTGTCCTTTTGCAGTTTACGTCAGGCAGTTCACTGGTGGAATAAGACAATACTATGGCTCTATATCTTCTCCATAGCACTCCTCTGTGAGCAGCATAATATTCTACTGTTAATCTATTATTACAACTAACATTCAACATGGAAAGACTGCAATTTTAGGTCCAGTTAGAGTAAAAGGAGTACAGTTTTCCTGGCTGTTCCTCTTCCCCACATAAAAGATGAGAAGCCAAAATATTTCCTCAGTGTTCACATGACACTCACAATTTCTTCTGATTGTGATGCTGGAGAAGTTCTTCATGTGGTAGCATCAAAATATCTGAGTGACTCTGTTGTCCTGCTATAAACAGATAAACACCCCTCAGCTTCCTGCCTATACCTTAAAAGGAGGATGGAGGACTGCAGAAGGGCAATTTCAGCCTCCATTCCACTGAGTTGTGTCCAGAAAAGCCTGGGGCCACAACAATAACTATACACATATAATCACTACCAAGTTATATCACCATCATCTATACCTCTTCCTGCCCTAGGCTGGGGTGAGGTAGGGTCCAGAAAGGCTGAGGGAATTGACAGAATGGGATATAAATTTTAGGTAACTTAATCCCTTCAGTCTTAAGATGTATTTTCTTACTCATTCTCACAATCTGCAGATTATTTTATTCAACTAATTCCTGTAAACCAGGAAACCATTTACTACACTGGATGGTAACCATAAAACCAAATTATGGCGTCTGGTGGTTTAGTGGGTAATTAAGGCACTCCAGTCGGATTGAGCTGGTGAAGGTTTATATCCAAGGGATGGTTGGGGTTTACTGCTCACGTAATGCCTCTCAGGGATGAGTGAGGCTGGTCACTTTCACCTTAAATGTCAGGACCAACTTGTCTAACCCTGGGCTCCTAAGCTTCTCCAGGGGCAACATAGGATTGGATGATGGATGGTTCTATGGATGATGTTTATGTGAAGCTACAGAATGTGTTGAAAGTTTCTGGCATATCAGATAGAGCCAGGATCCTGGGGGTTGAATGATGAGGGAATGGAAGTGTGGCCCACTGGACTAGGCAAACTTGGGCTGCCTGGACACCGCTACTCCTCAGCCTGCCCTAGGGTGGGAAAGGAGGTCCAGATGATGATGATGATGATTACAAAGTTCTAAAGAGACTGACTAAGGTATAGTAAGCCCCTCCAGTTCAAAAACTATATCCTAATGTGAATAAAATCATCTGGAGATAAGGCCAAACTATGAAAAACTACATCACAGAACTGAAGAGATTACAACAATGAAAGACTGTACTCTATATCAACTCTAACATATTAGTAAACACTTGCGATCTCTGAAAAATTATATCTAGCAATATATAAGTTCAGAGGGGTAAATGGTGATTACTACACACTAGTGTGTGTACATGAGTGGCTGTGTGTATGGAAATGTGCCCGTAGGTCTTTGAGAGAGGTGAAGTTAGTGAATGTACAGCGAGGTTGGATGGTGAGGAATTGGAAAATGTGAGTACGTTTAAGTATTTGGGTAGTGTGATGAGTAAGGATGGAGGTTTGGAGGGTGAAGTGCTTGAAAGGGTACAGCAGGGAAGAAAGGTTGCTGGTTCCTTGAAAGCAGTGATAAGAAACAGGGAAGTGAGCATGGAAGTGAAAAAGTTACTACATGACAGTATTGTGATACCAACTCTAACGTACGGAAGTGAAGCTTGGACATTGTTGGAAGGACACAAGTCAAGAGTGAGAGCAGTGGAAATGAGTTATTTAAGAGGAGCCTGTGGAGTCACGTGGAGAGGCAGGCTGACGAATGAGGATATAAAGGAGCGTTGTGGTGTGGATGTGGATGTGATAGGAAGCGTTATGAGGAACACACTGAGATGGTTTGGCCACGTGGAAAGGATGAAGGGTGAAAGACTGACGAAGAGAGTGTATGTGAGTGAGGTGGAGGGGGGAAGAGGGAGGGGGAGGCCGAGGATGAGATGGAGGGATGGGGTGGAGAGGTATATAAGAGAGGGGGGTGTGAGTTGGGAGCAGGGCAGTCAAATGGCGGGGGACAGGGCGACTTGGAGGCGATTTGTTTGTGGCCACCCTAAACGGGATTGAGGCGTCTGGCAATAGATAGATAGATAGAGGTCCCCAAGACTGCCACATGCTGTCTGCCCTCTGGTCCTCAGTGTGAAAAAACTTCTCAATACTCTCACCTGGATGACATAACCACCTATGGACACGAACATCATCATTATCATCAACATAATCATCACACTTTTATGTACGCTTCATTAACATCACGATAACGGAACAGCATTCTGGAAGTTTCCTTTCATACCATACATATATAATGTCTTCCATAAAAACATCATCATCACCATCATTTTGTCTCTTTTTCCCTCCCACTGGTGGGGTAAGGTTGGATACAGAAAGCCAGGAAAAGAATACAATAGTGGGAAAATTAGCCATCAATATGCCAAGTGAAATGGGACAAACACAAGGATTATAATACAGTGTAGCAAACTACAGGTAATGTTTTTACTCAGTATGCCTACTGGTATTAAACATACATATTTAATGAGTACATAAACGATTACAATATGAATGACTGCAAATGGAAAAAACACTGATAACAATGCTTTTTTTGTTTTTTGTATAGTACAAGTGTATATACTATAAAATCACAAAATCACAGAGAAAAATAAGTTCAGAGCACTTTTTAACATTTTCTTTACATTCCAACTACTGTAATATGAAACTATAATGGACCATATTCTAGGTTGTACTCCTGGCATCACAGCATTCTTCTTTGTAGTATATTATGTTTACTACACCCAGCTATACTCCTTTATGGTAGGTGGGGGCACTCACCACCCACTTATTTAATGTAGTGCTGCTCTCGGGTGACTGCCCTTTTCCCTCTTCCTTCACTGAGTGACGAGCCACATGGTTTCCTGTATACCAGGAAACCATTTACTATGCTGCGTAGTAACCACATAACCAAATTATGGTGCCTGGTGGTTTAGCGGGTAATTTAGGCACTCCAATCGGATTAAGCCTGGGCAGGTTTATATCCAAGGAGTGGTTGGGGTTTATTGTTCAAGTAATGCCACTCACGGATGCGTAAGGCTGGTCACTCTCATCTTAAATGTCAGGACCAACCTGCCTAGCCCCAGCCTCCTACATTCCTCATGGGGTAACACACGACTGGATGATGAATGAATGAAAAAATGAATGACCAACATGGAAACATTGCTTGCTCTTGTACCACATAAGAGAATAAGGTGTAATATGCACAATATACTACCATATATCATTAAGGAAAAGGTGTAACAGTCTCATATGCCAGCTTCAATGTGGTCAAATATTTATTTAAATGTGTTGTTTTACATGACTCAAGTGAAAATAAATTTAATGTTCACTCATATCATAAATATCATAACAGCCAATCTCATACTACACCCTTCACCGTATAGGAACCAAACATTCATATATACACCGTTACAATATTACACTGCCTTGTTATCTTGTCCTGAAAGTGCTCTTCCTGAATCTGTTGTTGTTTAACCCCTGTCCATCTGATCAGGAACACTCATCAACCCTTGAATCTGTGTGTGTATTACGTACAGTATATATATATACAGTATATATATATATATTTATATATATATAATCATCTCATCTCAACTCATCAGCCATTTGAGTGTCCACTGCAGGACCGGCCTATCCCTACTGAACTGGGGATGATACAGCCAATGTATCTCTACCAAGTGGCTTGGGCTGTCTAGTAGAGATTGTACAGTATGTAGGGTGAGAAGTGCTTGTAAGTGTAATTGTTGTGTTGGAGTGGCTTTGGATGAGTGTGTAGTCTGTGAACCAAGTGTAATCGGCCCACGTAAGCCGACTGGGTGCAAGCATACTTTATAGTATGCGACACTGTTTCAACGACAGCATCCCTTGTGTCCGCCAATGCAGTACATGGCCAGAAGAATGCTCCCAAAGTTTATTACCCTGGCAGGGCACGAACCAACGTTCTTCAGTGTACGAAAAAGCACATTTTACCATTGTACCACAGAGGCTACACACACACACACACACACACACACACAAACACACACACACACACACACACACACACACACATATATATATATATATATATATATATATATATATATATATGTATGTATACATATATATATGTATATATGTGTGTATATATATATTCAATGGTCACTGCTCCTCTGAAATGTCTGCTTGCATCCCTCCACCTCTACAACAGGTGCGTAGCACCCATCTAGCAACAAACTCCCATCCCTTTTCTGTCCAATTCTCTAACACATGAGTTAACCATTACTCCCGGTCCTTCATTTATGCATCAGGCTAACTCTGGAACTGTCACCCTCTGTCTGTATTTCCTACTTCCTATGATCTCCAGTCTTTGAAATGCAGTGTGTCCAGGCATCTCAAAATGAACGAATCTTGAATTAGGCTCTCTCTCTCTCTCTTTTTTTCTGTGGCTGATGGGTCTGTTTGACCATGGTTATTGTTTGGCTGTGGTTTATAAGTCTGCTTGACCACAGTAATTGTTTGGCTGTGGTTTACGGGTCTGCTTGACCAGACAGAGTAGTTTAAAACACCAAGAATAATTGTTATATGATATACTGTAGTGGCCTTTTAAAATGGCTTTCAATGTTAGGGTATGTACGAAGGGTGGCCAGGGGAGAAGTCCATTATCCAGACAGATATCCAGTGGACAGGGAGACGTGGTGGAGATTTGTTTGTGGCCACCCTGTATGGGATTAAGGCGTCTGGCAATGGATAGATAGACAGATAGGTCGGATAATCGAGTGATTACTGTATACATAAAAGCTATTATCATATTACCCTTTTCAAGGTGTAGGGGCCCAAGACTAGGCTACCAGTCTAGTACTGTACATTCAAGGGTAGATGGCTAGCCTACCTTCTGTCACATTCTGGGAATCAAGCCTATGCAAGGCCATCACTCCAAATGGGGTGTTCTTACCCGTGTAAATAATAGTATTTCATCCTTCCCAATACTGTACTGTACTTTCTCTTGCTGAATATACACAAGAATATTCCTCAAATGTGTTCATTTGTCAAACAGGATCACTTCAACAGAAATAATTCAGCTTACTGCATCACAGCAACACATTAGGCAATAACAAATGATACAAGTTCTAAAGAGTACAAGACTTGTGTTGTAAAAGAAATCATGAATAATATGACCGAATAACCTCTGGGACTCATTTTGTAACAAATATGCAACAGCTCATCCCAACTTGAGATTTCTACCAACAAATCACCCAGCATCTGCATTATTTAGTTGGCTCTAGCAATTGTTATACAGTCAGTCCTCACTTAAAGTCTTAGATATGAGGAAAAGATGTTTATTTAAATGAAGCAACTATGAGAGAAATGCTTCTGAGTCACGACACGTATAAATAAAAAAATAAATACTGTAAATAAATACAGTACATAAAATCTGATTTCATAAAAATCATACAGCAAAACAAAATCAACTATAAGTAAAGAAGAGGTATCAATTAATGAACAACTTAATAACAAAACCATTTTTAAATTAAATAATTCTAAGTGAACACTAACTGTATACAAACTGTCCCTGGTGCTGAGGAGGGACACCTTCATGCAGTGGCACCAACACAACTGTGTGGTGGAGCTGCCCAGTTATATGAACATCCCTCAACCCCCTCCCTACCCCGCAACAAGAGGACAATGGACTGCAGAAGGACAACTCAAGTCTGCAGTCCACTGGGTTCACATTTAGATAAGCCTAGTGTACTACCAACTGACCCATAGCACTACTGCTGAGAGCGCTGGATCTGTTCCTTGAGTTGCAAAATGGAGGCGCGTTGCTCAGGCGGAAGCATCTTGATCTGTTCATCTGACAGTTGCAAAACCTGCATGATCAAGCTGGCCTGAAAGACGGAAAAATTATTTAGTCAAAAGTTGGTAAAACAGAAGAAACTACTCTTTTTACCATGAACAGGGCAAGGTTTTCATCATTTTGTGGCTTTTAATTTTATGATGTTCAATAGCAAAATAAGACAATTCTATGGCTCTACATCCTTTCCATAGCATTTCTTAGTAACTAATATCATATTCCAGTACTGATCTATTGTTAAAACTGAGAATTTAAGATGGAGAGATGTCAGGCCAAGTTCAAGTGAAGAATATAATGCTAAACGAGGGGGAGGGGGGAATCACATTTTTGCTGACCTAGAGATAGCTTTGATAGATTACCATGAGAAGTACAATGAACAAAGAAAGTGCTATAGAGGTGGGCACTAATCCTAACACTTTCCAGCACATCCAAATCAACACTACAATATCCTTAATTCCCTCATTTGTCTGTTTCTCCACACAACTCATGCTCCTCTCTCAAATAACTCACTGCTACCCATCTAACTCTACATTTGTGTCCTTCCAAAAGTCAAAGCTCCCCTTCTGTATGTTAAAGTGTTACTGTAAATATCAAGACAGGGCAGGGTAGGGTAGGGTAGGAAGGCATAATGTAATGTAATGTAATGTAATGTAATGTAATGTAGGGTAGGGTAGGGCAGGGTAGGATAGGGAAGGGAAAGGTAGGAACAACTAACTAACCTTCTCCTGGTCCTGTCCAGCCAAATTTGGTGGGAGTGATGGTGGGGCATTTGATGGTGGAGGCACGCCCGTCGGCCTGCCACTGGGAGGAGGAACTGGCCCTGGTGGTCCACCCATTGATGTCGGCGGTGGGTTGCCTCCTGCTGAAAGTTGCAAATATTTGTAGTGTCATATTTCAAGCTGGCTTCAGACATTGTATTGCCTCGTCCTTAGCAATATTTCACATCACACCTTACTGCTGATAACAGGCATATATACATAACATACAGCAAAATGTAAAGTGTAAAATGGAAAAGAATTTTGAAAAAATAAATAAATAAATAAATAAAATATATCAATACAAATTATCATAGGCCAAAAAGAATACAGTAATTGCTCATTAAAAATCATTTCAATAGACACTGTTTCATTATCATGTTCATTAAAACTGTTTGCACATGATACAGCACCGTTCACCACTAAACAATCAATGAACAAACATCTGCTGTTGCTCAGCTTCAGTCCATTTGACTAAGCAGACCTCTCGACCACAGGTAAACTACCGTTATGGGGATGTCCCATTAGCTTCCAACATCGCTGATGTTGTGTGTGCATCTTAGTGTGGCATATGATATTCAGTGCTCAATTAAATGTGTTACTATTATGATTCTACAGATACTGTGAATACTTATGGGGGAAAAAAAAAGCAATAATTTTTTGTTGCCATTTCAATGGTTATGGGAAGTTATTCATTCCAAGTTTTCCCGATACAGTATTCACTTCCTATCCAGTTATATCTCACCAGCCTCTCATGTTGAAAACAAAGTCTATCTATCTATAGCCCGACGCCCTAATCCCGCAAACGGTGGCCACAGACAAAACACCTCCAAGTCGCTGTCACCCACCACTTGACTGCCCTCCTCCCAACTCACTCCCCCCTCCCTCATATACCTCTCAACTCCATCCCTCCACCTCATCCTCGGTCTTCCCTTCCCTCTCCCTCCCTCCACCTCACCTACATACACCCTCTTAGTCAGTCTTTCACCCTCCATTCTCTCCACATGTCCAAACCACCTCAGTGCACCAAGTGCAGTTATGTTATAAATTAATTATAGCTATGTATAAGCTTAATGAACTCCTTACCCACTACCATTCACATATGTACTGTATAAAATATGTATATAAATGAATAAATACAGTAGCTTGATGTAGCTATGGAACAGGCCTTCAATAAATAATCATTAATATTCTAAAATCCACAAAAGTATAATAACAAATAAACTTAACAATATATCAAACACTAAGCCAAACTCCCAAACAACATGAACAGATAGAAAGCTACGTATCTAGTGTATTCCTGGATGGACGTGCTGAGTGATGGCCTTTGAGCCGGCAGGCAAAGAGTAACTTACCCCTCTGATGTGCTAAATTTTGACTGGCTAACACCTGTACTGTTAAAACACCCTCATATAACTTTCCACCATTAGTATAAAACTTACTAAAATTCTTCAATTTTGTGACGAACAAACCATATAAACGAATAATATCACAGTATACAGTTAACTTAATGAATCTGAACAAAAAACCAAGCCAATTCAGACAGTTAGAATGGAATAAACCCCACAGTGAGTCTGAAACAAACATTCATACCCTCAACACAAAGATTCATAACTCACAGCAGAGACTTGTAACAGTCATGTTGTGTGGGCCTATTCTACAAGTTGGAAATGTGTCATCTGTGATTTTACTCAACCCAAATATAAGCTGATGGCTGAGGAGGGCTAGATGATGTCCTGACCTAAGCCTTGCTAGATGAATTTGGTCATCTCTATTTAAGGATGCCTCCAACGAGTGAATGTCATGATGGGAGCCTACAGGTATGGTGTCATGACAGAGGTGTTGTGCCGCAAGTGAGTTATCTCAAAATATATTTCTTTAAATTATATATGGTCTCTGATATCTATACATATACAATATATATAATACAGCACACACACACCAGTGTCAAACAGGTAATGATGCCATACTGTGCTTTGCTTGCAAGCTTAAATATGACTTTTTAAATGTTTCTAAAAGCCTGTCACTAATGCTGGTATATAACCTGCAGAAGTGAGCCATTTAACATGGTAGTGTAAGAAAAACATCCACAACGTTATCTACTCACCACTCCTGAAGTCCTTATCCTGTGGGTAGTTTGGCCTTGAAGCCCTGGGGTCGCGGTTGTCCTGTGGTGGTGCTGGTGGTGGGTTGTTGCGGTAGTCCCTGTCACTGCCTGCTCCTGGTCCACCCACACCTCCACCTCCTGCTCCCCCACCCCCAACACCTCCACCACCTCTTGGATCGCGGCTCTCCCTGCCTCGGTCTGGCTCAGCCACGGGGCGTACGGGCTCAGGCACCCCACGCTGGTCACGGAACCCACGTGCCTCACGATCTCTGTCATTAATGGAACAGAAAGAAAAGTTGACACTCCCATTCCTGCCACTTGTTCATTCTATCTATCTAAAGCCTCACAATCTGTCACAAAAGAACCAGAAAGGAAGGTTAATACTCTTGCTCCTGTGACACACTCCATCTACCAGCAGTACATCCAGACACCTTAATCCCACAGGGGAGGGTCATGAATGAATCTCAGCTGAATAAAATCACCTGATATCAGCTGGCACATGCTACTATAATTCTTTTGACCAAGAAGGGGATAATGGGACCAATGTTTACAATTTCAGGCAATTATGGCTCACTCTTTACTGAATAAAATAGTCTGACCTTAGCTGGAATACCGTACTTAAGTTCTCCTGAACTCTAAGGGGATTAAAATAAGAATACAGTAGAGTACTACAGTACCAGACACTTTACATCCTACAAGGGTGGCGACAAACTTCATTATACTTTTTAGTGAAGATCGTAAATAACCCTTCAGTGTGAGAAAACTTTATAATTTACACCTGCTACAACCTTATAATTTTATCTGGATAGATTTTTTAAAACTGAAAGACTTGGCTATCCCTTTCATTAGTAAGAGGTCTTATCCTAAATAAAATTTCTGGTAGTGGCAAAAGTAAATATGAATAAAAGCAAAGTAACTAAACTGAAGCGGTTAAAACATGAATTAAGCTTGACTGACCTTGCATCTCTTGGGTCGGGTCGTGAGAATGGGTCACGTGGTCCTGGTGGTGGCAGGCCATCACGGTAGCGCTGGTCACTTCCACGCTGGTCAAACTCATTACGCGGGTCACGCCCAAACCTGACACATAAGGGTTTCGGTATACAGTATATCACTACAGTACAGGGCGGGATTCACTGATATACTGCACATGTATTTACAAGTGATTCTCTCTTGCAACTTATGATTTATTTTTGACGGAAGAACAAGTTAACATATCTAAGACTGAGTCCCGGTGTATAATTTAAATGTATTTTTGCAGTAACAAAAAGGGCCATAAAGATTTTTCACTCTCCTGTCCCAGGCCTTCCTGCTAAGTATGACTTATAATTGTCATCTTTTAAGGACTTTTTTTTTCCAGTAATTTTACAAGCCACATGTAAAGATTTAGTACTCTGCTCGTTCTTGCAAAACCATATCACTGTTACAAGTGGGAACAGATCATAAATTTGTTTGTGAATCCCAGCCCTATACTGGTTCTAATTTTAATACTGTAATAATAAAACATAATTCTCAGGGATACGGTGATATATATCTATCTAGCCAGACGCCTTAATCCCATTAGGGGTGGCCACAAACAATACACTGATATTATATAATCCACTATACTGTACTAGTCTGCCAAAGATCTCTACTACTATGTGAAGAGAAATTCCTGATCATGTCAAAGTAAACTATATGTATAATAATGATGGAATACATACCAAAATGCAAATGAAGTAAAATCTAACATTTTAAGTATGCAAATCTGTCACTACTTCTTATGAAAAGCAACAAAGTCAGTGCAGCACGAGACGGAGAGTTACCCTACTTGAGCAAGCGTGACAGTTTACCCTATATAAGCAAGTGTGAGCTACCCTACATGAGCAAGTGTGAGTGAGTTCCTACCTCTCACTCCCGTCCACCTCCTTGCCAGGTCTGCACAAGCCAGTGAAGGAGAGAGCAGGTGGCGTTAGTGTGTATATTTAACAAACCCAATCACAAGATGCTATTTTAATTTATTCTTCCTGCCTCTACAATTCATATTAGGATACACCTTTTGAACTGGAGGGGTTAGATACAGCCTTTAAACAAAATCCCTTCAACATGACTGGCCTTTCCTACGCTCACAACAAACATCGGAATTAGCAATAATAAAAAGTCAAAAAACACACACACACACACACTTAAAAGATCAGTGTCATATAATTTTTAGTTTATTCTTGCTCCCTCCAGACAATTTTATTCAGCTTAGGAACAACCTTCTGCAATGAAAGGGCTGTTGTGGCCCTTGACTCAACTGGATATGAACCCAGTGGACAACAGGCTGAAGATCCCCTCCTGTGGTCCACCGTCCTCCTTCCAAGTGATGTGGAAGAAGTTCAGGGAGATGTGTATAACCAGGTAGTGGAGCTGTTCATTTTTATCAGTACCATGTAAATGCATCCCCCTCCAGCATCAATCAAGAAGATGAAGGCATGATCTCATCTCTTCAGTCTGAAATATCTCCTGTGCTGAATAGACTTGTCTGGATACAACAAGGATATACTGTAATACAAAATACATCATCACATAATACTGTACTTAAGAATGAGCAATTTATTAAATTCCAGGTAATTTTTAATCAAGACAGATAACATGACTATAACACCAACACAGTAGGAGACAGCAAGAATCACAGTACAGAAAGACCCTCATTATAATTTGGTGATGTGTTCCACACAAAATCACAATTTTTCCATACAAGTAGTATCATAAATTTGGGGGAGGCTAGCCAACCAGATTTACAGCTTACAAACAACAAAGAAATTTTAGCAGTAAATTCTTTTATTATTTACCATGTACATAACAGTAAAAAAGACAACATATAATGAGGGCTTACCATCTAACCAATATTACAATATTACAAGGAACAAGATGAAGAAAAACAGTAGATGAAATTATTAACAGAGCACCCAAAAGAAATGTACCACACAGCACTGCTCTTGCTCTATCAACTACATCTCTTCTAACCCTGACAAGGATCCCTAACTCCCTTCATCTTAGTTCACAGCCAAGATTATTCAGACTGGAGCCACTCCCTTTGCCTATCACACTCTCTTGTAGTTCTTACCGTACCATTATCTTTGCCAATACAAAGCCCAGTAATCAATTAATTCACTATAATAATCCCTCTCCTCTCCCTTCACAGTCTTACCTTTTATTTTCTTTACCAATACAATGCTAAGGTGACATGTAGAGGTGTGTGATATGCAGGACTGCTAGGCCTTAGGAAACAGGCTGTTAAAACTTATGCTCAGAATAAGAAAAAAATATTAATAATAATAAATAAATAAACCTAAGAAAAAATATTAATAATAATAAATAAATAAATAAATAAACCTAACCTATCCTCCACTCATACACAAGTCCCTTCCCACCTACCTTCCCCTTCACCTCCCCCACACTCACCTGTTGTCGTAGTCGTGGTGTGGGGGATATCCATCATGGGGCGGGGGTC
Organism: Coenobita brevimanus; assembly: GCF_032717465.1. Taxonomy (NCBI): domain Eukaryota; kingdom Metazoa; phylum Arthropoda; class Malacostraca; order Decapoda; family Coenobitidae; genus Coenobita; species Coenobita brevimanus. Next base: position 2,287,548 of record NC_136955.1, on the reverse strand, counting down.
CACCCATGCTGGGGGGAGGAAGTCGCATGTCCTGGTCATTACCTTGGGGTGGTGGACCTCTAGGTGCTCCGCCCATCTGACGCATGTCAAAGTCACCCCCTACGAGACAGAGAAAACTGTTTATAAAAAAAAAAAAAAAAAAAAAAAAAAAAAAAAAAACCATCCATCCATCATCCAATCCTACATTGCCCCATGAGAAGCATAGGAGCCCGGGGCTAGACAAGTTGGTCCTGACATTTAAGATGAAAGTGACCTGCCTCACTCATCCCTGAGTGGTTTTACGTGAACAATAAACCCCAACCACTCCTTGGATATAGACCTTCATCGGCTCAATCCTATTGGAGCGCCTTCATTACCCACTAAACCACCAGGTGAGATAATTTGGTTACATGGTTACCACCAAGAGTAGTAAATGGTTTCCTGGTGTACAGGAAACCATTTGGCTTGTCACTCAGTGTAGAGTCACCCACAGGCACAATGAAGAGGAAAGAATGAAGAGGGAAAAAAAAAAAAGGTAAATATATAAAGAGGTAAATCATTAGCATCATCTCACCCACTTTTCCCATCCAAGGATGGAGTGAGGAAGGGTCCAGAGCAAGAAAACACCTGATATAGGGAGACCTAATAAACAGCAGGCCTGGTTAAATGGGCCAAACTTTCAATTATTCACTCTTCCAGCTTCCAGAATCCTGACCCCACACCACTGGCACAACACTCCATATTTATGCACTTCTGCGGTGAACCTGATAAAAAAGGAATTGGAGAAAAACGAACTAATGTTATTGTTTCATTTATGAAGGCTCAAACATACTTATATACGTTGACCCTGGTCACCTAATGGCAGTTCTCCTTGCTGCTTGATCTCTGGCAGCCTCCCTATTCAGTCTCTTATCCCTGAAACCACTCTCTATGATCTCGTTCCAGGTCTTTTTCGGTCTGACTCTCATAACCCTGTCCTCATTATTTTACGTGGTTACTGAGGTTGCTTAGGAGTCCCTATGTCCAACTATAGTTTTATTGATTTATTGCTCTGTAAAACTAAGCTTATGAAAACAATAATATGAAAAATACATCCAGATTATCAGATATTACACTGAAAGTGTCATGGAAGGTATGCTGGAGTACTAAGAGGTCAGAGGAGTAAGGCATTACTAGTACTGATTAATAGCAACTCATTTTTTATGCCATGGTGGCCATGTGGTTAGCAGCGCTAGTAACATAAGATGCTGACCTGATGGCATCAGAGTAGCACAGGAGTTCCAATCTTAGTGCAGGCTGCTGGAACCAATCAAATCATGTGTCCATCAACCCTTTGGGGGTCAACAGCTAAAACAACAGCCTCAGGTAACCCCCAAGGGAGACAACCGTGCTAACATGCATGATGCAATGGCACTGTATCCCAGGATAAAGTTGAAAAAACCAACCATGTGCTCAAAGGTCTACAAAAACCCATGTTACAAATACAAGTTCCATGGCTATGAGCTTCAGTGTGTCTGTCCCTGCCTTATCTTCACAAGAGGGGTTAGACAGAACCCTAATAAACTACCTCAGTACTAGAGCTGATTATGATTACTGAATACAAGCTGGTGGTACCGTGACTATAACAAAAATGTTGTCAGTGAAGTAAAGGAATTCTGACCCACCTGGGAAGGGAGGCCCTCGGTTTGGTGGTGGTCCTGGTGGTGGTCCCTGGAAGCCTCCCGGACCCCCTCCCCCCATGGGTGGGGGGTAGCGGGTGGGCAGGTTGGAGGGTGGAGGAGGTCCTGTAGGTGGTGGGCCTGGTGGCCCTACAGGTCCCACTGGGGGGCCAACAGGGGGGCCACCATTCATGGTTGGGGGTGTGGGGCCAGGTGGGGGCAGGGTGGGGCCAGATGGCAGCAGTGGCTCCACAACCTCACGACCCCCATGAAGAATTTGAACTGCCGTCTTGGGGTCAATTATACGCATCACTACCTGTAGAAAAGAAAATATTTAGTGTATTATCTTATTTATTTATTTTTTATATATTCATTCAATTATTTATTTTCTGGCTCTCACCCTACCCTATTACAGTCTACTGAAGGATGAGAAATGTAGCATTGGTATACAAGATGATGATAATTTTTTTTATCTGATAGACCTGGACTATTCTAATAGCATAAATATGATGCTGTGGTTGTATGAGCTTTGACAGACAAACGATTTCGCATTTTTTCTTTATCTGACGGAGCTGGACCACTCTCACAGCTTAAATTCAAAGTCATGGTCCCATGGAATTTGATGTGCCTTAGTTTGGGGTAGCAACAAGGATTTATTGCTAGATGTAGGACAGGAGGTTGGACTGGTGATGACATGATGTAATATAATTAGATGATGATGTAAAGCAGAGCACAGTATTTAGGACATGAAGTACAGAATCCAGAATGTGATGATAGGTACTTTAACTGCAAGACAGATTAATTTGACTGACTGATAATAGTAAATTCTAACTCGAGCCTAGAGGAGAGCATAGGCCAATTGGGGATTATTCACCAACAGGTGCCAAAACAAGAACAAAAACAAAGCCACAACAGCAACAAAAACAAGAACAAGGCACCAACAGCAACCATTGCATATTCTAACCTGTGCTTGGAGCAGAGCATACGCCAGTTGTGGGTTATTCATCAACATGGTTCGTGCTTCAGCGGGGTTGTTGCGTACACACAGCTTCATCTGCCGCATCAGCTCGTACATCTGCTCTGGGGGAAGGGATGCCACTGCATTGCTGATTGCTTCGGGGGCTTTGCTGGGCTCAACTTCAGGCCCATACGGACTCTCCACAACCGGCCCCATCATCAAACCTGCCCACAGAGGGAAACATAATCATCATCATCAGACAGACTTTCCACAACCAGTCCCATCATCACACCTGCCCACACAAGAAATCATCATACCTCTCTTTACTTCAGTCACTCTCTGCTTCCCTCCCCTTCTCATTCTGTACTTCCCTTTCCTTCCCTCATTTTACCGTTCTTCTTCCCCCCATATTCACCCAGCATCTCCATCCCATACTTCAACAGCCATCCTCCTATCTCATATTCCCCTCCTCTACCTTCTCATTTTTCCCTCCCTCCATCTCTTTCCAAACATGATCAACTCTCAGTGCCATCCTTTACCCTGCATATGTCCTCTCTCTCCTTCCCTTTGTGTATGTTTCTTCCTCCCTCCATCTCTATCTCTCTCCATACTTACTCTGCATCTCCATCCTCGACTTCTCGGTACAGGCATTATCCACCCTCAACGGCCGTCCTCCAATCTCATATCCATTCAGATTCCTCATTGCTGAGAGGGCCGTTTCCTGGTCCTTGTACTCACAGAACCCATACCCCTTTGGTTTTCCTGACTCTCGATCATACATCAACCTGAAGAACAATAAAGGTGCATTACATTATTGCTGTTATTGCTATTATTCATAGTGGTAGGTGGTGGCGACCATTATCCACTCACTTGATATAGTGTTGCCTACTTCCTCCTTCACCTGTCATTCTTTTTCTGTGTATGCCCTCTTCTCTTCCTATTTTTTCCAGCTCTCCTTTCACTTTTTTTACTCTTCTTTCCTTTTCAGGTGGCTTTACACTGAGTGACAAGCCAAACGGTTTCCTGTAAGCCAGGAAAGCATTTACAGTGCTGGGTGGTAACCATATGACCAACACATATATGTTCAAATGTGTTAACAAGTGGGTTAGTGCTCCCCGTCAAACAACTAACTCAAAGACAAACAGCCACCCCTTACGGGACTATGGTGTCTGACTATACATGGATGGATGGGGACAATATTACTATCATTACTAATTATTATTATTATTATAACCACTATCATCATCATCATCATCATCATCTAATCCTGTGTTGTCCCATGAGGAGTGTAGGACCCCAGGACTAGGCAAGTTGGTCCTGACATTTAAGATTAGTGACCTGCCTCACTCATTCCTGAGTGGCATTTTGTACACAATAAACCCCAACCACCCCTTGGATATAAACCTGCACCAGCTCACTCCGGTTGGAGCACCTTAATTACCCACTAACTACCAGGCATCACAATTTGGTTATATGGTTACCACCCACTGTAGTAAATGGCTTCCTAGTGTACAGGAAACCATTTGGCTTGTCGCTCAGTGAAGTCACCCACAGACAGAAGGAAGAGGAAAGAATGAAGGAAAGAAAGAGAGAGGAGGAAGAAAGGAAAGAGCAGTCATCCAGGGGGAGCACTATATCGAAAGAGTGGATGGTGAACGTCCCTACCTACCACATATTACTGTATTATCATCATTATTATTCACCATTACTAATACAAAACATGCTATACTTAAGCCTAAAAGGTACAAACTTAGTCTAATCCAAGAGTGTCAATCAGATTATAAACACTGGGTATTAACACTGATGACATTCATTCCATAACACTTTTTCGTAACTAAACTCTTTTCACTTTAATCTGGGCCAGATCTCCATCATTTTGCAGCTTACTTCATGTACCTCAGTGACAGAAAGAGACAATGCTACAGCTCTCCAACCTTTCCAAAGCACTTCATCATGACTAGCATCATATTCTAGTGTTAACCTAATCTACTATCAGAACTTGGCAAGGAAGATAAAGAGATGGCAATTTCAAGATAAGTTAAAGTGAAAAGAGTATAGCAGCATATGCCAGTGACAATCTCTCTACAGCTCAACAATGAAGATGGCGAGATGGCAACTTTTTTGTGACAAGTGGAGGTGTAGGAGGACTACTGGGCCTTGGGATAGGCTTCTGCCCCTGAGATATAGGCCCTGAAGCCTTTGCAAAAAAAAAAAAAAAAAAAAAAAAAAAAAAAGTATAGTGAAGGGTAAAGCAACATATTCAAGTGATAATCTCTTTATAGATTGGCACTGAAGATGGAGAGTTGGTAATTTAAGGCTGAGTTAAAATGGTCAAAGTACAATAATGTAAACTCACTTAAAGGACAGTACAGGGCCGACCTGACTGAAGATATCACGTAGTTTCTCCTCCGTGGCCTCGTATGGGATGTTACCCACTGAAAATAACATTGCTTCATTAGATCAATTATTTCTTATACTACCAAATGCCTATGTATCGTATTACGTATTCCCATAAACATTAGTACTACCGGTACATAGATTATCTCATCACCAATCTGAATAATAAATAACACACGTTGCAAAAAGTTCCAGAGGGAGAAACCTTGAGGCTCTAGTGCTACCTCAGGGCCTTTGTCTGTACTGGACCAATACCCCTCCCCCTCTGTCTAAGCATTCACCTCTGTGGCTGAATCAGTAGAGAGGCAGCCTGCAGTCCTAATGGACCCAGGATCAAATCACGGCTGGGGCAGGGAACAGTTTAAGAATTTGAACTTCCTAAAAAAGGCAGACTTTTCTGATCTACCAGATGACCCGCCATGTCGTAAAAATACCCTTGCTAATACCAGTACACCAGTCCTGTATGAGACAGCCCTAGCATGTATTCAGTATGGATGGTGGGTGTTAGCACCAAAGTGGTGACATATGGAGGTGTTGGAGGACTACTGGGCCTTGGGATAGGTCAATGCCCCCCAAGATATAGGCCCTGAAGCCTTTGCCCAGAGTTGGACACGTTATTTAAAAAAAAAAAAAAAAAAAAAAAAAAAAAGTTTCAATCCTTCTTGCCACCTCCCAGCAAACTACACAAAAATTTTATAAGAGTTCTTACTTGGAATATACAATACTGCAAAAACAATGTAATATTACATCTTTTCAATATAACCTGAATTTTAAAGTACCCTCTAAACAATGTAAAAACTTGCAAAATACTTAATTCTAAATGTACTGTGATTATAGTTCACAGTACCCAGTAATTCATGTTGAAAATGGCAGAAATGCTTAATTTTTATGTTGATTATAGAACCTTAACAATTTTACACACAAATCAAGCTTATGGGACAGGTGAGAATATAGGAAAGCTCCCATGCATATAATACACAAATTTAATTTTTCTCAGTAAACAACAGCCTAATCAACAAACAGCTTTAAAAAGTTTTCGAAATGCATTCCTTGATATTAATAAGAAACTTTTTTAAGATTACACCCACCCACACACACACAAACATTGTCGCAAATGACCACCCATTGTGTTGGATTTTCTGGTGAAGTTGATTCAAGGTGAAGCCATCCATACCATCAGTCACAATTTAACCTAACTAGCTATTCTCATCAAACCAGAACAACTTGGGGATACATGGGTTTGGGGTCCTAGTTGGCCTGTTGTTAACAATGCGATGCCAATGTGTGTTTACAAATGTAACCTTAGTACTCTTACCAGATCCTTATTACCTATACCTGCTGAATTTTCATCATAAACTGCTTAAATTACAATTATGAAAATTCCCATCATAAAACTTTTCACCATTTGCTAATGGAAGTTCTCCTACACTTTGTCTAGTATCAAACATATTGTAACTATAAAATCAACATCTGTCTGTCCTAGCCTTAGCATCAACTTTAATTCTGCAGAATATGGGTGTGCAATGCGTTACTCCATGATAACACAATCCTTAAAAACATCTCGACATCTGGGAATGGAAGTTCTTCGAGGTAACTGCAGTAACGAAAGAGTTACATACAGGGCCCATATACATAAGTATATGGGCCCTGGTTACATAGGTATCTGCAACACCAGTATATCGATAATTAAAATACTGCGTACCCATATTCTGAAAATTAGCAAAGGTGAGCGAGATTGATGGCCAGGCCTTACTTTGTCCTACCTCAGCAGTATTACTGATAAATATCGTTATCAAAATACTTACCAAAGACCGAACGGAGAGATTTCTCCACTACTGCACTTGTTTCACTCATTTTAAAGGGATATTAAAGGACAAATTCAAGAAATTCTGCCGGGGAGCTGCCACCCTCCCCAAACACAACACTACAACCAATGTTACCAACGGGGTGCTGACTTTACTCAGAACCTGCTACTTGAGCGTCTATATTACGCTAGATTCGCACACACTATCAATAATGAGCGGTTGGTGAAAAAGATAACTAGATCTGATGTGAGAGGTGTAAGACTGAGAGGAAGACCACGAATAGGATGGATGGATAGTGTGAAGAGAGCGCTGGATGCGAGAGGGATGTCTGTTGAGCAAGGAAGAGTGGCTGTGCGTGACAGAAATAAATGGAGAGAAATTGTGAATGAATAAGTGATGACGCAGCCCTGAGGGGATATTCTCCCGCATTTGGTCTGATCAGCTAGTCAGGTCAGGTGCGGGTAAGGGGATGGGTCTGTTATGATGTGGCAGGGGTAAACCAGTTCTGCTGTCGGGCCCTGCTGTGGATATCACTGCTTGCATTGCGCAGTTGACCCTTGTGCGGTGTGATGCGGTGAGGATCTGTCCGTTCTCCCCTTTGGGGCTAAGATGCGAATGAATGTGTTTGAATGGATGAGTAAATGGAGAGTGAGTCGTCCTGTCTCGGCTACCTCCCTTTCCTTGGGGGAAGCAGCCTAGGTATATAGATAGATAGATAGATCAATCACTCGGCTGAGAGATTTGGTGGCTCAGTTTGCCTGGGACTATCATCACGGATTCCCTTTACCAATTCTTTTTACATTTCATTGCTGAGGTTTTTAATCCTTTTCTACTCTCTCAATTGCCTTCTTAGCCTACTTCATATTCTACACCTTTGGCTCCATAGTGTTCTCTCATCCTAACACATCAGCTAGATCTGACATAATGAATGACTCGCCTGAGTACATATATTTATAATACAGTACTCACCACTCTGCTAGATAAAAGCAGGTGGTAAGGAAACATCATTATACACACTTTGACCTGGTTTCATTCAGAAGGAAGTCGGGTACAAAAATTCACTTCATATTTCACTTCCAAAACTGATATCTTTGTCAGGTGGGATTCTCTTTGATAAACCGAGATCTTTGCCAGGTGAGATTCTCTTTTATATGATACGTCGCGGAGAAAGTGGCGGACATAGCCTAAGGAGTAGTAGATGCGGTGGAAGTTACAGGCGTTTTTTTTCTTCTTAACAGTACTTTCCTAAGAGGCAGCTCTTGTTGCCGCTGTTTTGTAACTGTAAGCACCCAAAACCGCTAAATGAGAATACTGTATGCCAGATCTTGCGATTACGTTGGCAACACTGTTACATCAACACCAACCCTTCTTCAGATTGCCAAAATAATTTACAGTACTTTCATTAGCAAAGTTACATGTTTGCTGCATGACCTCAGAATATGATCTGCAAATAAAATTCTGAAGTAAAACTGTTCATCGCTGTTTTAGCATCTTTAGGCCGTTGTTGCGTGTCAACGTTTTTCGATGCGATCCTACACTGACAGCGGAACGAAGGGGGGTCCAATAACATAAATAAAACTGAAAACCCTGATCCTTACTAACGGCAGAACAGAAGGGAGCCCAATAAATAAATGAATAAAGCAGAAAACCCCGATCCAACACCGTCAGCAGGGCGAGGTGGTATGAAAAATCTCAAATGACCCAAATAGAAGGGGGGGAATCCAACACTCATTGCAGGTGGGGGAGGGGAGGGAGGCATGGTATATAACCCAAATAAAGAAGAAAACCATAAATGATCCTAATTTATGAGGCGCAGATGTCAAAACTGTTATAAGGAGATGTTCTGAGTCTTTTTTTAAGCCCTAATATAACCCAAATGTACCCTCCAGGCAACACTTTTTACACTTTCCAACATATACACTAGGATCACTTTTCTCCTTTTGAGTTCATTTGGGATATTTGTAGGGCTAGTCAGAGAGATTCGGTAGGGTAGGGGGGTGCAAAGGGTAGTCATAGGGGTACTGCAGCATATAGCACTACAGAAAGTGAATTAAATTGAAATAAACTATAAAATCCCATCACCAGGCAGCAAAGGTCATATGATACTAAATCATATAAAGAAATGGCACTAACAAGAAATGACAATTAAGACACAATAACAACAAAAAGGCATAGAAACAGCACTAAAAAATAAATAAATAAATACTACTACATCGTGAAAAGATGGTGGGTGCTCCACGCAAGCTACCACTTAAAACATGGGCTTCCTTTACTGTATAGGTCCTTATTGAATGAATGTTCAGTAATATGTTGGTGTTGGAGCTCACCCATCTTCTATACAGGGTGGTCCATATATACCCAAAACTCTCCTCTTCCACTCAGCAGAGTGATTTCTTATGTGCTGTATGAATCTCAGTGTTATCAGTGTCTATCCTGCATCTTTTATTAATTTCCTACTCCCACTGCCATACCCACACCAAAAGACTGGGCCATCCCTACACTATATAATAATACTGCCAGCTGAGTTTATAGTGAACTGCAATTTAATTTTCCTACTAAAATTACCATCAGTCACACTCAATATCATCATCACCACCACCACCCTCATCCTGACCTAAACTAGCATATCAGTCTTACTCATCATCATCGTCACCAAGACCTAAACTAGCATATCAGTCTCACCCTTCATCATCATCATCATCACCATCATCCAGACCTCTTTTTTGCACCTAAAGATGGAGTGAGGTAGGGTCTAGAAAGAAAAAAAGCTGACAGACATGGAAACTAACAAAAACTCTGTCCTATCCAATGGGCCACACTTTCATTCACTCACCATTCAAATTCCCAGAATCCTGACTCTATCCAAAAGGCATCAACACCCACTCACATGCATCATTCTGATATTCATCCTCTTACTGGAAACATGAGAAACAGTCACTGCTCAAATTATGTATTTATGATACATATGTACAGTTCTGCCATATTGCTGTGGAACATGACTGCAAAGTTCATTTAGGGGAATATTCTATGTGACACAGGAGGCTTCGTAGCATGTCTTCCTTAGTAATATACTTTGTGTTAAGAGAAATTTGAACTGTTTTGGTTATATGAAAAGGATAGAGAATAAGAAACTGAGCAGATGAGTGTAAGTAGGGCAGAGGGGGAAACGGGGAAGGGGAGACCAGGATGAGATGGAAGGACATATGGGGCTTCATTGCAGGTCTTGCTAAGTAATTTATTTTATGAGAAATATGAGTTGTTTTGGTTATATGAAAAGGATGGAGGATGTGAAACTGACTAGAAGAATGTATGTGAGTGTTTGGATGTAGGAGGAAAGGGGGAATGGGAGACCAAGATAAGACGGAAGGAAGATGGAGATATTTGAGAAGGGGGAGTGTGGTGTGGGTGGGGTGAAGGGGAAGAGAAGGAAGGGGAGATCAAGGATGAGATGGAAGGATGAAGTGGAAAGATATACGAGAGTGGAGGAGGGGGGTGTGAGTTGGAGGTAAGACAGCCAAATGGCAGAGGACAGGACAGTATGGACAAGGAGGTGACCTGTCTGTGGCCACCCCTTATGGGATTAAGATGTCTGGATATAAGTAGATGCCTTGATGTTCCTTTGCAAGTTATTTATATCAATATTGATATAGTTAGCTTCCGTTATAAACATGAGGATACTGAGGTGAAATGTGCAAAATAAACTGCTATGGATGAGGTGCTAGGAAAACTCTAATGCCAGTTAGAATATGACCCTTAGACAGAAATATGTGATACAGTAATTATATGAATAAAGCAGAACTACAGCATTACTGCACTACAATTAATTACATCTATAATCATTACCCAAGTGACCATGAGATGTCTTTTCACTTTATTCTTGCCATTTCTTAATGGATTTATTTAGCTTAGGAATGACTATTTAAACTGAAGAGACTATAAATAGACTTAATAAACCCCTTCAATACGAAAGGACTTCCCTATGTTAAATAAAACTCTGATAGTGGCAATAATAAACTAAAAAGGATGTCTGCTGGCTTAAACAACAGATTCTGGCAGTTTCACAAAGTATACAGCTTCATGGTGTATAATTATAATAAATAAGTATTATATTTTAGGTATATTTTCAAAATAAATCACCATCATCATCATACCCACCACCACCACCACCACCATCATCATCATCATCATCATCCTGCGTCTTTTTCCCACCAACAGACAAGACAATAAATAGCAAATAAAAATCAAGATAAAATCAGTCTTTTTACACTGAGAAATAAATAGATCTAGTATTCATTCACATTCAGAGTGTATGCCTAATACTATAAAAACTTAATGGTGATCTTGTACAAAGTTTCCTTCATTCCTGTCAGACCACTAGTAAAATAATAAACAGCAGTAATGGACAGTAAACCCTTATTTATAACAAGTCTTGATAAACCAAATCTCAGCTTTGATGAACTTCAGCCACTTGAACAATCTCCTCAAACAGTATACCTAAACAAGTGTGATATATATGGTGGATATGATCAACCAAGTGACTGCATAATGACTTGGCATACTGTGCAATGTGTGTGCGGAAAATTATAACACAATATATGAATAGGGCACTGTAATGAATCTGATGAACTAATAAAGTATACAGAGTGTCCCAGTACCTGATGTGCAAATATCAAAGAAGGGATGTGAGTAAGGGAGGGCAGCCTAATGACAGATGACAGGGTAACATGGAGGTGATTTTTTTGTGGTCACCCCTTATGGGATGCCTTAGGCCTCTGGCAATGGACAGATGGATAGACAGATAGATACAAATATATATAGACAGACAGATAGATAGACAGGCTGCTAAATAGACAGATACAGATAGATTTACAGATTCTTGGGTTAATTTTATTAATTCATACCGTTACCATGGGTCGAATTCTCCATTGTTATGAAGCTAAAATTAGTGATAGCCTTATGGGTTCATCCGGAGATCATTTTCACTCATAGCATCATCAGTAATTACAGCCCTGTAGTGGCTGAGCATTAAACTTCAAAACTGGACTGAGAATAAACTCCTAAAGTGTGCTCATCAATTCCTGGGACAAACTGTAAAAAGAATTAGGGTTTACAAATTAAGAATGTTATTTAAAATCAAATATAAATAACTTTCAGACTCAACAACCCACAGTTTCCCCAATTACTTCATAACATATCACCTTCATAAACAAACTGCCTCAGTCATATTTTCTACTTTTCAGGAAATCGAAAAAACTCATTTTCTTAATTTTCATAATAATTCAGTGTTTACGCTTTTATAACTTCCTGATGGAAGGACAAAAACATTCACATGCTTTTTTCACATGGAAAGTGTGACACACAATGAAGAACTGATTTAGGCAAAAATCCAGAAATCACCAAAAAATGACTTAGGCAATCTGTTTATGAGGGTGACGATATATGGCTTGCTGTACTTAACATTTTTTCTTTAACTGATTTATCTTAATACAAATAAGAACAAAAATAAGTATCAATCAAGGAAAATGCACCATCTTGGGATGATGTGGCAGATAATATTGGATTTGTGGTACACTTGACAGTACACTTAGATTTGTGCAGTACACTTAGATCTGTACATTACTCTCAGATCTGTACAATACACTTAGATTTGTACAGTACACTTAGATCTGTATAGTACACTTTGATTTATACAGTACATTTAGGTCTGTACAGTAGACTTAGTTATGTACAGTACTTACTGATTTGGGAAGTATACTTAAATATTCCCTCAACAACTGTCAACTGCATCAATGAATCAACAGACATGTAATCGCTGTAAATATCCTTGTTACCAAAATCTCTTCATACATTTAACTTTCTGTAGGCTTCCTATATCCTACAAGAGAGCAATATATGTCAGCAAATAATTATGCTCAGATAGGAACTGGTTGATGGCAGGCAAAAACTGAACACAAACTGAACACCTCTGAACACTGCCTGAGTACTGGACACTACACTTTCCATTCACAATTAAACATTACCTATTGATAAAAATTAGGTAGTCATATGTAACATCATAAAATGTTATGCCACTTTCTCAACCTACACATTGCTACAGGTGCTGACATGGGAGGAGGGAAGCAGCTGTGGCATCCACCAAGGAGCCAGATCTCCTCATAGTTTCCAGCACCTTGCCATGGGAATGTACCCTGGTCTGACTCTGGTGAGGTGCTGTCTACCACAAGGAGGTGCCGATTCCCTGCATGATGTATGTATTTTTCTGTACCTGTGGGACGGCCCCACAGATGCAGTTGCTTACTTGTGGACAATGTGTCTGCTTGGTCACACAGACCGGGGTTAACAACAACGACAACAACAACAATTTCTACATTTCCAAAATTCTTAATATATTGGTCAATGGCTTCTTTTCTGTACAGTCTTATGTGGTTTCAGTTTACCCTCTAATCCTACCACTGGCTGGAGGAAAGTTACAGCCTTGGGGTTGCACATCAAAGACCTATTGCTGGTAGTTAGAAGCTTTTCTAAATGAGCAACAGTGCCACTGTGAACTGTTACTTACGCTATCCAACATGCTTTGCACTACCAAGCTAAGGTCATGTCCACACCAAAAATGCTTGCTTGCATGGGTGGTGTGGGTGGAAGTTTTGCATCAATGTAACCCATACCGGTGGCCCCACTGGATGCAGGCAAATCCAGACAAGAATTTAATGGATTGCAGTGACACAAAACTCCTACCCACATCAGTAAGCATTTGATGTGGACACTGCCTAAGATACACAGCATTAGTTCATGTTTAGTGGCAAACCCTGCCTGATTTTCCTCCTTCCAATGGCGGGATAAGAGGTAGTAGCTTCTTCCCTGTGCTTACAAACATACCAACACTACACAACTCTAAACTTTTCTCTCTCACTATATTCCATTTTATTAATTTTTCAGAGGCAAAACAGTACATGTGCCAATTATAATCAAAAATAATATTCATGAGAGTTGTAACATATATCGGTACTAATTTCTTTCACTCTTATGTTTACCACATCATATTTCTAACTCCTGTCTAACTGTTTTCAGATAACGGCAAGAATCATGATATCTGGCTACATAAAACATACTATAACACCATGGGTCAAGCTTTCAGGTCATCCTCTACCCTCAAACTATGGCTAAAAGGGGAAGTCTTAGCAACAGTGCTGAATGAACACCTCCCACTGGCAGTCTAAAGCCTTTCTAGACAGAACAAGAAACAGTGTCATTAGAAACTGTTCCTCATGCAGTTGGACAAAGCTTCAAACTACCCTCTTAAACCAATTCCTTCAACTATGTATTTTATTGCTTGTTCCTGCTGCTATTCATTAATTTCATTCAGTTTATGGGAGACCTCTTAGACTGATGGGTTTAATGAAGGCTACATTTATCCCTTCCAAGCAACGTTGGGTCTGGTCAGTACTTGGATGGGTGACCGCCTGGGAACACCAGATGCTGTTGGCATCCCTATGTGTCAAGTGGGGTTGGTGGAGGATTAGTGCCCCTCCCTGCAAAACAATTAACTCTAAGCCCTTGGCCACCCCGTCTGGGATTCATGGCGTCTGGCAATGAATGAATGAATGATGAATTTATAAATTCACATGCTGTCACAAGAATCATTGGTAACAAAGGTATTGTATATAACTTACCCACAAGAGACTCTCCAACACAACTTCTAACCCCAACTATGCTCCCTGCACCACAGACTCTCCAACACAACTTTTCACCTAGACTATACATACATCTGTAGCACCATCAATATATCTGTCTATCTCTCATTATCAAGCACACAACTATTACTGTATTTATCTTCCTTAGTTACCTCCCCAAATAACTATTATTTACCCTGATTTAGTATCTTTTTAAAAAATCCCCATCTTGCTCATTCACACTAAAACACATTTAAAAACTATTACTCCATTCAATAAACAGCATAAAATTCTATATAAACTGTACATCTCCATACAGCTTATTAAAGTTCCCAAAAAGAAAAATGGACTGTATAATGAAAATCCTGTTTGTGATGACGTTTGAGTTTCACAATGCACTAACTCAAATTTCATAAACTAAAATTAACTGATGCATACAACCACCTCCATTTTTAAGTAATATGGGCGGTGGCATGTAGGAGGTCTTTTGTGACGCTATCATTATTTTGTTTGCATTAAAGGAGACCAGACCACTCATACAGCTTCTTGAATAATTTGTCGTGGTTGCATGAAATTTGCCAATTCATTGTTACGAGGTAGAAATGAGTCTCCTTGGTTAGTAGTCAAGTCTATCCTCCAATCTGACTATACTGGCTATTAACTGAGCTTAAAAGAGGCTGCCAATCTTTGTCAGGTCAGAATAAATGGACTTTTGTGCCTTTGTTTACAGTTGCATTTACTGTGTTGGAACAAGCTTGTCACAGAATCAGACCACGGTAGACATAAGACATAAACAAATACACTGGTGACACATACAACCCCAACACACCAACCTCTGCAGTACCTGGAGGTGGAGGCAAATGTACAGTACTTAATGTGATATTGCGTAGGTATAAAATTTTGGTGTGGGAATGCAACTGGTGAGATATGGTATAGTGAGAGGGCCATAACACAATGCATTCTTTTCCCTGTTCTGGGCAGTAACAAATCCTACGTCTTACAGCAGTGTCAGCAACTTAAGAGGAAGACTGTCATATCCCAGCTCATTCGACTACAACAACCCAATTATTAAAATGTTCTCCACCTTCAATATATCAAATGTAATGGCAGATGGAATAGGAAGACTCAAAAGTTCCAGTCACAGCAACACTCACTGATCAAGGTTGAGTTTTCACAAACTCTGCTGTTAAGCCACTTCTAAACAAATCACATATTTTTAACAGAAAATATACTTACACACTGTATAGGGTATACACATAGCTTCCACTTAAAAGGCGCATTTGGTGGCAGTATGTGAGGATGGTGTAGCATGGTGAGGTAGGTGTTATGATCTCTGTACACAGAGGAGTAGTTGTTACAGTAGTAGTAATTGGAACCCCAGGCTCATCTTGATATGACCCTGGTGGACTGCACACTTAAACTATCCTTTTCCTGCAGTCCACCATCCTCCTTTTGGGGATAGGAAAGGGACAAAGGGACATAACATTTGTATAACTGGGTAGCTTCCCTGCCCAGTTATATCCATGTCACCCCATGAGGGCATCCCTCTCCAGTAGCATACAAATGAATCCAGTTACTTTACAACAATTAACCCTCGAGCATGAGGACAACTTTTTGTGTTTTATTTTTGCTATTTCCAGATAATTTTACTACACTTCTGAAAGAGATCTTTGGGTCAGCGAAGGTTATAACCTACCAACAATTTAATGGCTCTATTATAACTGAAATTATGCATCTGAAAACAACAAGAATAAAATTTTTAAAAGATGTCACCTTACTAAATGAGTTACTTTGCACTCACATCTCACCTGCAGTGTTGAAACTGGAAGCCTACACTGATTGTACAATATTTCAGTCCCTGTTGGATGCCAACAGGGACCAATTTTCGACTGTCAAAGGCATTTTGCGAGTTACCCCATAAAATAGCTCCGAGTATCACTCATTCTCTGTAAAAATTTGGCAGCCGTACGACAATTCTTTCCCCTTCAAAAAAATTATTTTGTAATTCCAATTTTGAGGTCACTTCCCTGCAGAAATCTTCAATTTCTATGCAATGTATAATATGACAACTTTTTTTCAGATTTTTTTCCTTCCCCCCCCCCCCAATGGCAATGGCAGTGTGAGTGTATGGAGGGTGGCAGCAAGGCGGGAAATGCCAGAGATGATCTGACACTGGGAGAGGTGAGATATCCCATCCTTGGTCTCAACCTGTTCTCAGTCTGCCTAATCTTAGCCATTTCTCATCGTTTCTGTACACATTTTGAAGATGGGGAGACTGTCTAAGAAGTTACTGCAATGTCAGAAAGCAGCAGAGAAGAATTTGATGCCATTTCAAGGGGAGAAAAATGTGCTGGAAGCAGCAATTCTTTCTCCACCATCGCCACCTCTTCCCATAAATGCCCCCTCCCCCACCGCCACCTCACATGACGACCCCCAACCTTCTACGTCTTTTTCTCCAACTTTGTCTTCTCCAACACCCTCTACCTCTTCATAATCATCCCTAATCCAAACTCATAAAGTAAAAAAAAGTACCTAATTTGTTTCTAATCGTACAGACACTGCAAGTCAACAGAAAACGAGTGATATCTCAGAACTAAACTTACTGTCCTTTGGAGACATGTAACTCCATTAGTTTTGAACATAAGACAAAAAGCAAAATATCTACAAAAAGAGGAATGAAAAGTGAACAATTTGTGCATATACTTTTTTCAGAGACTGAAAAACATGACTGTAATGATTTTTTGAACATGGCAAAGAGGGGGTAAAATTTGGGATAAATACATAGGCCTTTTGGGAATTTTTTTGTTCAGCAACGGTGAAGAATATTAAAAAAAAACTTTTAGGGCAATTTATTAATGAGGGTTTTATTAGTCAAACTACCAGTATCATAGAGATCACATGAACACACTTCCCCCGGTTTCCCATTTCTCGTCTCTTTTTTTTTTTTTTATACGTATTATGCATATGTTAGTTTATTTTCTATAGAACTAATCGACCATTACTCAAACTTTGGGATGTTATTGGTCATATAAAGTAACAAAACATAAAAAAATCTGACAAATATAAGAAAAACAAATGTACCTTCATAAGTAACAACCATCTGTTCCACTTAATGCGCAGCTGATACATCCACTGCATCATCTACCCATTCAATCCAACTATATTTTATTCTTACTTCTTGCCACCACCACATAATTTCATTTCTTGTAGTGAAGGGGTTAATGAAACCTCTATCTAACTCCTCAGTTCAAAAAGTCTCTC
Organism: Coenobita brevimanus; assembly: GCF_032717465.1. Classification (NCBI taxonomy): domain Eukaryota; kingdom Metazoa; phylum Arthropoda; class Malacostraca; order Decapoda; family Coenobitidae; genus Coenobita; species Coenobita brevimanus. The sequence goes on along the minus strand of NC_136955.1, from coordinate 2,269,820 downwards.
TAAACCTGAAGAAAATCACCCAGTGGTGGCAAAAATAGAATATAAAGTACGTCACTGGAGTGATATAGTAAATATAACAACGTAAAAATGACACAATGTTTCCTCTCTTATGAAATCCACATATGTTGGCCATGATACAGCCGATGATTTCTATGGACTGGAAGATAAACCAAGTGCCAGAACCAGTTAATTACTTTTAAAGTTGTTGGAAGCTGCTGGAGAAAAGATATTTGAGATGCATAATAAGATCTGTAACAATGTGAGAGTCTCAGCTTGGACTTAGACACTATGTACATCACTGAGAAGGAAGATTACTGACTGAGTGTACTTGTGGCTGAATATTCCCTGCATATGTCATGAGTGTAAGGCTAATTACCAGGCTTGTAGCCACATTTCACTCTCATGGTGGTACCTCCCAGAGTTGATGGTAGCAACTCATCGGCTACAGTAAAGTACAGTATGTTTAAAATGACTTTCTTAACAACTATTGCTTTTGAAGACAGTGTTTGTACTGTATGTACAGGGCTCATGTAACAACCCAGTATAAACATTTCCTCACTTGGTTTACAACATTCAACATTCTGTAAACATAATCCTCTCAGCCACTGCAACATTCACAAGTCTGTAAACACAAATCTCTCAGCTATTACACCTTTCCTCATTCTGTAAACATTACAAATTCTCTCTGCCATTACAACATCCATCTCACGTGGTTTACAACATTCTCCATTCTGTACACATTATTCACTCAGCCATTATTAGTGACCTTATAAACATTCACCATTTTTTTGTAAACATTATTCTTACCCATTATAACATTCTTTTCACCAAATTACATCATTCACCATTCTGTAAACATTATTTCTGACACCAACTGAGTTATTATTTATGAAAAGCCATACCAGAAGAGCATCATCACCATCCACTAACTTTCAAGGTGGTAGACCAATCCACAACTTCTACCCTAATCTACCATACTATGTGAAGCTATATTTACTTTTATGAGCCTGGGGTTACTACTACTACTACTACTACTAGCTACTACTATTAATTTTTTTTTAATTAATTACATTATGTCCATTCATTTGGAAATTATATTGTGAAGATAAATACCAACCATCATAATAAATATACCAGTTTTATGTAAAAGTTAATAAAAAACTACTACTACTACTACTCTATCACTGCTACTACTACTACTTACTAATACTACTATTCTACCACTACTGCTTACTACTACTACTTACTGCTACTACCACTACCACTATTACCTCTTCTCACCGCATCTGAGAGCCATACAACTGCCAGTAATCCTCCGTCATCATCTCCGTCAACCGAGACACAGTGCGTTCGAAGGCAAACATTTCCTCCTCCCCAGTAAAGATGCTCAGGGTGCGGGTCTCACTGCTGCGTTCCTTCAAGCCCAGGTCATCCATTAACGACAGACTCTCCTTATCCGTGAACTCTGCCTCTCTCGCCTCACCTTGGAATATCTGAGTGTGAGGGACGCTACTCGTACACACTACACGCACCTGCAGGGAGTATCGGTAATTGAGAATACCTCTCCTTATGATTTATTAGTGTCGATTCTAGTGCTACACATACCTGGAAAGCATAAAAATAACTTGGAATGCAGTCACTACACGTTATATGTTGATTCGGTATACGATAATTCGCTACAAAGATAACAGAAAAGCTCCATCCCAAAATCCGATTTGTGATGAATTTCCCACTATTTTTTGTTTCAGTCTTGGGTAGGTGACTGTGGGAAGTTGAATTGACGTAACCCGCTTTTATAATGTGTTTCAATCTCCCAATTTACGAAAAAATCATTAAACGTTAACGTATGACCTAACGTAACCCCATCGTATAACGAGTAGCGACCATATGCTCCCTCATGACTGGGATAATTCTAGTACTCTATTCCAGCTGATGCCAAGGCTAAATTTACCTGGAGAGTGTACCAACAACTGAGAATATACCCTCTAACATTAAGACATACCCAGTACACTATTCTATACCATTTTATTTTATTTTTTTTTTTTTGCCTTATTTAGGAGATTCATATCTACCTAACTAAGGCCCATCAAATTTATCACAAATAAGCATTCAAATCATGGGAGTAACCCACTACCACCATGTGAAAAGAAACCAACTGTAATGATAACACTGCACTGCCTTTCTTATGGCTGGAACATTACCTTATTGTCGTAGAGAGTATCGATGAGATTGATAAAGCGTCGTGCCAGGCTCTTATCCTTGGGTGTAAGTATGGGTATGTCCCTGATGAACACAGTGTGGAAGGTACGACACAGCTGTAGATAGTCAGCTGGTCCGAGGGGCTGTGGAGTGGAGAAAATTACTGAACAACTGTGGAAAGTAATAATAATGTGATCGTAACTCCAAGATGGTCTGGCCATGTGGAGAGGATGGAGAATGAGAGACAGGCCAGATGAGTGTATGTGAGTGACATGGTGGGGGAGAGGAGCAGGGAAGACCAAGAAAGAGATGGAAGGATGGAGTGGAGAAACATATGAGTGGGGGTGGTGTAAGTTGAAGAATGAGAAACTGATCAGAAGAGCTAAATGGCAGAGGACTGAGCAATGTGGACGCAATTTATTTATGGCCACCCCTAACTGGGGCATCTGGCAAAAGAAAGACATACAGAATATTGATCCACTTTCACACTGAACAATTACGAATATCCATCCATCCATCCATGATCTAATCGTACGTTGCCCCATGAGAAGCATAGGAGCCTGGGGCTAGGAAAGTTGGTCCTGGCATTTAAGATGAGAGTGACCAGCCTCACTCATCCCTGAGTGGCATTACGTGAGCAATAAATCCCAGCCACCCCTTGGATATAAACATTCACCGGCTCAATCCGACTGGAGCAACTTTATTACCCACTAAACCACCAGGAGCCAAAATTTGGTTAAATGGTTATTAACCAGCGAGGTAAATGGTTTCCTGGTGTACAGGAAACCATTTGACTTGTAACTCAGTGTAGAGTTACCCACAGGCAGAAGGAAGAGAAAAGAATGAAGGAAAGAAAGACACAAGAGGGAGTGTAAGTCACCTGCAGGCAGAGGAAAGAGGAAAGAATGAAGGAAAGACAGAAAAGAATGGATGGAAGGAAGGATGAAGGAGAGGAAAGGGCAGAAACCCGAGAGCAGCACTACATCAAGTGAGTGGATAGTGAGCGCCCCCACCTACCACAAAATACGAATATCTAACATTATATTCTGAGAAGTTACTAGGCTCCAAACATTGTAATACCAAGTTTCAAAGATCACTGCTCACCATCTCATTACCTATTGTAACAAAGCGAATTGATGTTTGTCCACATTAATACAGTAAATTATATCCCTGTTATATGCTGCTCTTTTTGTGTTTTTTTGCAATTACATAATAGTTTGTAGGAAAAATATTGCTTATTTAAGTTCCACTGCCCTTTCTTTGTACAAACAAATACACACACACACACACAGAAGGAGTTAACATCAGCCATGGATACATACACGATCACACAGCTCTGAGAAAGTTGCATCCAATATGCCACCACAACTACGATGAAACGTGACATTGCGGCCAGAGTAACTCAGTGTTCGTTCCCTCACTATGTCTGTCTCATCGGCACTCAGCACCTACAGGAAAGGAAAAGCTTAGAAAGGACTGGAATAATTAACCTTCTCATGGTTCAGATAGCTCTTGAATTCCACTACAGGTAATGTCAGATAATTCTCGGGTAATGCACAACATTTCTGTTCATCTGAGAATACTATACATCACAGTAGCTTCAGAGAGTTAAAATCATGAACATTGAGGTGCATCCCTAACAGATAGGTATGACAACATACCTTAAAGAGAAGGTTTGCCTCAGCATCAGCATCACACTGGGATGACACAAAGAAGACTCGCCGAGCTCCATCCAGCCCCAGGGTACGATAGTCCCTCCCGGAGTCCAAGTTTACAACCTGAGGTTAAAATGAAAATAAAATCAAATAATGTCAAGCTCTGTTTTGAAGAATCCCCATTTTGAGGTTGTCCATGGCAGACCTGATTAGTTTTACTGACTGGAAGTTAAACCAAGCTGCAAAACCAAATACAGTAAATGCTTGATTTAACAAACTATTTCAGCCAACCCCCACTCCGTTATCTCAAACTTTCTGCTAAACTGAGTTCTGTAACCAAGGCTCAACGTAAAGGAAAATTTTCAGGTATTTCAAGGTATTTTCCACTAAATCCTTGAAGCCAGCCCAAACTTAGCAAAGTATGGTACGCACAGCAGTCTGAGCCCATAATTAATATCCCCAGAAATGTATTATTCTGTAAAGAATTCCCTTAATGGAATTATGCTTGGTTTAACAGAAATTTTCCGTTAAATAGGGCAAAAATACCAGAAAAAAATAATTCCGTAATCTCGGGCTTCCACTACGTTGGAGTTCATTAAATCAGGCATCTGCTGTAATTACTTCCTAACAATTGCTGGAAACTGTTGGGAAAAAGGAAATCCACAATGTGATATATGATCTGTAACAATGTGAGAGTCTCAGCTAGGACTCTGACTTTATTTACATGTGGCTGATTCTCCTGCCTAAAAGTGATGACTGTGCAGCTGATTGCCATTCCTGTTGCAACATTTCATTCCCAGGACTGATGATATCCAACCATCAACTCCTTATTCACAGAGTAACATACAGCAAGAAGAAGAAAACTTTGACACCTGTACTTCAACCATAAATGTAACTGCAACAGCCATAGTACTAAAACTGAATGCAAGTTTGATGTAAGGGAAGCCTATAATTGTTTACAGTTATTTATGGAACACCTGTGATTTTTTCTGTTACAGTGCATTGAAGCTGCATCAAAACTTAATGATGTCTTGCTTGGATCATTACAAACACAAACACACACACACATACAAACTCTCTCTCTCTCTCTCTTACCCTACAATGATGCTTAAGTATTGGAATGAAGGGCAGGAAGTTTGATCGCTGGAGTCCATTTTTATAGAGATCATCCGGCTTCCTATTACTGGTCGCCACCACCACCACACCACTGTTGAAGAGTTCAGTAAAGAGACGCTTCAGGATCATGGCATCACCTATGTCCGTTACCTGGGGTGTGAAGAAGGTCTTGCTTACTAAGAGAAATATCATCATCATGTGGAGAGAAAGGACTAGAAACTGACAAGGAGTGTATGTGAGAGAAGTGCAGGGGGGAAAGGGAAAGGAGAGACCAAGGTGATGAGAAGGTGGGGTGAGTGGGAGAGGTATACGAGAGGGAGGTGTGAGCTGGAAAAAGGCAGGCTGATATGGAGGTCATTTGTCTATGGTCACCTCTTTCACAATGACGGTACCTGGCTACTGAAGGAGGTATATCTGCAATATCATCATCAACCCAAGTCCCCAAGCTCTTTTTTTCCATCTAAGGATGGGGTGAAGTAGGCTGCAGAAAGTAAGACATGTGAAAAAAAAAATGACAGAGGGATAAGTAAAATAATCAAATCAGGATTCTGTCTGGTCTCATATGGGAATCTGGTGATAACAGAACTAAAACATGCAGTTTTTCTTTTATTAATGTGTGTTGTGGGAGAAAGAAAAATATAAGGTAACATATAACATGGATGTACATCGTTTTCGTTTTCGTTTTTAAAGGCTCCAACATGCTTGCATGTGTCGGCCTTGGTCACCTAATGGCGGCTCTCCATGCTGCACGATCCCTTGCAGCCTCCCTGTTCAGTCCCTTAACCCTAAGGTCACACTTAATGACCTCGTCCCATGTCTTTCTCGGTCTACCCCTCATAACCCCACCCCCAATATTAACACTTCTCACCTTCCTCACCCAACTATCATCCCCCATCCTCTCCACATGTCCAAACCACCTCAATCTACCTCTCCTCATCACAACACCAATACACTCCAGTCCCATCCTACCTCTCAACTCTTCCATTGTAAACCCAGCCCCTCCAGGCCTTGGACGCAGGGACGCACTGCACATCCACCTAATCATTGTCATTTCTGTACGTCTGAGCCGGCGATTGTCTTCCTCCTTCACTGCCCAGGTCTCACTGCCATACAGCATTACACTCCTAACACACGCTGCATACAAAGACCCCTTAGCACGTAGGGAGAGCCCCCTCAATGTCAGGAGAGGCAAGAGCTCCCTGAACTTCTTCCAACCACTTCTCACCCTAGCCACAGAGCTAGCTCCAGCCCCACCTCCAGCACACAACATGTCTCCTAAATAACAAAACTCTTCCACACACTCAAGAGATTCACCAGCAAGTTCAATTCTTTCACGTCTGACGATCTCCACCTGCTCACCCCGGCACGCCGTACACATAAAATCAGCATTATCTCGCAGTCTACCTCTGATACCACTACATCTCTTATGCACCCATTTATCACACACACCGCACAAGATGGAATTACTTCCCACGCCCTTGTGGCAAACTGCACATGGCCACTCTCCCTCGTCTTTGACAGTACCGCCACCAACCCTAGATATCATCACTTTTGTTTTATCTGCATTTACCCTTAAACCCTTTTGCCCCATACCATCTCTCCACTTCCTAAACCTTTCCTCCGCCTCCCTTTCATTCTCTGCAATCAACACCAAATCATCAGCATACAACAACTCCCACGGAGTCCGTTTCTAAAGTCACGTGAAAGGGCTTCAAGTACCATGATAAACAACATGGGACTCAAGACTGACCCCTGATGCACACCAACATTCACGGAAAACTCATCACTCAAATCTCCATTCACTCTCACCTGGGTGTGAGCACCCACATACATGGCCATAACCACCCTAACCAGCCACTCCTCCAAGCCAAGCTTTCTCATTGCCCACTTCACCACCTCTCTAGGGACTCTGTCAAAGGCCTTTTCCAAATCAACAAAAACAAAATAAAGATCCCTTCTCCTACCAATATATTTTTCCTGAAGCTGTCGAACAATGAATATGGCATCAGTGGTCCCCCTACCTGGCATAAACCCAAACTGCATCTCATCAATATTCACTCTTTCTCTAATCATACCTTCTAAAACTCTCTCCATTACCTTCATTATCTGATCTAAAAGCTTTATACCTCTATAATTCCCTCTTTCCAGGGCATCACCCTTCCCTTTATACACATTTACAATTACACTCTTCAGCCAATCATCTGGGACAACACACTCATAAATAATCCTATTTATCAGGTCAGTGACTAAACTCACCCCTATATCGCCTGAGGCCTTCAACATTTCGGCAGTCAACCCAGACACACCTGCTGCCTTCCCCACCCTCATCCTGCCTATTGCCTCACTCACAGTAGCAGTATCAATCAAAGGCCAAGGGCCAGACACTGGATCTGCTGGCTCCAAACCTTCCCTGTCCCAGTCAAACTCCTCATTCAACAACCGGTTATAATGCTCTCTCCATGCATCTTTAATATCCTCACTGTTCACCACTACCCTTCCTTCATCATTCTTCACACACTGCTCACCTATGATATCCCGATTATCCCTCTTCACCTGACCTGCCACCCTAAATATATTTTTCCTTTCCCCATGATTGAGGTTATCAAGTAATTGTCTCTGTGACTCAGACTTTGCCCTGTATACCTCTATATGTATGAATATTAAAGTGACACATGGTGGTGCTGGAGAGGGACACCTTCATGTGTTGTCAGCAATAAAACTAGCTGACTCTTCTCCCCAGTTATACATATGTCCCTCAATTACTGTACTCACTTATCCCTTGGAAGGAAGATGGCAGACTACAGGACAAGGGCATCTTGAACCTACAGTCCACTGGGTTCATGTTTAGATGAGTCTGGGGTCATGTTTGGAAATGTGCTCATTCCTACCTGCAGCTATAAGGCCTCCTAGTCCTAACAGAACAAAAAATTAGACCCCACAACTAATAATCCATGATATGAAAATTGTCAAAGTAGTTAAATAATGCTTCATAAGCAATGGTGTGGGCTATAGGTAGGAATGAGTCTCCTTGGTTGCTAGTCATCAACCCACCAATCTCACAACACTTGGCCACAACTTGAATACTAAGCTGTGGTTGCAAGAAATATGATGAGCCTTAGCTATGAGATAGGAAAGAGTCTCCTTGGGTACTGTAATTCATTCACATTAACATGGCTCAGATTTTTGGCCTTTTGTTATATCACATAACTTATTGGAAGAAAAAGACAATACTACAGCTCAATATTCTTCCATGTCTCTTCTTCATGACTAACATCATATTCTAGTGTTAATTTACTGCTACAGGTCAGCAGTCAAGATGGCACGATGGTAATTTTGGGCCATGTTAGAGTAAAATGAAAATAGTCAAATCCTCTCATTACATTTGCCCATCAACTGAGCAGAATGAGGTTAGGGATCCTTGTTAGGTTAAAACAAATGCACTATAACCCTGACCTGAAATTCATCAAAGCAGATGAACCACGCCTCAGCAGCGATGGTTCGGGCTACAGGAGGTATGGGGTCGTGGGGCCGGGAGCGAAGGGTGTACGTGCCACTGGGGTCGAAGTACCTCGCCTGGTCTGATGCCGTCACTCGTGCTACATTGGCTTTTTCTGCGTGGAGTCTGGCGTGGACGTCCAGCATGAAGGAGTGGAAATGCACCTGTTGACACAAAAATACTGTACCTTCATCATCATCATCATCAATCACCATCATCATTATCACTGTCAGTATTATTATTATTACCAGCATCACCACCGTCTGCATGAACTCTTGTGTGATCGCCAACATGGAGTGGCACTAAAACATCAACATCAATCATCATCATCATCATCATCACCATCTGCATAAAATGTAATATGGACATCCAGCATGAAGGAATGGAAGTAAAAACATTATCATCAATCATCATCATCATCATATTTTAATCTTTTTATTTTTATTTGATGGGAAAATGTCACTCATCTATCTATCTATCCATCTATTGTAAGATGCCATAATCCCATAAGGGGTGGCCACTTGTATGAGTTAGTTGTATCATGAGGAGGGGCACTAACTCTCTGCCAACCCGCTTGTTAACACGTAGGGAACACGTATGGGTTGGAAACAAGTCACTCATACAGCTTAAATATCATGCCATGGTTCCATAAAATTTGATGAGCTTCAGTTATTAAGTAGGAATGAGTCTCCTTGGTTACTAGCCAAATCAACACTAAAATCTAACAACACCTGGCCATCAACTGAGCTGAAAGAGGTTGGGGATCTTAGGTTACAGTAAACTGACTGTATCATATCATCATGACCATCATCATCCTTGCCCCCTTCCCCCACCAAGAATGAGATGATATAGGGTACAGAAAGGATGACATAAACATACGCCAACTAGGTAAACTAATCAACAACATGCTTTGTGAAATGGACCACATATTCATTCACTCCCCATTAAAGCTCCTGGAATCCTGACTCCACCTTACAAGTACAACAATCAGCACCTTTTCTTGAGATGGGGTAGGGGGGAGATTTCTCTTTACAGTGCATTTCACTCACCCATTAGTAAGGTTTATACTGATGCGTGCACACACACACACACACACACACACACACACACACACACACACACAAAAGCCAAACCCCTGTCGTATGCCCCTCCATTCATAATTCATCCAGTCAGCCTGATCCCCTGTCAGTTCCTTGGCCACACATACCTCCCGGCTCACACAGTCATTTACAGCAATATTATTAGGCTTATTAAACAGTATCTTGCCTTTTTAAATGTTGCTGTCTGCTGTGAAGTCAATGATAAAATATAGAAACACAGCCTATTAAAAAAATTGCAATCTCTTCTAATGTGGATATACCAATATCCTCTAATTAACAGAAACAGCTGTGCAATAAAAAATAAAAAGTTATGATATTTCTGAACACATCACTCCCATACAACAAGGGCTTAATAAACTTACTACATATCTTCAATTATTCTGATACTCCCTCTGAATCACCTATTAGCTCTGACACGATAATCCAGCAGGCCATTTTTACCTAGTCTCACTGGATATTCTCACACTTATTCTCATGTTCACTCTGCATTAAGGGGAGAGGTGTGAATGTTAAAGGTAGGGGTGTGAGAGGCAGACCAAAAGACCTGGGACAAGGGATATGGGACTGAGTAGGGAGGCAGCCAGAGATCGAGCAACGTGGAAAGGTGCCATTAGGTGACCACAGCCGATGCATGCAATATGTTGGAGCCTTTATAAAAAATATGAAGCAGACATTATGATTAAACATGATCATTGCCTATGCTCACTGCATATCTCCTCATTTACTGTCATACTCACTCTGCGTTTCCTCTCAGCCTGGACGCAGTGATAGAGCATGTCCATAAGCATCGTCTTCCCTGTGCCCACCTTACCCCAAACATACACCCCATGCCGCAACTCCACCCGACGCCCAATGCCCAGCCACTTTTGTAGCTTGTTTGGAGGTGCAGGGGGTATGTATCCTTGCAACTGAAAAAGAAGTTTGACGGAAAGTAAATGAAGTGCATGCTTGTACTATGTTTCTGAAGCTAAAAGTGAGGAGTGGAGGCAGCATGTGTCCCTGTAGCTGAAAGAAGAAATGGAAGGTGACTGCAGTGAAGGTATGTATCTTTGAAGCTGAAATGGAGGTGGAGGAGTTACTGTACGTATCCTTGTAGTAGAAACAGTGGAAGCAAGATGAATGGGGTATGTATTCTTGTAGCTGAAGGTAAGAAGTGGAGGTGAATAGCGATGAACATGCTGACTTAATGACACTGAGATATAGAAGGATAAAAGCACCATGTTAAACACAGTAGCTAGTGGATTTTTTTTTTTTTTTTATTATAATTTGAATACCTGTACTGCATTACTGAAAATTACATGGCACCAAATATAATAATAAAATACCGTATTAAATAATACACTATGACTGTCTACCTAATGCATTTCTTTCACTTTGTGATATCTGCTAGCTTACAGATGAAAGTATCCATAAATCAGTTAGTATGAACAAACAAGCATTTTAACTCAATCAGTCAGATGATGATGCTTTATTCTATTCCTGCTAACTCTATTTAGGAGAGATCTCTTGAAGGCATAGAGTTAAACATACATACATACATACCAAAATTATCCCATCCTTCCTCTTATGAAATCCCTGAACTGGGGTTGGCCTTAATACGGTACAACAGATGTTTTCTATGGACTGAAAGTTAAACCAAGCAACAAAACCAGCAACAGTGCAAGGTAATTGCATCCCAGCAGTTGCTTGAAACTGTTATGGGTTAAGTATAGTCCTTATTAAACTCATCAATATGAGATATATCCTAAGCTGAATAAAAGTACTTTAAGGTAACAGGAACATGATACCAAATACAACATCAGACTGAATGGTTTACTGGAAAGGGATGCCTTCACTTGGTGGATCCAGTGTCTGGTTATACTCATGTCCCTCAATGTCCTTATTCTCTAAAAGGAAAACAGTGGACTACAGGAGGCAGTCAACTTCAGCCTGCGGTCCACTGGATTAACATTCAGATGAGCCTGGGGTTGCAACTGCCACTACTGTACCTCATCATAACATCGCTGCAACTCTGCCACAATAACTTCCTGGTGGTCATCTGCTGTGAGCTTTCCAGACTCCACAGTGCGTTGATAAACAGCAAGAGGACCATCACCCCCCACCGCTGCAGCTGGGGCAGGCTGGGAGGAGAGGGGACGGGAAAACCTGGCTCCACTCTTACCCAGCCCTCTTACACACACCCTCACAACCACACCTCTGAGAAACAAAGAATTAGATTAGAATGGAATCTTATTAGAGTATTCTGGCTTCTCTCAAAGTTTTTATTCAGCTTGTAAGTGCTGAAGGTACCGTGCGATAGTCTGATCATGAGGAGAGAATGGAAAGTGAGAGACTGATTGAGTGAGTGTTGTGACATGAGTGAGGTGGAGGGATAGACCAAGAATGAGATGGAGGTATATGAATAAGGATTATGTGAAATGGACAGCAGGAAGCTTCATGGCAAGGACAGGTTGAAATGGAGGGGATCTGTTTATGCTCATCTCCTCTGGGATACCACATTGAGTACACCACTTCCCATTCGATCAGCGAAGTTAAGCAACGTTGGGTCTGGTTAGTACTTGGATGGGTGACCGCCTGGGAACACCAGATGCTGTTGGCATCCCTATGTCAAGTGGGGTTGGTGGAGGATTAGTGCCCCTTACTGTAAAACAATGAACTCTAAGCCCTTGGCCACCCCGTCTGGGATACATGGTGTCTGGCAATGAATGATGAACATGGCCAGACAAAAAAAAAAAAAAAAAAAAAAAAAAAAAAAAAGTGGCTGAGTTGGCATGTTACCTCACAGGTGTTATGAACAAATCAATTAAATGTTTAACAAGAAATTATGGAACAAAAGAGTACCGTAATTTCTTCATGAATCTGTAGCTACTGGATAGGTTTCGGTAATTTTTTTGTAATTCCCAGGATTATTTTTGACAACTCATGCAAATGTCACCAATTTTATGTTTATAATAATGTTAGTTTATACCAACAATTTTTTAAATATTTTTTTAACCCTATACTTTTGGAAGTTTAAGCATGTGCCTGCTGCTTCTCATTATAATTACCAATATGTTTACTAATCATATTATTCTAGAACCATATGATAGTTCTCCCAGCTAGCTGTAGCCTTCAGCACACTTCACCAGCCACTCTCTTATTCCTCTTCTTATTTCTGTCATTGTCCTCTTCTTTTTTCTGTCACTGTGACCAGATTGCCATCTGTATTGGGCTGCTGACATGCCTCATGCCTCTTTAACTCCCAGGCACAGTGGTCCTCGTAGGTGAGTATAGCTACATAAATGAACACCACCTGCTGGTTCTACAGGATGAATTCAGGCCTGTGGGAGGGATGTAAGGTTGCATTTTTTTTACAAGAAAACAGAATTGGTCAATATATACAGCAGCTAAAAATTTGAAAATAAGAAAAACTTGCATAAAGAACGATTTGGGGATGCAGAAAGATAAATTAGAATTATGCAACACAAATTACTAACATAAGCTTGACCACCACACAGTCACAAACTGGAATCGAAGTGATCGTTTGTATGGCAAACATGATGCAGTCTGTAACTTAGGAATTTATTTCCATAAGCCTTTGAGCCTGTGGTGATACAAGGCCACTGAATCATCCAAGTAACCAACGTCACTTCTGTGTGCAACCCAAACACAGGCACCCATTTTATCAACCAGTACCATCCCACAGAGCGTGAGTGAACAACGTAATCACGATGCCTGCTGCCCACACCAGGATTCGTACTCGGGTGCTACTACTGGGCCAGCAGCTTCGTGGCTAACAATGCTAACTACTCGGCTAACACCGCACTCGACCAGCAGGGCAGTGGCCGAGTGTCAAAGAGGGATTCCTTGCACTACTGAAGCGATTTTTTGTTCATCAATAGAACATGATCATGTCGGCGGTTGAGTGACTTGGTCTAATAATAACCCAACCGTCCTCTTCTCTCGCTATATTCTCAAGCACGTCTCTGTACGATGAATAAAGTGGCTTCTCACCTAAAATACATTACTGGAGGTAGAATTTTCAGCTTCAGGAGCACATGGTTGAAGATTGAAAATTCGGGCGAACTAGATCAGCTGATGAGCATCAGCTGACTGTTTACTGGACGTTTCGCTTAGTGAAATTTATCGGAACTTGTCCCACATATTGCCTTTACGGCATATCTTAATAAAAAGAAATCTAGATCTGTCAACCTTATCATCGTCTCGCTCTATAAGACATGATTAAGGTCGATAACACCGTACCCAATTTACAGTTTCACGGGACGAGCGGATAAGTTATTATCCCGGAAACTCGATAAATACTGTAATACAAGATTACATTGCTTTTGGTTTTACACGAGTGAAATGAGATAAATGAACACACACACACACACACACACTGCGTATTATGAGCCAGTGTTTCCTTTCTCTCTCTCTAATCTATTCCACATCATGCGACAATGCTCAGCAGGGTATAAACTAAACTCGACAATAAATTCATAGATATCGCTTCTCGGCCTTTTGGCTAAGATCAGTAAAGTCAAGGATGTGGGTGACGGGACCAAAGAGATCATTTCCTTTGTTGACTTCTGACTGTACAGGAATGATTCAGGAAGTCACATGCCACTGCCTCATCATTTGTGCTATGGACCAGTTTGGCGGTTTGTGACATTTTATTTTAGCGTAATGGTATCTCCTGTATATTAATGACGCAGTAGTATAACTTAATGACATTGCTTTCATTTATAAACGCGTTGGTCACTTAATAACCGGTCATTGTTAATAGCAGCACTACTCTACGCCAAAAGATGCGAATAATGTAACAAAGGTCGCGCCGAGGTAGTTCTCAGTTGACAACACAAGCCAGCGAGAGGAGGTAGGCAGCTGCGAGCTCTATTATGCTAATTCTCTTCTGATGTTTAGTGTGCTCATTATGGGGTATTAAGGTCATTGCTTTTACTCGTATGGAACAGATTGGCAGTGTTTGTGGTGCTGTTATATTTAGCAATGAAAACAGTTTGATCATTTGACATGCGCAGGAAGTAATTAGGCTGACTTGCATTTTGAAGTATACTTGCACACTATAATATTGGTTAATATTCATTAATATAATGATTCGAATATCAGCCCATACACACATGTAAAGAATAACTAGATTAACAAACAATGCCAGGGTATTGTGTTATTCCCGTCCTTAATTGACCCAACTCCCGTGCCCACCCCCAAAAAAGATATCAAGCCACAACTGGAATTGAAATACAGTATTATGAAATATTTTCCATTTCCATTTCACCGTTTGCTAACCTTTTTCCTTTCTTACACTTTCATCGCAAATGACCCCTGGGGTTATTAATGACCCCCAGGGGGGATTAATGACCTCAAAGGGGGAGGAGTTAATCGATGATGGGAATGTTGAAGAAAACTGTCAGCAGATGGTGAAATTTAAACAGATAGTACTTGAAACAGATTCTAGTCATGGCTTCTGCTAAAAATTCACCAAAATGTAGGCAGTGTTAGGTTGTGATTGATTGTGTTGGGATAAGTGAGTTGGTGTTGACAAAAATCACAAGGAGAATAAGGCAGGACTACACTCAGCATAATGCATGGCTCACATTTCAATAGGTATTTTAGAAGGCAGCAGTCCTTAATTGTTTTTCCCAGTGTTGTTGGTTCGTGCTTAAGAAAATATGATATTTTTTGCTGCAAGATATTTTGATCCAAACGGAATTTGTGATACAGAAAAATTAACCTAACTACAGTATTATTATTATTATTATTACAGTACTTTATATATTTTGGGAGGAGGGTGAGGGAGCTAGAGATAATGGAAGCCTAAAGCAACCACTTAAATGTATTGCTTTTACCTGGAATTGGCACTGGCTACCTTCAAACACAACCAAATGCTCAAACACAAGCAAAATAAAGTAATTCTCTTGTTCCCTGCCTACCACAGGATGAGGGTGGGTATCATTTTATTTGCGGTGGTGGTGGTGGCGGTGGCAGGTGAGGAGGCGCCACTGTCGGAGGAGTTCATCAACCTTCTGCAGAATGAAGAGAATATGACATGGAAGGTGAGGAGGGCAGATGCTGATTCTCCTAATACCAGGTCGGTTCATTTTCCCTCAGGGCCCAGGGAGGCGTGGCTTGTGTGTGAAGTCAGTCGGCTTAAGTAACAGAAAATATATAAAAGGGCAGACTCAAATTAAACATTTATAATAAAGGAAAACGAAGAAGGGGAAGAAGTGCGGACTCATTTAACCGTATAACATAGCAGTAGGTTCCCTCACACCCCTACGCCTTCCCTCACACACCCCATACCTTCCCTCACACATTTCAGTCCCTTCCCTCACTTCGGACTGAAAATGTGTCATGATCTGGAGAGTGCAGCGTACATCCACTCACCACCACGGTCAGGCATCAACTGAACTTGGGTTTCGTGCAAGCTGACATCACTCCGATGCTCCGCCCCCTGCACCAGCTTGGACCTGTTTTAGATGGAAGTGATCTGACTTGGTGTTAGTAAACTTAGGGCAGACGGGGAGAAAAGTTGCTGATAGAGTGATAAAAGAGAATTAGGTTTAGAGTCGTATGCTTAAACTTTTACCCCTTCAGTATGATAATGTCTATATCTGTCTGTCTATCTATTGCCAGATGCCTCAGTTCCTTAAGGGGTGGCCACTGCTTTCAAAGAACCAGCAACCTTTCTTCCTTGTAATCTTTCAAGCACTTCACCCTCTAAACTTCCGTCCTTACTCATCTCGCTTCCCAAGTACAGTACTTAAACACACACATTTTCCATTTTCTCCTTATCCAGCCTGACTGTACATTTAGTGGCTTCATTTCTTTCCAAAGATCATAACTTTACTCTTCTCTACAATTCACCTTTAGATTCCATTTCTTACACACTATCCCAAACTCAATCACAAAGCCTTGCATTTCCCATTTCATCTTCACTTTAGTACCATCTGCAAACAAAAGTAGCTACAGGGAGTTTCCAAACACTACCCTTTCTCATCAGGGACACTCCAACAACCACTGCCCTACCTTGTACCTCTTTTATAACCCCATCCATATACAGATTGAACAGCCGTGGAGACATGGCATCTCTGATGATGTACTATTCCATTTTATTCTTGCTCTACAGATTATTTAATTAAAGTTATGAACATCTCTTGTACTGAGGGGTTTAATGAAGGATATAATTATATAATCTGTACAGCTCATAAATCTTATTAAAAAAAAAAAAAGAAAGAAACTAACAAGTAAGAATAAGGTGGAAAAAATACATATCAGATTGAAGGGGTCGAATTGCCAGGTGGAAAGTAAGTCCTTGAATTCTGAAGGGCATTTAAGGAACACCTGTGGTTGTTAGGGATAGTCAGCATGCATCCCACATTACAAAATTTTTATGATGACTTTAGCATGTTTTAGTTTTTGTTCAGGTATATCAAAAGAGGTCTGGATGATAACTTGTTCAGCCGTAGTTATGGTGTATCAAAAGTGGTTTGGATGATGATGATAAGTTCACCCTATTCAGTTTTGGTTAAGTTATATCATTTATGGGTTCTCAGTAGCAGTCTTAGCTATCAGGAAAACAAACTCCTAACCAACCTTAAGTCTCACTGTACCCCAGGCTGGTCGTAACTTCAACGAGAACCTGTCGATGAGGTATGTCCGGCGGCTGATGGGGGTTCACCCAGACTCCAAATTGCACCTCCCACCCCCCATCCAGCACACCATATCAGCAGAGTTCAGGCTCCCTGACGAGTTTGATTCACGCAAGGAGTGGCCCATGTGTCCCACCATCAATGAGATCAGGGACCAGGGATCATGTGGCTCATGCTGGGTAAGAAAATGCATATGTTTAGAGACATTAACATTTGCAGCCTTCCTTAGGTTGATTTTCATCAGATTAGAGTCAGCATACTACGACAAGTCCTGTTTAGCAGGCTTTACTCATATATTACTATTTTAAGTACTGTAACAGTACTGTAGGAGGATGTACATGATATTAAACAAGTTCTGCTTTACAGGCTTTTGGAGCAGTTGAGGTGATGAGTGACAGGGTGTGCATCCACAGCAAGGGTCAACAGAACTTCCACTACTCTTCTGAAAACCTGGTGTCATGTTGTCACATCTGTGGCTTTGGCTGCAATGGTGGATTCCCCGGGTCTGCCTTCACATACTGGGTGAACACAGGCTTGGTGTCTGGTGGGGCATACAACTCCAGCCAGGGGTGTCAGCCGTACCTCATCGCCCCATGTGAGCACCACGTCAAGGGAGAGCGACCCAAGTGTACCGAGGGAGGTAGCACCCCAAGATGTGTTAAAACCTGTGAGGCTGGGTATGCAGTGGACTACAACCATGACTTGCACAAAGGCTCAAAGGCTTACTCCATTCCAAAGGACGAGGACCAGATCAAGTACGAGATCTTGAAGAATGGACCCGTGGAAGGAGCATTCACTGTGTATGCCGACTTCCTTCACTATAAGTCTGGGGTGTACCAGCATCGTCATGGCTTGGCACTGGGAGGTCATGCTATCAGAGTCCTAGGATGGGGAGTGGAGAATGATACACCCTATTGGCTCTGTGCTAACTCCTGGAACACTGACTGGGGTGATCACGGCCTCTTCAAGATCCTCCGTGGCTCTGATCACTGTGGCATTGAGAGTGAGATAACTGCTGGCCTCCCTCAACCCCAGTAAAGACTGAAATATAATCAGTTAAGAGAGGGAGGGATAAGGACTGAAGAATAATGAAAGGAGGGAGGGATAAAACATACAGACAGAAGGTTAATAAGGAGAGATAAAATGTACAGGTTGATGAATAAAAGGAAGTAATAATACATAATGCACAATGAAGATTAGTAAGAATGTTACATAAAATAAAAGGCTTGAAGAATAAATGGGAATGGAGAAATGGAGCTTGGAGATTGGCTTAAAAAGAAATATAAAAGATAAGAAAGGAGAGAGCAAAAATGCCAATATGGAAAAAGAAGATTTTTATCAACAAAATGCATTCGACTAATGAATTTTACATTGATTTTTTTTTTTTTTTTTTTAATTCAGTTCCCATAATGTTGCCTAATTATATTTTAGTTTTTGCTTGGCCCTATAAACAGTGTACCTACTCTGTAATGGTACAGTTTTTACTTTTATTATACTGTATATTGAATGGTGCCATAATATTAGCAGCGTTTTCTGTTTTATGGTACTTTAGCTGCTAAATGCTTCTGTCCTGTATTATCTGCAGTTTTGTCTAGCAGTTGTGTGTACACTGTAATGTGTTCACTTCTTGTGCACAATGTGGTTTTAAGGCAATTTGGAGTTTATCTGTACAAAAAGCACTAACTTTGAGCTTTCTAATTGTGATTTTCAGCCAGAATGTGTTTTTCTATTATCATAATATCTAAAGATGTATCGTATTCACTGAGTTTGTGGAAGATTTTATGGTGTACATTTCTCAAGAATTAATTATAATTGGAAAGGATTAAAAGTATATTACATTCCCCATCAGACTGTATTAAGTTCAAATAGATAATGTTGTTGCTACCATTTTAGTGTCTTATATATCGTACTATAAAATGTATTAATGCTCAAGTGTTGTTCTCATGTTAATAAAATTAGATTGGTATAATGCTGTTCTTAATTCCCATCACATGACAACAAAAGTGAAGAGACCGTATTTTTGAACTACCTAATGCACTTTTGCACCACACTGAAGGTGTACAGAAAAGTATCGTTACGATGTTGTGCTACACAATGTAACAGAAATGATGATGGCTTTGGAAATACAGGCGGGGGACTTGGAAACTGTTGGTACCCCTGCATATCCAACAGTGTTGGTTATGAATGGTAAACGAGAGGAATTTCCTGTGTTTGAGGTAATGAATGTGTCAGTGTGGATTTACCAACCCTTCGGACACAGTAGCCATCACAGTGTTTGTTTTTGTATCTATCGGACCCAAGTAACAATAATTTCCTGTCCATTTGTACAATAATAAAAGTAAGCCATTCTGAAAGTGTTGTAGTGCTTATGTGGATTTGACTGAAAGCATCAGAAATACTTAAGACAGTTTAGCCATGTGGAGAGGATGGATAATGAGATAGTGACAAGAGAAGTGTATGTAAGGTGGAGGGGGTGACCAAGGCTGTGATGCAAGGATAAGGTGGACAGAGATAAGGGAGAAGAGTGTGAGTTGGAAGGAGAGCAGCCTGATGGCAGAATACAGGGTGGCATGGAGGTTGGAGGTGCTCTGTTTGTGGCCACCCCTTATAAGAGACAGATACATAGATAAAAGGCATCCTAACATCTCAAATGTTGAGAAAAGCATTTGTTACTTGCATTTACTGTATGGCAGTGAAACACAGGGTGAGAAAGAGGGTATTGTGAGACATGAACAAAATGGCATGAGGAGGAAATGGTGAAATGAGAACAAAAGACATGAGAATGAGCCAATGGATATGTGGAGTAATGCTAGGTGTTGGGATATCCTCAGAAATTACAACACAATAGAGAGGACAGCATCAAGAAAGGAAGTACAGTAGAAAGGAGACAGATTGGAAATGTTAAGAGGAAGGACCAGGGCAGTCAGATGAGGTGGTGTAGAACTACAGAGGAACAGTGCAGACAAAGATATGGGGACCAACATGTACCCTTCCTTCTTAGCCTTCAGTAACACTGTTCTCCACAGTGTTGGGACTTATACTGAATGGTAAGCAAAGGATCTAAATTTAAAAAATATATACAGGTATAAGTATACTGACCTTGACTCAGAGGTACTGTAGAACTGGTGCAGAACTAAGTCATGTGGAGGAGTGCTGTCAGGTCAACCCCTCTGACCCTTACTACATGGAAAATTAAAAATGATGGGACTTGTTTACACTTGATAATAAACCTCTGACACCCACAAAACCACAAAATTACTTTAAACAAAAAAAGTCTACTCTTGCTACTTTCTACTTTATTCACTCTAGAGAATTATTAAAATGAAGAGGTTAGGTATACTCTCCACTGACCTCTTCCTTATGAGATGTTTTCTATCATCATGAATACTCTTCCCAACTAAGGACAGAGTGAGGTAGGGTCCACAGGGCAAAAAAACTGAGTCTCTATAACTTCACCAGTGAGTAAGAACAGAGGGTTTGTAGGACCTTCTAAACATCATATAAGTCTGAGGTATACAAAAAATAAATATATAAAAGATACTCAAGCTGAATAAGTTAATGGAGACCTCTCAGTGAATGTTGGGAAAAGTTTAAAGGATTCCCTACAATGATTTTTCTATTTTATTCTGGTTTCTTGGCTGTTTTTTATTCCCTCAGCTTTAGAGGGGCATCTTAAAGTTAAGTCACTGAGCCAGAAGTCTTTCTTGCATTTTATTATTGCCAACATCTGATACTCTTATTCAGCTTAGTACGGACTAATCAGACTGCACGGATTAGATACACTGTCTTCTCAAAAAACTCTTTCAATACAGGATGCTTTTCCCAACCAGGAATTGAGAGACAGACATCAGATTCACATAAATGAAGAGTTAAAATGATGGACTAGGCAACAGATGACAAGACAGAACATACATACATACCATACCAAAAAATGATGCCACAATTTGTTTTGTTCCATTTAAAGGCTCCAATATGTTTGCATGCGTCGGCCTTGGTCACCAAATAGTGTTTTCCATGCTGCCCCATCTCAATCAGCCTCCCCATTCAGTCCCTTAACTCAAGTCCTTTTCAGTATACCTCTTGCAACTCTATTCTCAATGTTCAACTAACTCACCCACTGTACCCAGCTACCATCTTCAATCCTCTCTATATGCCCAAACCATCACAACGCTAATACATTCAAGTCCCATCCTTCCTCTCAACTCTCCATTCAAAGTCCTAACCCCACCCCCAGGTCTGTCTTTCAAGAATGCATTACAGATCCACCTATTCTAGCCTCTGTATGTTTGAGCCTGTGAATATCCTTCTCTACTGCTCAAGTCTCGCTACCATACAGCATGCTACATGCAAAGGCCCCTTAGCATGGAAGGACAGCTTTTCGACGTCAGGAGAGGCAAAAACTCCCTGAACATATTCCAAACATTCCTTACCCTTGCTACAGAGCTGCATACAACTCCACTTCCAGTGCACGTCCCCCAAATAACAAAACTCCTCCACACACTCACGAGACTTTCCAGCAAGATTAATCCTTTCCTACCTCTCTGCTTCTGTATGTTCTTTACTATCTATCTATCTATTGCCAGACGCCTCAATCCCGTTTGGGGTGGCCACAAACAAATCGCCTCCAAGTCGCCCTGTCCCCCGCCATTTCACTCCCCTGCTCCCAACTCACACCCCTCTCTCTCATATACCTCTCCACCCCATCTCTCCATCTCATCCTCGGCCTCCACCTCACTCACATACACTCTCTTCGTCAGTCTTTCACCCTCCATCCTCTCCACATGGCCAAACCACCTCAGTGTGTTCCTCATAACGCTTCCTATCACATCCACATCAACACCACAACGCTCCTTTATATCCTCATTCGTCAGCCTGTCTCTCCATGTGACTCCACAGGCTCCTCTTAAATAACTCATTTCCACTGCTCTCACTCTTGACTTGTGTCCTTCCAACAACGTCCAAGCTTCACACTGCATAAACAAAATCAACATTTTACAGCCAGCCTCTAATACAACCACATCTCTTATGAACCTACTTTTCACAAATGAGGAATCCCCATATTGAGGTTGCCCATGGTACAAAGTTATTTATAGAATGGCACCAAAACCAAGTACTGTACCAAAACCAGCAACTTACTTACCGAAAGGTGCTGGAAGCCGATAGGAAAATGGATATCTCAGATGTGTAATAATATCTGTAACAATGTGAGTCAGCTTGAACTTCAGCTATTCAACAAGGTTGAACTTCCTGCCTAAGGGTGATGCTTGTGTGGCTAGTTACAAAGCTTGCAGACAATTTTCACTCTCCTAGGGGTACCTTCCATGGCTGGTACCATCCATCCATCTACTACCTATCAACAGAAAAGAAACAGTGTAGAAATAAGACTGCATATAGTCTGTACAACATTTAAAGGTGGAATACCAAACTACACAACTACAGCAAAGAAATTTTATATCAAACAGAGGCATATCAGACACTGAACTTAATATTAATACTCATTTATCATCAACCTATCAGGCTGAGAAAACATGAAGACACATTTGTGAATCTTGGTGAGAAAAGTACAGTAAAACCTCACTATATCAGACAATAACCCCTTCAGTCCAATGATTTTTTCTTTTTTAAAGGTGTACCATGATTCTGAGGAAGTAAAGAGATTTTTAAGAGTTAACTTTGAGTACTATTTTAGAGATAATTTTGAGTTAAACTTCCTATATAAACATGGATCCAATTCTCAACTCTTATGGAGCTACACTTACTGATGACTTTATGGGTTAATTATGAAGACGAACATTTTCACTCAAAAGCTCATCAGTAACTGTAGCTCACACTGGCTGGAAATTATACCTTTGTTGACATGGCATTTTTTACTCAAAATTTGCCCTCCTGATGTTTCTCACATACAGTATCTCACAGGACACTATATTTCTTGCTTCCTTCATATGATCATACTTAGCTTTAAGGGAGACTTAAGACAGTAGTAGCTGCAACCTCAGGCTCAACTGACTGTGAATAGAACAGACGGCAGGCTGAAGTTATCCTTTTGCCGACCATCATCCTCTTTTTTAGGGGAAGGAGAACAAGTTGAGGGACATTTGTGTAACCAGGCAGTGGAGCCACTTGGTTATACCAATGGCATCAACTTCTGGTAATTGAGGGTCTAACCCTTGCCATGCTGCAGACCTCATATAAGGCACAATGAAGGTCCACATGGGCCATGCTGCAAGCCTCATATGAGGAACAATTTACACTGGTTATAAAATAATGGCTTGGGGAAGGTAAACTACCTTACAAAGAATCAGCACATCAAGGACCAAGACAGTTCATAAATATTCATTACAAATAGTCTCTCTGAAGCATAACAAAACAGTCTGGATGAAGTATAAATAAAAATAAAATTGAGTCATTGAACGAAAGGGGTTACTTTTACATGACTTTCTTCTCTTATATGATGCACTGAGAAATGCAAGTGTAAACCAGCCAAAATTAAACTCTGAGCAAATAAGGCATGAAGTTTGTGTGTATTTAAAGCCCACAGGATTTGAAGCACTTAGTTCAGTGTAGATTTTCAGTAAAGCATTCAAGTCATTGTTAATTATCAGTAGACAATTAGATTAAAAGTAGATTCTCATTACGGTAAAGACAAATTAATCAAACTATATCTTGCCTTCCCTCCCAAAAAACAAAATCATGGAAAAGTGATTTTAAAAAGTGATGGAAAAAACACATTAACATTTAGATGATGAGTTTGCCCTTGTTTTTCTCAACGCCTCATATCAGATTCATCCTAAAAAAGATAAAAAAATATAAAATTAAAAAAAAAAAAAGATGAATGCTTAAATATACACTTTTTGGTTATACAAGATTAATAAGCTTCATTAACAAGCAGCGCATTTCTTTCAGCGTTATTTACTATATACAGGCATTCCTCGTTATAAGGCAGGGATGTCAGGATATATCACATCTTTTCCATATTAACTGTACTGTAAATTATGGTATACAGCAAATCAGGGGTAAGAGGCTTGAACATATTTACAATCAATTTTCTCTCACAACCAGGATTCTTTTTCGCACAAAGGATAAGGAGAGGGGAGTGCAAAATATCACCTTTCTCCAAACAAATTAGGGGAGGGATTCATGAGTATATTTACAAACAATTCCCTGCAGTAATGTTGATTTCTTTTTATAGGAAGGACAAGGTGAGATAAGTGCTGGGTCTTCTTATATCTCCTGTTCCTTCTATAAAATGAAGTTGTAGTTATTAGAAAAGATTATCATTGGTTCTGTCTTACTTACAAGCATAATTGTTGTACATTATATCTGTTCTCTGCAGATGGAATAAGGAGAGAAAAGTACTACTCTTCATGCTTCTCTAGTTCTCCAATCAAAAACAAACTGATCATAAATATAGTAGGTCTACATTAAAAAAAAAATCTTACCCCAGATTTAAAACAACCACTGACCTTTAGTAAGCATTTTAGCATTTTATTGTAGATATAATATAAAAAATAAAAAAATAAAAAAGGCAGCTTATAACAAGGACTTACTGTAATTGTTTGCAGAATCATATACAGTACATGTACATAATTTACGTTACAATGTCTCACAGTCATGACTGCATTGGACTTTTTCCAGATATAATCCTGAAAATCAGGTGGAATGGACACAGAACTGGGCTTGTATTCTTTAACTCCTTCAATCTGGTGACATACTGTTCAAGTTCATTCCTGCTAATGCTAGGCAATTTATTCATCATCCAATCCCATTTTCTCCCATACAAACAGAGTATAGGGGCCTGAGGCTATGGTTCTTGGTCTCAAACACTATTCAACTTTAACAAGCTATTACCTACTGTACAACCTCCAGTATGAGAAGCCTCTCCAAACTGCCAGGAGAGAGCAAAAATAAAACAGCATACACATCAGACTGAAGGAGTTAATTTCTCCAAAGTTTCATGCAACTCACAACCCATTTTCCAACAGGTTCTGTGTAACCCCAAACATTTTTACAAGAAACATTCCATGCAAATTAAAATGCTCCTTCGAGTGTTTAGCCCAAAACATTATAGAAATTAAGGAGACCCTTTGTTATCCTGTGTCTCCCTCCCACCCAGCGTATCCATTTGTCACACTGGATCAGACATAATCTAGAAAAAATCCAATATGCACTTGTTTCTGTCACACTGTTTTTTTTTCCCCTCCAAGTATTGCAACGTACATAGTGAGGTTTTACTCTTGTACCGGTAAATGTTCAAACTCCACTTGTCTTCCTCGTATCACTCCTCCCTTCATTACCTCCCTCACTCCCATCACTCCTCCCTTCATTACCTCCCTCACTCCCATCACTCCTCCCTTCATTACCTCCCTCACTCCCATCACTCCTCCCTTCATTACCTCCCTCACTCCCGTCACTTCTCCCCCTCTCCACTGTATATATTATTAACTTTAACTTACATATATTTAACCTACTGAGTCTGGGGATGTCCTTTTCAGTTCATTCTTGCCAATAACTGATTACTTTATTCAGGTTAAGAATAGATTTTTCAATGTGCAGGAGTTGGATACAGCCTTAATATATAACTTCAGTATGGGGATAAAAATAAACTTCTGTCCATTGAAGTTCATCCAACCACAACTTCATATTAAAAAAAATAAAACAAAAAAATGAAAAATAACAAAATCTGACGCCCTGCACTCCTGGGAACCCCGTACAAGGGATGGCTGCAACAGACTCTCCTCCAGGTTACCTTATCCTTGACCATCTTTCTCGATCTTAAACACTCCTCTCTCTCTTACCACTCTTTCACCAATATACTATTCCACTCTCCCTCTATACCACATGAGGTCTCACAAAGACTCCACCAACACTGCCATCAATCTCACTATGTTAATGAAATCATTTAGAGGCAGCAAGAATATATTAAAAAGGACATCACCCAGAATCTACAGGTTAGAAATTTGTCTGGGTGTTGGTCTAGCACCAAGACTTAAAACTAAAGCCTTCAACTTACTCAAATAAAGTTGTGGAATGTAAAAGTACATACGCAGCGCCTCATACCCGAGGCCTGCTTGTTCCTGACACAGGAAGAGGCACATTATAAGTCAACAGTTCATTTATACATCATTCATTCATTTCACTTATAAAGGATCCAACATGCTTGTATGTGTTGGCCTTGATCACCAAATGGTGGCTCTCCACACTGCTTGATCTCTAGCAGCTTCTCTATTATCCCTGATGTCACACTGACCTTCTCCCAGGTCTTTTTTGGTCTGCCACTTGCAACCCTACCCTCAATGTTCACACCCCTCACCTCTGCACCCAGTTGTCATCATCATCATTTAAACTTCTACAATATATATGCTGGGGCTGCACTGTATGCGGCATACAATGCTTCATAACACCTATTCCTTCGCAGTTCATTATGCATTTTACATTTTGGTATTCTCCTTTATGCTATGTTTATGTTTCCATCAACACAGTTTGCCTCAGTGTACAGTCAATAGCAAAAATTCACTTAAATGATTCTCTATGTGATAAAAGCTTGCGACCTAGAACACCCGTGTGGCAAACACCTAACGGATGTATTTCAAGTAGCTAACCACAGACAGGATTAGCAACTTCACTGACTCTGAATAAATTTCTTGCACAAATCAGCACAATGCAGACACTGATTGTGGCCATCCTTTATGGGATTAAGTCATCTGGCAATAGACAGATTAAACAATGATTGAAAAACAGACAGAAAGATAGATGTACCAGTAGTACGCTTGTAACCTATAGGGAAACAAAGTAAATTTTTGCTGTCCATTGTGCATGAGGATAAAAATATTAAATATGCAAAACAAACCACCTAGAGGTGTTACAAAACCTTCAAAGAGACAAAATATGACACTTTTCCTGGTGTACAAATGAACTGCTGACTTTATATCTGGGACTTGTATTTTGACTATGCAACACTGTGAGGCTTTATAAGGGAGGAAAACTTACACTAACTGAACTACACTCACCGTACATGTCAAGTCACTTAACCAGACTTATACAAAACTATGGACTTTAAACCTACATATACTACATTTAAACCAACACACATCCATGTGCACACAGACTTATGCCCCTACACACAATCTACATACACACATAACATCTGAACTATCTTACAACCATAAAACTAACAATACGTACACTCACACGCACAAGCACAGACTTCCACCCACGCATATAACTACTGTACACATACTTTACCACACATAACACTCACCCACACAACTAGAAACTTACATATACAGACAAAGCTAAACTTACACACACACAAATACAACTACACACACACACACACACACACACACATTATAACATGCACCCAAATGTTGTCCTCCCTTTTCGCCAACTCCTACAGTAGTCATTCACTCCCAGATCACCTCCGCCCTCTCTCTTGAAGACCCTGTAGTACAAGAGACTGGACAACTCTCTCATTTAAGCTCTACGTACTTGAGATTTTGTCAATATTTGTGCCACGTATCAAAAAAATTTAAAACAAGAATAGCAGATCAGAGGTTGCTGAGGTCAATATATTGTACATGATATGTCAAAAAGGGACAAAATGTATACGGTGTCTGAAGAGGAATAATCATTGGACAAAATAAATGAGATGTCTAAAAACAAAGATCTATGGGAGAAAACATTATGAGGTGTCCATAAAGGAGGATTTAGAGGATGAAATGTATACATCCAAAATCAAAGATTCAGGGCGGCAAAACGTCCATAAACAAAGATGTTCACGGGACAAAATACATATACAAGCTGTGCAGTCTCCTATACTACAGGGTCAAAAGTCAGTGTGCATATTTGACACCGATACCCTTGCCTAGTCATCACTGTGCCTTGTTCTCCTTCTGCTTCTTGCGGAGGGCTCGGAGGCGGAAGGAACTGAGCTGATGAAAGACGATGCTTTGCAACACCCAGCCGGGGAGGTAGGCCTTGGCTAGCTCAATGAAGTAGATCTGAAACAGAATGAGTGTTAGGAGCAAATAATCACTAAGACCTGCATTCTCACTGGTTATGGAAGCTCCCTAACACCTCTTCCTTAGCAATTTATTTCTGGATATCGGTGGTTAATATCTACTTGTACATTAATCGTGCAGGGTATGGTGATATTGAAAAGATTTATGTAACACATAAGAGGATAGCGAGGTGTAAAAACAAAGTAAGTCACTTATGAAAAGGTTTAGAGAGCTTCCCCAACCAACAAGAATGCAGGCCTAAGTCAGTTTTTATTTCCCAAGCAGATAAACGTAAAACTGATAGGGGAGCTATGCCTTTGCTAGCTTGATGAGAAAGATCTGAAATGGAAAAAGTGTTTGGAAATAATCATTTTATTTTTTGCGCATGTCAGTCATGGTCACCTATTGGCGGCTCTCCAAGCTTCTCAATTTGACTTCTTTAGCAAATAAAAGGACAATCGGTTGGGGATATATGCCTTGGCTAGCTCAATGAAACAGATGTGAGGGAAACGAAACAACTGTCTGGAAATGCTGGAAAGAATTAAATTAAACAATATCATTCTTAATGACACTGGTGATTTAAAAAACTAACGTTTCTAGTCAGTTTTTATTTCCTTAGCAGATATTTGTAAAATCATCTAAGGAGAAACCCTTTGACTAGCTAAATAAAACAAATCTGAAGGAAGCTAAACATGTGTCATGAAGTAACTTATCACTTTAAAGCAAGTCAAGTTCAATTTCCTTAGCAAATAAATGTAAAAGCAAGTTGGGAGATACACAATCATTTGCTCCATGAAACGAGTCTGAAGCAAATAGAATGAGTGTCAAGAAATCCCTAATCACTGTAGGTTAGTCAATCTTTATTTCTTAGGGAGATAAAATTAAAATTATTTGGGGAGATATGCCTTAGCTATTTAGAAGAAACAGATCTGAAGGAAGCCGAGTGTTAAGAAATTAATAATTATTAACCCGTTAACTGCTCTATACAGCCTGGGCTGTTCCAAGTGCGACTGCTCAATACAGCCCTGCCTGCGCAGGTGAATTTCGAATATAGTGCCATGGTGATCAAGGCCGACCCATGCATGCATGTTTGAGCCTTCAAAACCGAAACCAAAACTGAAACTGACAAAGAAACTGAAAACAATACATTCCAATAGGAAATCAGACACTTCGATGTTCATCCATGGCTATACCAAGGTAAATATTGAGCTAATATATCGTTACTATATACTCTGGCATGTGTTCTCTCAATTCCTAAGACAAAATTTGGCCCTTGGGAAATTTCATTTTTACCCCTATGTCTGCGCACCATGGACTCCTTCAAAAAACGCCATGGGCAGTTAAGTCAGACATTTTTTATTTACTTAGATGATACAATTAAAGTTAGTGGTGGGGGGATATGCCTTGGCTAACTCAATGAAAGAGGTTTGGAAGAAATGTAAAAAGTGTTCAGTTAAGCTGGATTTCTTTAGCAGACAAAATGAAAATCAGGGCATGAAATATAAACTAAAACCATGAAATTGTGTGGAAAAGTCCCCCATTCTTTTACCTCTACCAACAAAGTTGGAGGTGGTTATGTATTCACCTATGTTTGTCTGTTTGTCCACACAATATCTCCAAAAGTTCTCAATGAATTTCAATGAAATTTTGTGGAAGGGTGGGCCATAGGTCATGAAAGAACTGATTAAATTTGGGGGCTGATCCAGATCCTATATATAATATCTCCAAAACTTCTCTGTGAATTTCAATAAAAATTTTGTGGAAAAGTGGGCTATGGGCCAAGGAACAACTGATTATTTTGGGGTGCAGATCTGGAGCCTATGTATTCCACACAGTATATCCACGGATCCGGATCCTTTTTAATGGTAATGGCATTGGTGGACGTATGAGCTCTCTGAGTGCTTTCTAGTTTTTATTTGTGATGCATGTAAACACTACACTTGTGTGAACAAACTAAAGGGTATGCTGCTTACACTGCCACAGTTTGTTCTTTGTAGTCATGCAGAAGAAACATCAGTGACAGTATTTCTGTCTGAATGTGTCCTGCTTCTGAGTGATTATTCTGCAGCAAGTTGTCATATTTGTAACTACACCTAACAGTCATGGTACTACCTCCCACGATCAATAGTACCTACACATCTATTACTGTAAGTTTTAATATTATGAGCCCAAACATTGGTGTGTTTTCATCAATTACTTTCCCAACACCATAATAAACCTCACCTGAATCTTGTGCATGTAGTACCCTGCCGTATGACTCTCTACACCTGAAGTCCGCAACACCGATCGCACATACGCAGTTGGTGACGGTACCATTATGGTCGGGCGACGAAACTGCAGCCAAAAGTTTCAGTGTTTAGGAACAAGCAGGCTGTCATCATCATTATAATCATCACCATTATCCTCATTATATTCATAATTATCATCAACACCATTATTATGCAGCAACAGTAAAAATACTCATAATACAATAAAATCATTATTCATAAATAATAATAACAGTAATAATAAATGATAATGATGATGATGATAATAATAATAATAATAATAATAATAGTAATAATAATAATAATAACAATAATAATAATGATGATGATGATGATGAGTACTACTACTACTACTACTAATAATAATAATAATAATAATCCATCCATCCATCATCCGATCCTATGTTGCCCCATGAGAAGCGTAGGAGCCTGGGGCTAGGCAAGTTGGTCCTGGCATTTAAGATGAGAAAGACCAGCCTCACTCATCCCTGAGTGGCATTATGTGCACAATAAACCCCAGCCACACCTTGGATATAAAACTACACAGGCTCAATCCAACTGGAGCACCTTAATTACCCACTAAACCACCAGTTGCCATAATCAAGTTATACGGTTACCACCTAGCGTTGTAAATGGTTTCCTGGTGTACAGGAAACCATTTGGCTTGTCACTCAGTGTAGAGTCACATGTAGACAGAAGAAAGAGGAAACAATGAAGGAAAGAAAGACAGAGGAGGAAGAATGGGAAGAAGGAAGGAGGGAAGGAAAGGGCAGTCCCACAGGAGCAGCACTACAATGAGTGAGTGGATTGTGAGCGTCCCCCACATACCACTAAATTATAATAATAATAATAATAATATTCATATTCATGATCATCCAGCTATATCAATGCCAGCACATTAAGGTATCCCTCTTCAGCACCTCAAGATGGAAAGATGGCAATTTTAGGCCAGATTAAAGTAAACACAGTACACAAACTATACCCTTTTCAGCTTAACTTAGCCCATATTTTTGTCTTTCTGCAGCTTAATTCACATAGCTCAGTGGCAGAAAACAAAGCTGCAGCCCTAAATCCTCTCTCCAGCACTTCTGTGACTGTCATCAAAATCTAGTGTTAATCTATTGCTAAAGTTCAGCATTCAAGATGGAAAGGTACCGGTAGCAAGTTTTGGCCAAGTTATGAGTAAAAAGGGCAGATGGAGAGCTGGCAATTTCAGGCCAAGTTAAGAATTATAATACAGTATTACATTGTTGAAGAGGTGGCAAAAGCAAGTCATGTTAAAAAAAATGTATAAACTGTGGGTACCGTACCTTTGACATATTTGAGACGACATATCCTGGGAGGAGACACTGGATGAGGACCCCTTTGCCCTTGTACTCCACACTGAGGCTCTCACTTAAGCTTGACACGTATGCCTGTAACGATAAACCGTAAAAATAATAATAATAATAATAATAAAAAGGACAATTCTTTACATCACGTTTATATTAACCAGACAAAGACCCACTGGAATATACCAGGTATATGAAGTGTTGTTCATATAATTTCTGAGAGAAAATTGCATTCACACGATTTTCTTTGCCAACTAAGGAATTTTGATATTTTGATTTTTTTTTTTTTTTTGTCCAATGAACCAAGGATGAGAAACTGAGAGAAAGACAAAGATCATGCTGGAGAATAGCAGGAGTAATATGCAGAGTAAATAAAAAAAAAAGGACACAAAATTCAAACTGTGTGTGTACCTTAGTGGCACCATAGACAGCCAGTAGAGGTGCAGGTATGGTTGATGATAGTGATGACAGGTTAAGCACTAGGCCACGTCGCCGCTGTGCCATGCCGGGCAGCACAATACGTGTCATCTCAGTCAGTGAACGAATGTTGCAGTTGATCAGACGCTCACATGTCCTGCAACACGCACACGTACACACAACTCAATAGAGAATAGTAACACGGAAGATGTACAGTATATCCAAGCTGAGGAACAACAAAATAATAATACATAACTTTCTTAAATGACAAGCACTGTATCCACATTTCAAAGGGCAGGTATATAGTAAACAAATGCAAACATTTCAACCATTAACCTGTCCATAGCTAGTCATCTCTCATAACAGTTGAAAAAAAAAAAAAAAATCTAAGCCAGAAAAACTACAAAACACAACATGACCACAAGCCAAAGGGGTTAACGGTCATTCTTTCCTGCACCTTCACACAAACAGGCTTATCCTCAGCTGGACATAACAGTCTGGCATTACTCATAAAATTACAACGTATCCTTGGTCTGAACGGATGTTTAAAAAAAGGGGAGGGGAGCATGTGAGTGGAGGGTGGTAGTAGACATAAATATATTACACACTTGTGGGTGTCGAGCCTGGGTTTAGACAAGATGGACAGATATGAATAAAAAGGTTGGTGGGTATGATGTGGCAGCCTATGTTACAGCATGACAATACAGCACTAGGCAAACGTACATTTGTGGAAGAATGGTGAGAATGAGTGAGATTACAGTATTGTATTTATGAACGTGTGACACATGTGACAGTACAGTACAGCAGCAGTGTATGAGAGTAAGTCGTCACGTATGCTGTGTAATTATATAGTCTTTGCCAATTACCACACAGCTGTGAGTTAGTATGGGCTGCTTTCTGTAGTGTGTAAAGATCTGTCAAAATATACCTGTTAAGTTTATAAACACTCAAGAGGATGATGGCTGAGGTGTGTCGACATACAGAAAACTTTGTAAGCTATACGATTTGAAGCTCTGGTGGGAAAGTATGTAAACTCTGAGGGAAGGTGGTGGCCAAATGGTTAAAGAAGTGATCTGGTACGTGAGAGGAGTTGAGTTTGATCCCAAGCCAGGGTAGGGAATAGCCTGATTATTTGAACTATAGTAAAATAAACACAAGACCTGAACTACAGCAAAATAAACAGAAGACCCACTGACATATAATAATAACCTGCTAATGCCATCACAGCAGTACTAAACGTTACAGCCCATGCATGTATTTGGTATGGACAGACATATTAGCACCAAAATGTTAACATATGAAAACATGCGTCACATAGGATTATTGGGCCTCAGGGATAGCATTACCAAGTCTATACCTGGAGCCTCTCTCTCTCTCTCTCTCTCTCTCTCACACACACACACAAACGAATGTGTCAGCATATGTCTTGTCTTCTGACTTCAGCTTATCAATACAATAGACTGTGTAAGTATTAACCATAAAAAAATAATAGGTTTGATGTGAAATACCTGGTCTGTCTCTGCTAACACATCTTTGAGAAAGAATGAGTGTTTATTTTTCTAATTCACGTGAACTGCTTTTATATAGAAAGCATCATAAACTATACCCTTTTCACTCTAACTTGGCCTAAAATAGCAGTCTCTCCATCTTGAATGTTGCGCTATAACATGATATTAACAACAGAATACAATGCTAGTCATGATGAAGTGCTATAGAAGGGATTTAGAGTAATAGCATTGTTTTTTTCTACCAACGACCTGCGTGATATAATCTATGAAAGGATGATAATCGAAGCCAAGTTAGAGTAAAAGGAGTATAGTCACATATTTTTTCCAATTTATCCTCACTGGGGAATACCCTTATGATAAGCTAAACCTCCTACTGTAGGACGATTTGTACAGTTGATTAGGTTCACATCCAAATGAACCTAAGGTCACACCATCATCATCAATAAACTCTTTTCACTTCAACTGTGCTTCTCTTTCTATTCTAACCTGGTTTAAAATTACAATATCACTCAGTTCAAGAATACAGTGCTAATCAATAAATATTTTTGGGTATGGATGAGAAATTCTACCAGTGAGCCAAGAAAATCGCTCGGTAAGTTAAAAAAAAAAAAAAATTGTGCCAAGTATCAAAATGACTAATATCTGTGCCAAATTCCATTTCAGAATTACTAAAAATCTGTGCCAAGTGAAGATGAACAAAGCATATGAACTCACTGGGAGCATTCTGGCAAGTCAATGAAGAACTCTGGATGGTCATAACTCATGCCAACATTATTAACCAACACGCCCACATCCAGACCACTCAGTTCATCCTCCAGGCGGGTATATATATCCGTACGGGTGAAGTCCACGTCGATGATCCGAGTCTCCACCCCATGTTGCGATTCTGCAGGCAAGGTGAGCACCACGGTTAACAATGGGGGGAAAAGATCTATCAGTGGAATAACAGCACCACATTAATTACTGTGGGCATGATGAATAGTGTACCAGTGCTGATGAAGGAAATAGTTTAAGTGCAGCATAGCACTGCTGCATAATCATAGCTACAGATGTTGTAAATCTTCAGTTTGGAAAGTCTCCTAAACTGACTGAAATCATCTGGCACTATCAAAAATGAAATAAAATGGACATGAACAGAGTCAAGGGGTTAAATGAACAGTAACCACAGTAGTGAAGAAATACAAATTTAATGTTCCACAACCGAACTTACTGATTTCAGCTGCCACATTCTGAAGCTTGAAGGGACTCCGACTCACTAACACCACCTTGAAGCCAAGGCGTGCTAACTGCAAACAATGAATGGTATAAGTTAATGAAGTGGGAACAAGCCAGGTAAACTGCCTACTGAAGTTCCATTCCTACTTTTCAAGCTAAATTACCAGTTCTCCAATTTAGAAAAACACATGCAGCAGTAAAGAGCTAATGACAGAGATGATGAAGGAGGTTAGTAAGACGATGGGGGCTGGCGAAACTAAAAGTCTTTGATTCCACCCCGTTTAGAGAAGCTGTGTGTCAAGTGCCCCCCTCCCCCCACAGGAGAACTGTCCTCCACACACAGGTGACTAAAACCTCTGAAAACTCAGCAGCAGTGCAGGGGTAATGCGGCCACAGAGTAAGCATAATACAGCCAATCTCCCCAGAGCAAACTTCTCAATGGAGGCAATATGATCTTTCCATGACAGGTCCCAAAAGCAAGAAGCCACAAAGATACTGTGCTATGACAAAAAACCAAGTCGTATATTGCTGAATATTAAATGATACTCTTGTGGAAGATTCTGGCAGATGGAAGGATATTGAATTTTTGATGAGTTAAAAACAACACTTTTACCCTAATCAAAAGTAATTGCCTCCATATCACCCTGTCCTCTGCCACTTCACTGCCCTTACTCTAGTCTAGATCAAAGACAACACTAGAACAAAATACCATATAAAAAAAAAATAACTTTAGGAAAGCTAGTGATACGCATACTGTATCACAAATCCTGCAACAGCCTGGGGGTTAAATTCACATCCTTTCAGATAAAGATCTATCTATCGATCTACAGCCAGATGCCATAATCCCATTAGAGGTGGCCGTTTGAGTTAGCTGTTTTACAGGGAAGGTCACTAACCCTCCACCACCCCACTTGCTGACATGCAGGGAACATACATGGGTTGCTTATATGGTTACCACCCAGCACTGTATATGGTTTCCTGACTTACAGGAAACCATTAAGTTTGTCACTCAATGTAAGGCTACCTGAAACGGAAAGAAGCATAATAAAAAGTGACTATACGGGAGGGAGAGACAGGAAGAGAGGAGGGCAGACACAGAAAAAGAATGATAAGGGTGAAGGAAGAAGCTGGATGCACTACGTCAAGTGAAAGGATAAATACATACATACATACATACATCATCTAATCCTGTGTTGCCCCGTGAGGAGTGTATGAGCCCGAGGCTAGAAAAGTCAGTTCTGACATTTAAGATGACAGTGACCAGCCTCAATCATACCTGAGTGGCAAGACGTGAGGAATAAACCCCAACCATCCCTTGGATATAAACCTACACAGGCTAAATCTGATCGGAACACCTGAATTACCCACTAAACCACCAGGCACCATAAGTTGGTTATATGGTTACCACCCAGCATAGTAAATGGTTTTCTGGCATACAGGAAACCATTTGGCTTATCACTCAGTGCAGAGTCACCCATAGGCAGAAGGAAGAGGAAAGAAAGACAGAAGAGGAAGGAGGGAAAGAAAGAAGGAAGAGGGGAAAGGACAGTCACCTGAGAGCAGCACTACATCCAATGAGTTGAAGTTGAGTGCCCCCACCTACCATTAGTGGATAAATAAAAAAAATAAAAATCTCCTAACCACCAAGACCGCTGATGGCCAAAGACTCCTAACCACCAAAACTGCTGATGGTCAAAGACAGTTTCTAGAAGTTCAGTAAGGGGCTGTCTTGCACTGACTTTCATGTTTTAATAAGTCTACAACACAGGCACAGACACAGAGGCCCTCTATCACTACAGTGGGTCGAGGACAGCAAGGATTCTTCACTTTCACCCACAGCTTTCCCACCAGCCATCTTTGGAACCTGCCCGGTGGGGTGACTCCATTGAACGAGGGGAGACAAGGAAAAAAAACTGAAGAAAAAGAACAGGTTTCTACAGGGCTAAACACCAACTTTTGTCTTCTACCGAGAGAAATGAAGATACCTGACCCAGAACAGACCTAACCAGGAAGTGACATTCCTCTCCCTCCCCACCACACCCTGGGCCAGTAAAAACCTTCAGATCACCTTAATCCTATGGTCTCATGCCAAGTGGAGGGACATAACCAATCTCTAAAGTGCATTTACGAAATGCTTATGGTTATTACATTTGATCAGCATGCATCCAACATTATGAAGTGGAGTCAGCAATGATACAGAGAACCAAGATACATTCTGCCTCCTTCTTCCTGATGTAAGATTTAAGCTTTTGGTCTCTAATCTGGCACACTTGCAATCCTACGCCCAGCAGCCTGATGAGAGGTAGGAACCAGTAACATTTTCGGGAAATTCAAAGTACAGACAATTCATAAGAAACATTAGGAGTTTCTCTTTATCTTATGGCATTTAGTGGAGCCGTTCCTACCCTCTACCACAACCTCCCAGGTCTGAGATGGGTTTCCTTCGTCTCCTCTAAATCCCGGCAGTAATCACACAAGGGACTCTCCTTCTTCCTAACAGGTGTCTCCAGTTTTCGGAAATACAGATGGTCCTCATTATAATTCAAGAGAGCTATTCAAAATAACTTTCATAAAACTGGTACTAAACTGGAGGAAGAAGTCAAATCAACTTTATTGGTACTGGTAGTAATGGAACTTTTTTTTTTTTGCAATTTTTATATGATATCCTGCATCCTTAACTGCAAAAAGAACCTACAGAGAATAACACCTATGAAACTTACTGCACGAGAAAAATGGCTTAAAAAAAAAAAAAAAAAAAAAAAAAAAAAAAAAAAAATGATGATGAAAATACAATAGTCCCTCATTTATCTGGATGCTCAGTATCCAGACGTGTTCATTATCCGGATACTAGATCTTGGCTCTATTAAACCATTACCCGAATTTACTTGCTATTATCCGGACGTAAAAGTCCCTGGGAACTTCGGCCAGCCAGCCGACACGTTCAAACATTCGGTATCATGGCAGCTGCGTTCGAACTGTGGACGGGAAGTAGTCTGTAACCCACAACCAGAGTTAAAATGTCCGTCCCCCCCTATACTGAATGGTCAAAGTCACATGCTCATCCTAACACTCCCAATGAACCTCCAGTACCCATGTAATAAGAATAACCCGCAAGCGACGTCAAAATGTCCGTACGCATTCCCCACCAAATGTCTAATATCGGGCAGCCACAGAGTAGAAGTCTTTCCCAACCGCCACCTCCATCGAATACAGACCACAAGCCACTAGTATATGTTCAGTGACAGTGGCCACCCACCTCTCTACCAAAGGTCGAAAGTCCCCTGGTCATGGTGAGTGGTTTCTCTGCATGGCCACTTGGTGTCTAACAGACCACAAGCCACAAGTAAATGTACGGCAAAAGCGCCCGTCCGCCTGTTGACAGAAGGGGGAGAATCCTACCCACAGCCTTGCTTCTCCCCCCTCCCATCCCTCCTCCATATCCTCCCGGCTCCCCCCTCACCCCCTCAGTCCTTACCCTCCTCTGTGGTGCTAACACTGACTCGTTAGTTTTCAATGTTTTATACGATTTATATGAATACTATTGGTTGTATCAAAATTCCGCAGTAACCATAGACAGAGTTCATGAAACTCTGCATCTGTACATATGCTTATCTCTTGGAAGGTGCTGGCAAAATTTTCCAATAAGATGGTGGGAAGTTATATGAAGGTAAGTTTTACTCATGAACACTTTATTCTTGCTGAATTTTTGTACTTTTACTAGTGAGTGTTATGTGTTTTTATTAGCTTATCTTATAGTATTAACATCATTGAAGATAAGTGTATACCATTCATACCAATATAACCAATTTCCAGTGGCATATTTGGCCATGGAATTTTTGGTGGGCCCTGGGAGCAATCACTCGTCACAGACAACATTTTCAAACCATCGTCAGTTTTTTTTGTGGATTTTTATTGTTTATGCATTGTTTTCGTGATTCTTAGCATTAATATGGATAATCCCATGTGTGTTTTGATGTCTCAATATGGCAGAATGACCAAAAAACTGCCAAAATTAGGAGGGGTATTGTATATACAGTAGTTACGGTTGGGTGTTTTTTGGTTTTCAGTGTTTTTTTCATGATTTTCTCTCTGTCTGGTATTATTCTGGATATTCGTACGTGTGTTTTGATGTCTAAATATGGCAGATTGACCTGAAAAGCGCCAAAATTAGGAGAGGTAATGTACATACAGTCGTGTATGGGTAGGGTGTTTTTTGGTTTTCAGTGTTTTTATTTGCAT
Source organism: Coenobita brevimanus (assembly GCF_032717465.1). Taxonomy (NCBI): domain Eukaryota; kingdom Metazoa; phylum Arthropoda; class Malacostraca; order Decapoda; family Coenobitidae; genus Coenobita; species Coenobita brevimanus. The sequence goes on along the minus strand of NC_136955.1, from coordinate 2,230,631 downwards.
GGTTTTCTTGGTGTTGAAAATTATTTTGGATAATACTATGTATGTTCCGATGTCAAAATATGGCAGAATGACCGGCAACCACTGCCAAAATAAGAGGGGTACTGTACATAATGTTTAGGTAGGGTGTTTTTTGGTTTTCAGTGGTTTTTCTGCATGGTTTTCTTGGTGTTTAGCAATACTTTGGATATTCCTATGTGTGTTTTGATGTCTAAATATGGCTGAATGACTGGAACACACTCCCAAATTAAGCATGGGTACTGTACAAATGGGTTAAGTATAGGTAGGGTCTGGGTATGGTAGAGGAACAGTGTTCATTATCTGGATGTTGCCACTACCCGGACATGCCTTTGGCTCTATTATGTCCAGATAAATGAGGTATTACTGTACTGTAATGAAAGCTTTGACATCTGTTTGAAATTACACTATTTACATCTCCATTACTGAAACTGGATCATAAAAAGCAAGCCACTGACACACCGCACACTGGACAAAGACATATGACTTACCTCAAAGGCAAAAGCTTTACCGATACCATCAGTCGCACCCGTCACCACTGGAAAGCATAAACAAAAGTAAGCACCCAAAGCCATAGGCTACATGTGTTTCCTACATCAAAAACACTCCCTAAAAACTACAGGGGATATTATATTCTTTAAAAATCTATCTTCTCTATTCTTGGATAACTTAAGAGTACAAAATAAACCAAAAAAAGTCTTTATAAAAACAACCATGTGCTCCAAAACAATAATAAAATAAAGTACAGTAAGGTTTCCTGGCTTACAGGAAACCATTAGGCTTGTCACTCATGACTTTACATTGAATGACAAGTCTAATGATTTCCTGTAAGCCGGGACACCATTTACAATGCTGGGTGGTAACTGTATAACCAACCCATGTGTGCTCCCTACGTGTCAGCAAGTGGGTTGGTGGAGGGTTTGAGCCCCTCCCCGTAAAACAACTAACTCAAAGACAAACTACCACCCCTTATGGGCTTATGGCATCTGGTTACAAATAAATACTGGAGACAGAAAACCTCCTAAATCCGAACATCTGATTTCCAGAAACCTCCAGTTTCCAATACTGTATATTTTTTCATGCAATAGGAGGGTGTTGATATCTGTCCTCATACAATCAATGCACTTATGCACACAGTACTGTACAAAATTTACTTGTGAACTAATATTAGATATAATACTAATACAGTACAAAGTACAGTACTTCATTGCATTTACTGTTCATGGTACGGTAGGCTATACTGTGCACGATTTTTAGTTATCATTATGATTCTACTTTCCAAAATATTCAGTTTTCCATAAAACCTTTAGAACCACACATTTTATAATTGTGAGTGTCCTGTAATAATAATAATAATAATAATAATAAAAATAAAAATAATAATAATAATAATAATAATAATAACAAAAACAATACTGTAATAAAAATAATAATAATAATAATAATAATCCATCCATCCATCCATCCATTGCCAGATGCCATTATCCCGTAAGGGGTGGCCACTTGACTTTGAGTTACCTATTTTACAGGGAGGGGCACTAACCCTCCACCAACCCACTTGTTGACACGTAGGGAGCACGTATGGGTTGGTAATGCCCGGTAATAATAATAATAAATCATCTCATCCTGTGTTGCTCCATGAGGAGTGTAGGAGATAATAATAATAAAAATAATAATAATAACATAAAAAAAAAAAAAATAACAATTTGGGCTTTGTTTCACGGAATAACCAGTTTTTCCAAAATTCACAAATAACTGAAGCACGCTGACACCTTTACAACTTCAAGACATATGACACCATTCACAACATACATACTTCATCAGCAAAAGTGGCAACTAATAATGGTGTAAAATAGGGAAAACTAGTAAATCAGCTCTGTATGTAACCATTCAACTTTAATGAGCAATTTTTTGGTTACTTACAGTGAAATTAATATCCAAGATGTGCATTAACAATGTGACTATACTCTTTTCACTTTAAACCGGCCTAGATTTTCATTCATCAGTAGCTTCACGTCAATCAATGTCAGAATTACATGTTATTATGGCCCTAAATCCTTTCCTTAACATTTCTTCCTTACTAGCATCATATTCTAATGTCAGTCTACTATTACAACCTGAATCTCATTCAAGACAAAGGGATGCCAATTCTAGGTCGAGTGAGTAAAACCATTACAAGTACATGCTGTATCTGTGGGTACCTGAGAGCATAAAACTGTACCCAAAAGTAGATGCCCAATTCAGTTTTGCTTAAGATAAATATTTAGCTACTGTCTGTCCTACTAAACTCAACCGATTTCAGTACTTCTGCATCTTATTACCTGCAGCTCAATGGCAGACTAAGACAATTTATAGCAGACCATAACCCACATCAGAAGTGTGCAAACTTGACGACTTTTCTCATATATATAGTAATAGGTGGAAACAGTGTATACTGTATATACCGTACAATAATATGAAAATTAATAAGTTAAAGGAATATATTACAGCAGAGTATTGTGAAAATTCACATTCCTTCTTGTTTAAGTTACTTGAAATAATTCAAAAATAAAACTTACAATATTGTTGTGATCTAAAAACATTCACCATATCATACTGCTTTTACAACAGACAGTAATCACTCGATTATCCAGATGCTCCGTATCCAGACTTGCCTTTGGCTCTATTACGTTGGATAATCAAGGGATTACTGTACACAAGTACTGTACACTTCTTCTCACATTCCATCTCCACTAAATATCTGCCTAACCACAAATATGTGACTCGCACATCCCCTACCATTCCTAACAGCACCCTTTCCACCACTCACCTGGCACACTGATATCTTCCCTGCCTTCCCTATAATTACTCTTCCATGTAGCCTCACCTTACCTACAACACTCGGCAGACCTAACCTTCAGTACTTTCTGTACTAATTTTAATCACCTTCAATTTTCCACCAAAGCACAATCAGCTTTTTCACATGCTTCAGTTCACTCACTTTAACTAGGCAGAGATTTTTTTGTCCCTTTGCAGCTTCCTATAGTTTAATTGCGGAATAGGACAATACTGTGGCTCTACATCCTTTTCATCACACTTCTTCATGACCAGCATCATACTCTTAGCTATAACTCAGTACTGAAGAGGGAGATGGCGATGTTAACGCCTAGTCAGCGAAGTGTATAGTCCCACGCTCTCATCATCCAGGCCTTATATTGTGTTAACCAGTAATACAAAATCCTGGTATTGTAATTTCACTCCAGTCTTTACATATCATTCACCTCTCCAAATATCACATCAACAGCTGCTGTCTTTCCATCACACACTTCTGCCAATGGTGCTGCTCCACTGCCTGGTTATCAAAACTTCCCCCAACTCCCTCCCTATCCCCTAAACGGAAGATGGTGGACTGAAGGGAGGTACCTTAAGCCTACAGTCCACTTGGTTCACATTTCAGATGAACATGGGGGAACAACTATTATCATTTCTGCCACTGTCACATTCTCAGGCACCAGAGGACAAAAATCTCCATCTAGTTAAAACAAATGAACTACTACTGTATAGAAGTTGTGGTATTTTAAAACATATCCTTCACATACTGGTACTAAAGACTGCCTATATAACCAATCATTCCTCTTATTCATCATTCATCAACAGAGCAATTCCTTATAACCTTCTCTGCACCCTGTTATTCACCATTCATTAACAAAACAATTCATAAAAGATTTCATTCCTATCATTCACCATTTATCAACAGAGCAACTCCCTATAATACTAACTGCTGCCTGTCATTCACCATTCATCACCAAACCAATTCCCTATAACATTCAATCCTTTCCATCATTCATTCACAAAACAACTCTATTACCCTCACTGTTATCCATCCACCATTCATCAACAAAGCAACTCCTCTTCATTTCTCATCCATCAGCTGATCAACTCTCTAACTTTCACTTCTTCCCATCATTCATTATTCATCAACAAATTAACTCTATATAACCTTCATTGTTATTCATCACTCACCATTCATCAACAAGTCAACTCCCTCCTTGACTCCATCCGCAATTAGTCACGTACAAAAGGTCAATAACCCCTCCAGCATCTTGCCACTGGATTTAAAGTTGTTTGAGAATGACACAGTGGAGTGAAGTGCATATAATCAATTAACCGTGGGTGATAATATGTATCATTGTCCACTACATCTCATTTGGGCATCAAGCATTAGCAAATTGAGAGGCACAAGAGCTGCATGAATTTTTTCTATCTGACCATATTTGTACATGACCCTCCCATTCATTCACTTGTTCTTGCTCACACAACTTCGTTGCCTGGTTATCTGATTGTCCCTTGACTCACTCCCTATATCCCCTGAATGGACAGCAGTGGATTGAAGGACTCTTTCAGCCTGCAGTTCACTGGGTTCATGTCCAAACAAAATCACACCCACAACAACACCAACAACAAAAACATCTTTTTCTAGCACAATGTCATCACATCATACGTTTATTTTTAATAAAGTATCTGACTTTTGGCATAGATTTAACAGCTCATTCCCTGAGATTCAGCAGTCCACCTACATGCCATATGCCTTCACATGCCACCATTTCAGTACTAACACCTTCAATCCACACTGTCTCATTCAGGACTGGAGCATTCGTATTAGTGGTGTTTTCCTGTTATATCCATCTATCCATTATCCAATCCTACGTTGCCCCATGAGAAGCGTAGGAGCCCAGGGCTAAGCAAGTTGGTCCTGTTATAACAAAATCAAATTCATGTAAGTTCCCTGCCCCAACCTGGCACTGAACTCACATCATTCCAGGTAGCAGATGACCTCACTAGCCACTCAGCCACCTGAGTTTCTTCCCTGACCTTTTCAGCCCAAGAAAATCCCTTCAGTTTATTTCTGCTGCCACCTTAATTATTTTCAGTAGCTATCCTGTCCCACTAAAGTCATCAGCTTTCCATCCATGGATGGATGGATATCCTGTTCCACTAAAGTCATCAGCTTTCCATCCATGGATGGATGAATATCCTGTTCCACTAAGTCATCAGCTTCCATGGTTAAATATTCATCCAAAGAAGACTAATATATACAGGATGCTGGACTTCCACACACATGAAATGAAACAAACCAGTGCATGACTTAAAACAATCTAAGAGGGCCTTTACTTGCTGTTATCCACTCCAGCAGGGTGGTACTTGCAAACAGGAGAAAGTAACCTCATTTACTCTCATTCACTCTCTCAGCTCTCGTATGTAATCCACATCAGGGCAATTTTGAACCATCCACATCCACACCCCACTGACTTATGGTTAACCCTATACTCCATTTATTCTAACTTGGCCCAGATTTCCTCATTCTGGAGCCAAAATCACATACCTTGGTGCCATAAAAAGACAATGCTACTGCTCTACATCCTCTCCATAGTGTTTCTTTGTTACTAGAGCCATATTCTAGTGTTCTCTTGCTACTGCTATGCACTCAAGAGAGATGGCAATTTTAGGCCTGGTTAAAGTGGGCTGAATATTGCTCCTATCCTTGCCTGTTACAGATCAATGACGGTGAGTTATTCCCCTATAAAGTACTTCAGTCCAATCTGCTCTATTTCACACATGTCTCTCACCATTCTCAATGCTTACACCTAAAAATCTTACACATTATCCTCTCTCTTTCTCTCTCCCCCCCCCCTGCTTCTCTCTTTCCATTTTTAATCTATACCAGTATATTTTCATTACCAGTCCTGGATCATTCGTTTTCTCCACACTGACATAACTAACAAACCTTAGTCTGATCTTTCTCTTATACTATATTTGCACCCACCCTTCTCTCTTCCACACTCATCTCCCATCCTATCACACCACCTCACCCCACATACAGATCTTAGGTACAGTACAGCACTTCATTTCCAACACTTCCCTCGTCTGTCCCTTCCATTACACCAGTCTGCTGCCACATTCCTCTCTCAAGTCATCTCACTCTGTCAGATTATACTAGATCTGCTTTCACATATCTTACAGTGTCATCGCTCACTGTTAACTTCTCACACCACACAGACTTTAAGCACTTCATTTCAAACCCAATTCTATCTATTGCCAGATGCTTTAATCCTGTAAGGGGTGGCCACAAACAAATCGCCTCCATGTTGCCCTGTCCCCTGCCATTTCACTCCCCTGCTCCCAGCTCACATAGTGTCAGTGTAACTGGGTGGCTCCATTACCCACATATACAACTGTCCCTTGGTTCCCAAAAGGAGGATGGTGGAATGCAGGAGGACATCCTGCATTCCACTGGGTTTACATTTTAGATGAACATGGGACTATGATTGTTACAGTACTACTACGACTACTACTACTGCTATTACCACTACTGCATTGTACTATACTATTACTACCGGTACTACTTCTACTAAACTATATTACTACTATACTATACTATATTATTACTACTGCTACTACTACTACTACTACACTATACAGTACTACTACTATTATTACACTATACTACTGCTACTATGTTGTACTACTACTACTGTTCTATACTACTACTGCTAGTACTACACTATATAGCATACTACTACCACTACACTATACTACAACTGCACTATATTACTACTACTAAACAATACTACTATTCTATACTACTACTACTACAATATACTACTACTACTGCACTATACTACTACTACTGCCACTACTGAAGTCCTCGGCATCCATACAGCACTGTGTACCACTGTCTTCATACACTTCCTCGCTACCCTTGAAAAGAGGATGGTGACTACTGTGACGGGTAACTTCAGCCTGTACCTGACAGTGTTCATATTTCAGATGAATCAGAGCTACTACTGCCATTATTACTACTATTATTGCTACCACTACTACTACCACAACCGCAATCAATCCAACAAACAACAATCGTCTTAATCTGCCACTGAGGTTTGGGAAACAGGATGCAAAAGGATTGACTCTCCACCATGTTACCTCTTTGAATGATCATGGTTCAACAGAAGGCAACTACAGTATATCCTTATCAACCAAGGATTGACTCATATTATAGATACTCAAGTCTGACAGAGGCTCCCTACATATTAAGTGGGGTTGGTGGAGGATTAGTGCCCCTCCCTGTAAAACAATTAACTCTAAGCCTTGGCCACACCACTTCTGGGATACATGGCGTCTGGCAATGAATGAATGAATGAAAAGTCCAACAGAAAACACACAGGTAATTATTTGCATAATAAGGGTTACAATTAATGAACTATAGTTCTACAATGGCCCCTACTACAAAACCCATAGCTACCAGTCCTGCTGTGCATTAGGTTACAAAATCAGAACAGCTGATAAAATTGCCTGTTCTATCTGTTTATCGATCTAAAAGCCAGACGCCATAACCCTGTTAGGGGTGGCTGTTTGTCTTTTAGCTGTTTTATGGGGAAGGGCACTAACCTTCCACCAACCCACTTGTTGACACATTGGGAACACATATGGGTTGGTTATAATGTTACCACCCAGCATTGTAAATGGTTTCCTGGCTTACAGGAAACTATTTGGCTTGTCACTCAATGTTAAGCCACCTGAAAAGGAAAGAAGGGTAATAAAAAGTGACAGGGGAGATGGGAGAAATGGGAAGAGAAGAGGGCAGACACAGAAAAAGAATGATAAAGGTGAAGGAGGAAGTAGGCAACACTACATCAAGTGAGTGGATGATGGTCACTACCACCTACCACCTGTTAAGCTACATAAACATAAATGCTTGTCATGAGCCTGCTTAGCTACCAAAGCACAAGGCATATTAAACTGCTGTTCAGCTACAAAACCATACTTGTCTGTCACACTTATTTAGCGATATAGTGGTCCCTCGCATTTACCGTGTTTCAAGTTTGCAATTTTCACGATAGGTTAGAAAAGGTACCAATCCCGTGCATTTAGCTACTGTCTTACCCATTTAGTGATGTGGGGCATGAAATGCCTTGCCTGTCCGCCACCAGACCGCTATTGTTATCATTGCTGTGAGCGTCTGGCAACCTTGGTTGCTTTTTCTTCTCACAGTGCCGAACATTTGACATTTTTTGCTGGTGAGTAGATGTATAACCATACAGTACTGTATCTGTATAACGTATTGCTAATACGCTGTTTCATTTTCAGCATTTAAAGTAGGAAATCAGAGGTCAAAAGGGTGACCTGGATGATGAGTGCAGACCGACTGATATTTTTCCCATATAAAGTACACTTTGCATTGGTGATGGTTTTGCCAGACTAATTAAATCGCTAAATGCATAGGACTACTATACTGTGTGTACATATTATATACGGTGTGTATATATATATATATATATATATATATATATATTTTGGGTCTGGTTAGTACTTGGATGGGTGACCGCCTGGGAACACCAGATGCTGTTGGCATCCCTACGTGTCAAGTGGGGTTGGTGGAGGATTAGTGCTCCTCCCTGTAAAACAATTAACTCTAAGCCCTTGGCCACCCTGTTTGGGATACATGGCGTCTGGCAATGAATGAATGAATGAATATTGTATATATATATATATATATATATATATATATATATATATATATATATATATATATAAGCCAGTCATGCTGCTTGTTTAGCTGAAAACTCACTATTGCCAGTCACTCAGGTTAGCTACAGGAAAAAAAAAAAAAATGCTTGTCATTCTGGTTATTCAGCTAGAAAACCATAAAGATCGATAACTGTTTAACTACAGTAACCAAATATGCCAGTCACGTTGCTCATTTAGCTATAAAACCATTACAGCCGGTCACGTTACATATTTAGCTACAAAACTTAAAATGTTTGTCATGTCGTCTGTTTAGTTACAAAATATAAAAGCTGGTCACATTCCTTGTTTAGCTACAAACCCATAAATGCCGGTCACATTGTATGTTTGGCTAAGTGCCAGTCATGTTGTCAGTTTTTAGCTACAAAACATAAATGCCGTTCATATTGTATGCTTTACTACAAATTGTAAATGCTTGTCACATTGCCTATTTATTACAAAACCATAAATGCTGGTCAAACTGCATTTTTAGCTACGAAACCATAAATACCAGTCAAACGGCATTTTTAGCTACATACCGGTAACCATAAATGCCGGTCACATAGTCTGCTTGCCTAACGAATCCTAAATGCTGATCACATTGCCTGTTTAGCTACGAAATCTGTTATGCTGGCTGAGCAACTCTTTCAGTGCTCTCCAACTTGGTCAACAAACCTCCATCCCACCAGCTACTATATTTATTTCTCAAATGTTCTCCACAGTAGTTAAGGTACTGGAGAAGAGACAGGTTCCATGGGGTGGCACAAATATTACAAGTCGGCTCCACGGCCCAGCTATACAAATGCCCCTAAAGCCTTGCAGGAGGATGGTGGACTGCAGGATGGAAACTTCAGCCTCAAGCTCATTGGGTTCATGTTCAGATGTGCAGAGGGGCTGCAACTACTATTACTGATACTACTCAGGCTACCACAAAGCAATTTTATGCAGCCAGGTATGGTGGACCCCTGGCAGTTGAGTTCATGAACCACACAGCCTACCAATTAAGCAACCAGCCATGGTTAATCTACCATACAGTCCTTAACTATCAATTCAAGAGTAAATAGGCCCAAGGCTATGTTTCCTAACCTGTCATTAAGCCAGGCGACCAGTTACAAGCCCCTGAGTGGCATTGTTAGAAACCATACTTCAAATTTAAACCCGTATGGAACCAATCCATTTGGAGTCAGGGGTGCTTTAACCCACTAGACCAGCAGGTATACATCTGATATAACAGCTAATCAGTCTTACATAATGGTACGACTGATTACAAATGACACAGGGCGAAAAACCGCTGGCCAATGCGATAAGAAATCCTTGACACGGAATCTAGGACAAGGTGCCTGGAGATTCACCAACGAGGTTAAATTCCCACACTCTCACCTCGCCCATGGTCAAAAAATACATTCCTGCCTGCCCAACCTCCTTCCCGCTTGATTTTGAGGCTGATAAAGTATGGAGAAGAGAAATGTTCCGTATATTCCCTCTAGTAGTGGTCAACCATGCTTTCGAAGTTTCCCACTCTCTCACTTTGCGTAGGGTTTAAAAATGGAGGTAAAAATTCCATCCCTACCTGCCCACTCTCCTTCCTGTCGATTTTGAGGTTGATAAAGATGTATGGAGGCTCGAAACATTCCGTATATTCCCTACAGTAGTGATCACCCGTGCCGTCGAGATTTACCATCGGGGTTAAATTTCCAACACTCTCACCTTGCTTGATGTTTAAAAATGGAGGTACAAATTAAATTCCTACCTGCCCACTCTCCTGTCTTCTTGATATTGAGGTTGAGGTGAAGTATGGAAGCGAGGAATGTGCCGTATATTCCCTTTAGCAATGACCACCCGAGCCGCCCCAACACCAACACCACCGCCACCTTGCCCGCCACCTCCCACATCCTCACTCCTTCTGCTCTCACTCTGCTATGAGGAGAAAGTCTGAAAATTGGACGTTGTCAGTCCGCTTTCTCCCCGCCGCCTCGCCTGCCTAGCCTGCCTGCCTCACCCCCTGCCAGCCGCCTTGCCTCTACTACTGCTCCCTCCCTCCCCCTATCGCACCTCTCCCCTCCCTCCCCCTCCCACCTGCAGCCTGGGGTTCCAGTTCAACTATTTTAGCACTTCCTCCTCCAGACATCACCCTTCTTTAAACTACTATACACAATGTGGTGAAAATCTAGGAAAGCTCCCTAGCCTACGAGAACTCCCCATGTAATATAAATGTATTCCCCTTTTTCATAAAATATACCCTGATCATCAAACTATCACGTAAAACAAGTCATGGAAATGGGTTCATTTGAAGTTACTAATTAAAAAGAAGAAAAAAAAAAAAGAATTTACAGGCAACCCAACCCTAACAGGATCTAACCTACGCGTGAAAGCAACATTCGTCGGTCCTAACCTACAGTTATTTCCGCAGAGATTGGCCTTCATAAATGATCACCCTACAATGTTAATCCTTATCATAAGCTTTTCAACGAATCTGAGAGGGGGGTCTGCAAAGTTTTCACCACAGACTGCCAAAATCACGGCTATATATAGCCTACTAATTAACAGGAAAGCTGTTTCACATTTATGTAACAAACTTGTATTTCAGTTAATTAGCAACACAATGGTCTCTCAGCTAACCACGGAAGTGTCACCGATGTGCTACTTGCTCTCCTGATCATATGCTTCATCCTAGGCTCAACAACTATGGGCTAAATTCCACGGCAAGACGTCGTCTGCTTCCACCTGGCCAGTCAGGGTACAAATATGGAGGTTGCATCCGATCTTCTTCAGACAGGCTTGATCCATTCCCAAATTTTACAAACAGCTATGGCAAAGTTACTATTAGGTGACTGGAAAATATATCAATATGACATATAACCAAATGTATGGCACGCTCAGTGCCTCCATATCTTACTGCTATGGAACGAGCGCTGTGGAATAAAAAGCCATCAAACTACTAGTTTTTTAATACACAAAAAGTAAAAGTTCAGCTGCAAAAACTCTCCACGTCAAATGATGTCAAAACTGGTACACAAATACTGCACAGACTAAAGAGCAATAAATAAACGGCAAAATAACTGACACGATGTTCTGTAAACTCTAAGGCACTCATAGCATGGCCTTCTTAATGGGTCTGACTGACCCATGTAAAATTTTCTCTTTTTTGCTCTCCATCCGGTTGTTGGGAGGTTTCTAGCGTGCAACTTGGTGAACCTTCCTTCCCTGACATTAGGCTAGGAGAAGACTATAGCGGCGATCTCCTTCCTGACGTCTAAGCTACTGCGCAGCATTTGATCCAGCGAAAAAAATATATAGGTATATTTAACTTGAGTAACCTTTATAAATTAATTAAATCTGTTTAATATACCAGCTCATGTCCCCATAAGGGCTTGATTCAGTTCTTTCCACGCTGCCTATCACACCATTTATCTAGAAAAAGATTTGCTCAACAGATTTCACTGAAGGCCATCTTTCCCCAGTGCGTTTAATGAACTCTAGTTTAGTCACAGGAACCTGCATGTAATACTTATAAAATACCATGTTCCACGGAGGTTGTGTGTGGAATCCCTCATGCGAGATTGCATCGCATGTGACGTAATATAGTAGGATGGCGATGGCTGTATTTAGACAGGATAAGAGGGAGGAGGAACGAGTATGCCCTCTAATTAAATATTTTGGGTGATTGGTGAGGGAGGGAGGATGAATATGATATACACTCTAAAGTCTTCTGGGTGAATGGAAGGGATAGGGAGGGGGGAAGGATAAGAAATGCTCTCTGAGGACCTCTTTTGGGTGGATGGACGGGACAGAGAAAGGGAAGGTATCAGTAATGACCCCTTTGAAGCCTTCTGGGTAGATGGAAGGGCCAGAGAAGGGGGAAGGAAAGAGAAATGACCCCACAAGAAGGGATAGGGAAGGGGGGACATGAAAATGCCCTCTGCGGATCTTTTGGCTGTATGCCTACTGAAGAAGTATTTAGCAGCGGGAAACAGACCAATCCTCTCTATATTTTTTTTTTTTTTACTTTCAGGATAGGTCTCTGTATTCCCAATCATTACCATCGTCAACAACAACAACCAAAATGTACAGTATATCCCACTTACTACTATCTTCATATACAGTACCTGTATTCTGAATAATCTAATTAGTCTTTTTAACCAAGAGTTCCAAGTAAATGAAAGTTTGATGAACCCTCACAAAAATATAGCCTGTGAATTTGGGAATAAGAGAAATACAGTAGTTCTGTGAATAAGAAATACATAAATGAGGATAAAGCTGTTTCATGCTAATAATTATAGGGCTGAAACACTTGTTACTTCTGCTGCGCTAGGAAACAAGTGTGTAAGGGAGTACGACATACTAACACAAAGGCTTTGATTCGTGTTTCTTTTATAAAGGCTTTAACATGTTTGCATGCATTGGTTTTAGTCGCCTAATGGCGGCTCTCCATGCTGCTTGAACTTAGTAGCATCTCTGTGTCTTCATCCTTAACGTCACACTCTCTGACCCTGACCCAGGTCTTTTACAGTCTGTCTCTCACAACTCTACCCTCACCATTCACACCTCATGCCATCCACACCCAGCTGTCATCCTCCATCTTCACATGCCCAAACCATGACTCATTCAGCTAAATACAAGCATCAGATGGCAGCTGAAACTGAATACTGTACTAGAGTGGTACTAGTATTAACACATTAATATGCTGTACTGAGGATGATGCTTACCACCTTCTACATTGTAAAGTTTGATGTAGTTTAAAACAGAATAATATTAGTAAATATCTGGGCCACCTCACAGGGCATGATGATAACACTGTAGTCCTTCCTCTGTTATGCTTCTCTATCCTTGCTCTCATTACCCTACCTCTTCCTATTCCTGGGTGGGAAAAATAAGTCAGAATGATGATGAATATTTGTAGTAAACTAAAAAATAATGCACTGAATAAGTGAAGACTTTTTTTTTTTTTTCAGATTTCCTCATGCTTTCTCTTTGAATGAGGTTCTTCTCTTCAAAACATTATACTAGTGATTTAGGTGCAAAATTTCATATGTATAAATTTTAGACATAAATACTGATGCCATTCAGATATAAATAATGAATTCAGGAACTGCATATCATAATCATTACCACCCTAGCCATGTTCCCCATCATTTGAAGCAGTAAAGTCCAGAAATAAAATAAATAGAAGCTATTCCCTTTTTACTCTAACTTGGCTTAAAACTGCCACTTCATCTTGAATAATGAGTTTATGATAAACTTAACATTATGATGCTAGTCATGAAGAAGTGTTATGGAAAGAATGTAGAGCCATAGCATTGTCTTATCCTACCACTGAGCTTCATGAAATAAGCTGCAAAAGGACCAAAACCTAGGCCAAGTTAAGGTAATAGGACTAAAGGCAAGAATTCATATTCTAGATGGCACTGGAGGCTTCATGGCACCACTTCATTTATTTTGCATATTATACCTTAATATTCTTTTGTATGCCATTTATTGCACCTTAGCATACTTGTTGTTGTTGCTTATCCCCAGTCTGTCCTGACAAGTGGACCCGTCAACTACAGGTAGCAACAGCTTATGTGGGGGTCCTACAGTTACAGTACAATACATACACCATGTAGGGGACTAGCACCCCCCCTATGTCTGACGGTGCCCCACTGGGGTCAGACCAGGGTCCTTCCCATGGAAAGGTGAGGGGAAATATGAGAGAGTTTGGCTCTCAGGTGGATGCAACAACTGCTTCACTGAGGGTGCACAGTGCCTCCACATGTAGCTTCCTCGTCTGTGCCAATCATCATATTTTGCATCAATAACATACAAGATGATACTGAGGTGTCATGTGCAGAATAAGTCACTAGGGAAGAGGTGTTACAAAATGTCCAAAGTCACTTAGAATGTTAACCTGATGTCCATGCATACAAAATGAAGGGAAACATTAACCCTACATGTCCATTAATGATTATTCTTACTACCTCCAGATGATTTTACATTGTAAAGAGAGACTATCTGAACTGGATGGGTAAGATATATCACAGTTTTTTCACTCATACCAATGATACATTTTATGTCGCATTACAACCACCAACAGATAAAATTATTGAGCTTTGAAGAGACTTGTTGACTTGGAGGAGTTAGATGTGGCCATCTTAACCCTTTCACTATTAAACATCTGTCCAAAGTTGAATGCAATCATCTGGTGGTAGCGAGAATAAAATGAAAAAATACTCCATTGAATAGAAAGAGTTGCTGCTGTACCCAGGTCTGTCTGACTGGGCACATCCAGAAACCACGAGAAGGTAGCTGCCTTCCTATGGCAGGCAGTGCCTTGCCGGGGTCAGAACAGGATCCTTCCACATGGTGAGATGCAAGGAATATGGAGGAGGCACAACCCTCAATAGGATGGGCTGTGTATAAGAGAAATGGACTTTGACTGTGTGGTAAAGGTGGTTGAGTTCCCTGCCTCAGAGTGACCTGCAAAGCCTTCCTGGCATATTACATCTGATTAAGTGTTCAATAAACTCAATTAGTAGTAGTGTGAATAAAATTAAAAGTACATTATTGGACAGACAAGATTAATAGGCTGTGCAAAGGAAAGAGAAACATGTGGCTGACTTTTACACTGTATTGTATGTGGTAAATACTTTTGTTTACATGAGCAGCTGATTTTTAACAACCAAATGAGAGAGAGAGAGAGAGAGAGAGAGAGAGAGAGAGAGAGAGAGAGAGAATATGGGGAGGATAAATGTAGAAGGAATGAAAATGAGAAATGAAAGAGGGGGTAAAAAAAAAAATAAAAACAGCACAGTAAAGAAAATAAAAGTGAGATAATGTATGTGAGACAGAGGGAGATAAATGCAGGAGAATGAGATAAATATGAGAGGGGCTGGGAAAAATGCAGGGGAAAAGAGAGAGAAGATATAAATGAGAGGATAGGAAAAAGGCAAGATAGAGAATAAAAATGTGATGGAGACAGAGAGGGTAGATACAGAGAGGTACAGGGGGATGCTTAGATGAATAAGGCAGACAAATGATAAGGAAGTGGAATCATCACCATCACCATCATCATCATCAACACTATCATCATCATCAACACCAACATCATCATCATCATCACCATCCCGACCTTTTCTTTCCACCAAAGGATGATGTGAGGCAGGGTCACACACATGCACGCACACAAAAGAGCATGCAAGAACCATCAACCACATGCCTATTGAAAATGGGCCAGACACTCATTCACATACCATTCAAGCCCTTTGAAACCCTGGCTCCACCTCACAGGACTAACCATCTGCATATATATTTTTAGTACTTTCCTTTATGCATGTGCTTAAAAAAAAAAAAAAAAAAAAAAAAAAAAAAAAAAAAAAAAAGGGGGGGGAGGTGGACAGAACTGACCATCTGTATATATATAGTACACCTTTTGTTGGTATTTTTCTTTATAGATATGATTTAAAGAAAAAAAAAAAATGCAGACAGAGTAATAAATGAAAATGGATGATCAAGAACGAAGCCAGGAAGAGGCAAAATGGCCCAGGCAGAGAAAATATTTGAGGATACAAATGTAGAGATAAATTTACACAAAATCTATGGAATGAATTCAAGTACAGTATTCTTCTACTATATTTCCAGCTCAGATATGCTCCATTAATAATTCTCAAAAACATTTTCCAAATCAAACACAAAATCAGATAAAACTGATTATTTAAATCTAGTGCATCTGAAGGTCCAGTAAGACAGATTCCTGAAGTTATGCTCATCACAATTATCTGAAGGCAAGAAATTAAATAAAAATTAAACATCTTGGAGAAAACTTTAAACATAATCTCTTTAGAAATTACAGTAAATATTTTAGATGCTTCAATATATAACAAGTCCCTGTTACATGTCCGATGTGTTACACACACACACACACACACACACACACACACACACACACACACACACACACACACACACACAAAAATCCATTTTTTCTATACATCCAGTACTGTATATTACTGTAAAGTGGCTAAAATCATAAATAGGTTAATCAGTTTTACAGGTGGAAATGGAAATTCAAAAGGTAATCTTTTTTAATTTCCTGTGGACTTAACTGCAGGGACATATTAAAAGGCAAATTAACAAGGACTTGCTGTAGTAAAAGCAATAATACAAAAATAATGACTAATAAAGAGCTTCAGTTGTTTCCATATCTCAAAAGGCCTGTCCTGTTGTTGTAACTACTGTTGTTATCATGACCCCAGGCTCATCTGATTGTGATTCTGATGGACTGCCAACTGAAGTTATCATTCTCCTGCAGTCCACTATCCTCCATTTGGGGCATGAGGGATATCCTAATTTGAGATAATCTAACCTGATACAGTCTGACTAAAGCAGAGTAGATCAGTCTGAATCAAACTAAGCCAAACTTATAAAAACTCATTCTGCTTACACTTAGGCCAGATCAAACTCTGGCTACATCAAGACGAAATGAAATTAATTCTACTTACACTAAACCAGACCACAACCGATCTAATCTGACTAGACCAGGCTTGACAATGCCTTTTTCTACGATGACACGTTCTTTAGTGTATCTACCTCCATATGATGTTGCTACGCACTGGGGAGAACGTTTGTAGTGTCAATGTTAGAAATGTCCTGTGACCTCTTCATTCTTGGATTTACTTAACACTTTCAGTGTGTGTGTGTTTATTTTTGCTGTCTCCAAACAATTTACCAAAGATGTTAATTAAAACAACACCATACCTGACCAAATCTGACCTAACCTCACCTGATCTGACCTACCTTGACTAGATCCAGCCTAAGAAAACCTGAGCTACTGTACCCTCATTGACCATAATTTCCACTCATCCTCTACCCCTGCCATAGCACTTCTTCATGACCAGCACCATAGTCTCCTAGTATAGCTTTGCATTCAAGATGGAGAGATGGCAATTTTCCTTCTAGTTAAAGTGGATAAAGAATAGAGATGGATGGATAGATAGACAGATAAGTAGCTATATACAGACAGGAAGATAGATATTGGTAGATTAGATAGTGTACTTTGATCATATCGCACCTACCCTGGCATCATCCATACAGGAAAGAGAAGGAGAGGAGGAATGGGGGAGGGAAAAGGTATCCGTATATATCACCTCTAAATATATTACAGTACGTCTTATAAAAACTTGTATTGCAAAATATAGATATACAAACACCATTATGGGGCCACTGGGAGAGGGTACGCTATGTGTTTACGCAGGACTTAAAAAAAAAAAAAAAAAAATTGTATCACCTTTTGTAAACAGATAGTCCTTGTTATAAGTCAAGTATAAACTCCAAAATGTCCACAACTTTTTCCTCTACTGTTACTGGTATTGTCAATGGGTAAAAAGGGCAATGTCAGAGAGTATGTTCAAAATATCAACTTTTTCCCATACATCTACCTATCCTTTTATCTAACTAAGGCCAGGTGCCTTAATTCCATACGGCATGGCCACAAACGAATTACTTGTGTGTCACCCTGTCCTCTGCCATATACCAGATACTGTTAATTGGGATAAAGTGATTCAATTGTAAGTACTGTGGCAATGGAACTTAACCCCTTCAGTCTCATGACATTTTAAATTTCACTCTTGCTACTAATGCTATAGTGGAGCTGCCAGCCTGATAGTGCCAAGGCTTGAATCATGGTGTGGACAGCCAGCACTACTTGCCTCTGGTGTCCATCAGCCCTTTGTGAGTTTGTAAGTAAATTGAGTACCTAGGAAAACACAGGCCCAAAGGTGATTTTGAATTTGGCTCTCTGTTAATTTACTGTTTTTTCTTGAAGGGAACAATCTTGTGGGCTTCTGGCCTTTGGTTCCTTCTTCCATCCATAAAAAAAAGTTAGCAAGTGGAGCACCGGGGCTATGTGTTTCAAGGCTTCTGTCCCTATCTTTATCTTCTTCTCCAGAGGATTTTCTTTACTTATGGAGAGACTTTTTGAACTGAGTTACAATTATTCTTCACTAACTCCTTCACTTACTACGCTGGTAAAATCATTAAAAAAGAAAAAAAAAAAAAAATCATCACACTAAATGGATTAACAGAAATTACTTCATGCAAATTATCATGAAGTTATATGTAAACACAAAGAAAAACACTACAAACACAAAGAAAAACACTACTGGCACTTATAACAAGGACTTACTGTAAAATCACTTGTTATGTTTAAG
Organism: Coenobita brevimanus; assembly: GCF_032717465.1. Taxonomy (NCBI): domain Eukaryota; kingdom Metazoa; phylum Arthropoda; class Malacostraca; order Decapoda; family Coenobitidae; genus Coenobita; species Coenobita brevimanus. The sequence goes on along the minus strand of NC_136955.1, from coordinate 2,211,894 downwards.
ACTATTGTTTGTGCTGCATCATTGTCAGTTTATCATGGCATTTCATTATCAAGTTAGCATGGTATTTCATTACCGTTTTCATGGTACTGTATTTCATTATCAATTTATCATATTTGCTGCTTTTCCATACATATTCAGTATCACTTCTCTGTGGATTAATTTGCATTTATCCTCAGTGCTTCACCTATATATACAGGCAGTTCTCATTATGGCTGTATTCTCATCTTTACGAGGCTTTCTAGAAATATCTATCTGATATTTATCTATAGCTAGATGCCTCAATCCCATAAGGGGTGGCCACAAACAAACTGCCTCCATGTCACCCTGTCCCCTGCCATTTTGCAGCCCTCCTCCCAACTTACACATCCCTCTTTCCCATACCTCTACTCCATACAAGTCAACATTTACTTCTGATGAAACAAATGGGTTCAGAATTGGTGCTAGAAAGCCTACTACACATGAAAATATAACCATGTTAAGGCTGTGTTTCAAAATGCAACAATTTTTTTTTTCTCTTCATACACCTCGCTACTGTAAATCAGGCAAAATGGGCAAATTAACCTTCCATAACTTTAATAGGTGAACTTTCTGATATAATGGAAATCAAAATTGACTACTAGAAATGAGCACTGCCTGTACAAATATCCTGGCTTCTTAAACAGTAATATTGTCTTCATTTACATTCTCAGTATCTTAGCACCCTGCTTTAGTTTTACTGAGGTCTGTTTCTCTGTACAAAGCCTGTACTTCCTTATTCTTGTAGTTCTGTAAGTTACATATACAGTACTGTGTTTTATTTTATACAAGCTGAGTTTTAACATTCTTCTTCAATTTTGATTATCATGGCTCATTTCTATGCACAATTTCTCTATTCCTTTATATGTATTCATAAAGGTTTGGTTCTCCATACAAACTTTCCATTTCCCTACGTTTTGATAATAAATGTTCGTTTCTCAGTACAGTTCCACTACTTCCTCACTTCTGTACTTTCTAAACTGTGGTGTTTCATTTTACACCAGACGGGAAGGGAGCAACATAAACTAACAGCACCTTTTATTGCACAGGTAACCCATGTGGAGAGGATGGAGGGTGAGAGACTGACAAGAAGAGTGTATGTGAGTGAGGTGGGGGGGAGAAGAGGGAGGGGGAGGCCGAGGATGAGATGGGAGGATGGGGTGGAGAGGTATATGAGAGAGTGGGGTGTGAATTGGGAGCTGGGCAGTGAATGGCAGGGGACAGGGTGACGTGGAGGCAATTTGTTTGTGGCCACCCCGTATGGGATTGAGGCGGCTGGCAATAGATGGACAGATAACCCAGATATGGCAACCGTTTCCATCTGATGACTTTCGTTTTTTACATTAATCAATACACTACCAAACAACTTCATTAAGCTTTCAATACATGACCAAACATTTTATTAAGCTTTGAGATCTCGTTTTTTTTTAGATTTTTTGTTTTTGTCTGAAGATCCATAAACCCATTTTAACCTAGGTGATAACTAGGAATAGTGACACTGGAGGCTTATTTTGACTAGCAACCAAGGACTCATTTCTACCTCATACCTAATACTCAACGACTTTCATGCAACCACAACTTGGTATTCAAATTATCAAAATGCCCCAGTTCTGTCCATCCATCCATCCATCATCCAATCCTATGTCACCCCAAAAGGAGTGTAGGAACCCAGGGCTAGGCAAGTTGGTCCTGACATTTAATATTAGTAACAGTGAAGGGGGAAATGAAGGCAATATCTAACCTCTCCAGTTTAAACAGTCTTTCCAGATCTGAGTAAAATCACATAGAGTTAACAAATATAAAAATACATCCTCAGACTAAAGGGACTAAGCAAAAAGAAGTGTATATAAAGGCCATCAGAGCAAAAATTTTCACTAACTGACAGATGCTTTAATTTGGTTTAAATGGAAAACAAAATTATGAGTGTAATATTGTTAGTTTTTTGTTTTCTCATGGTTTTGAAAGCACCAAAATTATTCAGACAAAACATCCCATTCTTACAGAGTTGCTAATCCAGTATATGATGAATTTTAAGTGTTGATAAATGCTGAGAGAGAGAGAGAGAGAGAGAGAGTTTTAACCTGGGTAGTAATATGAAGAGTCTCTGAATACTGATTTGTCATTAAAAAAATAAATTAAAAAAAAAAAGCACCAGATAAACTTAAATATATGTATCAGTGTTACAGTATATCATCGGGAAATTAAAAAAAAAAAAAAAAAATCGCAAGAAAGTTTGAAACAATTATCCCATAGTTGGCATATTAAGAGGAAAAAAGGGGATGGGACTCATTTATGTTACACACACACACACACACACACGCACACACACACAACTTGTATTACAGGTCAGAAAAAAACTCACATATGACCATAAAAAAAAAAAAATAATTGTATTACTGGTCAGAAAAACACACACACACACACACACACACACACAAATCGCTCATTTCATAGTTTGACAATATTTTCCTGTAGTCGGCTAATTGTAAGAAAAGAAAAGGAAATATATAACTAATCTATCATTAGTCTCAAAACATTGTATAGTTGTAAGTTAAAAGTCAGAAGAGAAACAAGACTCATATATATAACCCAAAAGTAGTGACGAAGTGAAAATAGTGACAGTTATTATTATTATTATTGTTATTATTATTACTATTATCATCATCATCATTACCATTATTATTATTATTATCATCATCATTATTATTATTATTTTTATTATATTTATGACACTGGCTGTAACTCACTGGGATCAAGGAAGGAATTTTACCCCTTCAAAATCCATTTATGTATTTCTAAATTCATTCTTGCTATTTTTGAAAAAATTAATGCAGCTTAGGGAGGAAAAAATATACTAACCTAATACATTATATATCATACTGAAGGGGTTTATCCAATCCAAACTGAATTTCCATGATGTTTAACAGATATGGGCATTAAAAAAAAAGATAATAATAATAACAATAATACTTTCACACTTAACGAATGAACTTTGTGTTTAATTCAGGCTAAAATAACAGATTAATTCAAGTAAAGGAAATTATAATAGTCAAAAGGGTGAATGGAGTCGATTTTGAACTAATCTGACTGCTAAGCTTTCCAATATCTGAACAAAGTCATCAGTAGTACCTTCACTAATTACTTAAAGATTCCAAATGGTGAAAGTTCAGATGATGGCCAAGTATAGTCAGATTGGAGTACTGATTTGACTAGTAATCATGGAGACTCATAGCTACCTCACAGCTATGGCTCACTGAACATCACATAACTTCAACATGGTATCTGATGGTTATGTGTGGTCAGACTGGAGGCTGGCTTTGGCTTGTAACCAACGAGACTCATTCCTACCGCATAGCTAAGGCTCACTGAATTTCACATAACCACAACATGATACTTTGGGAATGGCCAAGTTCCATCAGATGAAAACAAACCAACTATAGCGCTCGACTGAATAAATACTAAAATGCATCAACACAGTGAAGGTGATGAGGAGTTAAGACTGAAAGGAAGAGCTGCCTTGCATTAAAAAAAAAAAAAAACAAGATGGAGTAGGTAGGTAAGAACATAGATAGAAAGGTAAGTAGGTAGGCGAGATATGCTGTGAGAGCACTGTGTGAAACAAAGATGAAAGGGTGTGAAGTGGAGGAGTGGGAGGGTGTGAAATGGGTAAGATTGGGAATAAATGGGCAAGGAGACAGACAGGTAGGTAGGTAGGTACACAGCAAGGTAAATTGGTAGGTAGAAAGGTAAAAAGGTAGGTAGCTTAGTAAAGGATTCAGTGATTGTGTAAGCTGGTAGGCAAAGAAGAGAGACGATAGTGACGGTGATTAGAAGAAAAAAAAGTGAAGTAGGGATGTGAGTGAGTTCAAGAGAGACGAATGAAGTGTGGGAGAGCACTGGAGGGAGGCAGGATAAGTGGAAGGGGACGGGAGTATAGTGAGTGGTAGGGCTGGGAGTAAGTATGGGGGAGGGGGGGGGGAAATAAGTGGAAGGGATAGGATATGTGGGATGAGTGGCAAACAAGTAAGAAAGTGAAGTGCTATAGTGCGTGAGTGATGAGAGGAGGATTTGTAAGAGGAAGAAAGAGTACATTAGAAATATAGAGATGGGACAATAAGTGAGATTAGGAGCAAGATAAATTATACAGAGATGAATATGTAAGAGGGAGCAGGACTAAGATAAGGAGTAAGAAGGAAGAGGAGTAAGTTAGATAATACACATGAATATAATCCACCTGCAAACAAAACTGGCCAAAGATATATCAACTGACTTTTAGATTTATTAAGCTTAGTATATAAAGGGCACTTCTGCTGGGTATCTGTGGCTATCTGTAAACAAGTTAACTGTGAGTGTAAAACATTTTTTTTTTTTTAATTAGGTCCAAACAAGTTGAATCTGTGTATGATTTAACTTGCCGGTTATATATTACCTTATGTAGCATCAGCAGAATAACAAATGTACTGAGAATGGATTGAAGTGAAGCAACTCATAAGTTTTAAACCCCCATACATATGTCCCTTGATATTTCCAAGTATGATACAAAACATAATCTCGGAAAAAAATCTACCCATGTCCTCCACACTCAAACAGCACAGTCTGGCACCTGCTCCTTGTATCAGAGTATTCGAGTGCCAAATTTCGAAGCCGTGCTCTTCAGTACCGACTTGAACAGAACGGGTAATTGGAAAACAGTGGTAATTACAACAAAAAAACAAAAAAGCTTGACGTAAACACAGCATTGCTTTTGCCTGGGTATTATTGCATACAGATACAGTATTTCTCTCACATCACTCTTGCCATGGCATTTGTGTATAAAAAATACAAAGTTTCCCTCACATTACTTTTTTATCAACTGTATATAAAAATCATTAGACTATTGGCCATATTGTAGATGGCATAGGAGGCTTCTTGGTGCCTATTCCATTGAGATTTATTCTGCATATTATACCTTAGCACTTTCTTGCATGCCACTTATTTTAATACTCTCTTGTGTGCTACTTAATTAATTTAATATCGACATAGCTTGCAACAATAACAAGACAAGTGGTTACTGATGTATAATCTACAGAGTAAATCACCAATAAACAGGAGCTAAGAAGCCTCCAAGGCCACTCATAACACAGCCCTATCACCACATCACCTGCCAAGGCATTTGTATATATAAAACATAGGACTCTCGTCCCATCATTTTTGCCATGGCTTGCGGTCAATACCCTTATTCCTGGGGATGTGCTTATGTTTGCAGGCATCCCCAAAGGCACAGCCGGTGGTGCGCCAAAAATAACATTCGTCTCCATTCACAGGACCTTTGAGCTTGGCACCATTAGTCTGGGGTTGTTGTGTGAGGCTAGCTGCAGAGTTGGCCCCTGAGGATGTGTTGCTAGAGGCCACTGAGTTTGTAGGACCATTGGATTTACTGACTGGATTGCTGCTGTAAAGGAAACAACTCTTATTAGGTCAACCCCTCTAGTGCTCTATTCCAGCTTGGTGCTAGTAAGGGACCATCTTCATGTGGTGGCACCATTATAGCTGGGCATGTCCACTGCTCGGCTATACAATCAACCCTCAACTTCCTCCGTCTCCCAAACGAAGATGGTGGACTGCAGGAACAAGGCATCATCAGCCTACAGTCCATCAGGCTCATGTTCGGACTGGCTTGGGTCTGCAAGTACTACTACTACTGCTGCTGTTGCTGCTGCTGCTGCTACTACTACTACTACTACTACTATTCCAGCTCACACTAGACCAAGTTTTTCAACTAAGTGTGTCACTGGGGTCTGTTAAAACAACTGGACTAAGTTAACCCTTGCTGGGCTGATTCTTTGTATGGTAGTTTACCTCCCATAAGTCATTGTCTTTTAAACAATGTCAATTGTACCTCATATAAGGCTTCTGTGCAGGCCTTCACTGTCCTTCATATATGATCTGCAGCTTGGCAATGGTTAATAAATATGTAAGTAATATAATTCTATGTTCAGTCAGATGACTTATGTTTGGAGAGTGGCGATGACCAATCACCTTCACGCTGCCCTGTACACTGTACTCTAATCTTCTTGCATCATGCACCATTCTTATTTATATACCTCTCCATACTGTTCCTCTACGTAATTTTCAGTCTCCCTCTCCTCGTCTACCTCACTCACAAGTTCTTTCCTAAACAATCTCATTCACTTAATATGACTGCCAGCCCAGATCATGACCAGTGGTTAAAGGAACTAATTCATCATCATCATTCCACCTCTTTTTCCCAGGTGGAGTGAAGGAGGAATTAATTGCTCCACCTATTCTCATAATAATGATACAAAAATACTATTGAAAAAAGTTTTTCTAAAGCTTTTAATAATTTGCTAATTATGAAAATTAATAGCTGACATTCCATAACTTCATATAAACACAAATTTATAACCATCTATCATATTGTTTCTCATCATACATACACATATATATATATATTCCATTTTATACATGCTACATAAAACATTCTTTCACTTCATAAGCTGCTTTATGAGTAAAAAATGAGGCCCCCCGTGCAAGAGTATACCCATGCGCCACCTTGTCGAAAACTGAGATAATGCTATCCCACAGTCCCTCAGAGTATGTACTTTCATGCGGACTTGGTGGATGTGATGTATGACCCAAGACATAAGGGCGAAAACCCATAGAAATAACATTGAGTTTACATCGCTACCCTTTATCAAGCACTTTTTGCCACTATGTTGTATTTTTTATTGCAGCAACTACTGTATTCATTAATAAGATTATTACTGTAAAACATCATTATTCCTTGCATTATTGGTGTTATTTTGTTTGTTATTGCATTTAATAGATGTAAAGTGTCTATTGTTCACACAAAAAAAAAAAAAAAAAAAAAAAAAAAAGACTGCATATTGATAATTTTTTTGAAAAATTTATAAAACTTACTTTTTATGACAATAACCAGGCAAATTCATAATTAACCACTCTACAGACATTCAATTTCATCTTACAACATAAAGGAACTCACTAGCTATTGGCCTGCAGTACTAGTTTATGCATAAAAGTAGCAGCATTGTATGCTAATATGCTCCTCATGGGGCAATGTAGGATTGGATGATGGATGGGTGAATGGTAAAAATAGTACTTTTACTAAAACGTTTTTGGATAGAGTAGAGACAGTCAGCTTTAAAATGATGTAAACGCCATTATCCTAGGTATAATAGTCTTTGCGGTATCATTCATCAATGTTGTAAAAACTTTAAACATGATTTCTGCCACTTTTAAAAAATGGCGCATGGGTATACTCTTGCACGCGAGGCCTCAAATATAAAACACTTACTGAGCCTTTTTCTTTAACTACTGTTGGTATGGAGGCTTTGTAGCAGCAACAAATGTGTTTCAGTTAACTAAGCTCCTATTCTCTCTAAAAGTACATGTATTACTTCATGCCATTCTGCACTGCTTTAGTCTTCCTTGTGGCTGTAGTGTCAAATAAGGTGGTGATGAGTTGTCTAGGAACATAACTGGAAATTTACCTGTCTTCTCAGCTTATATTTTTTCACCTACATTCTCATTCTGCTTTTACTCTTCTTGTATAGTAGCAGTGACCTCCATTTTTACACTGCCATGATCTTTTTAATGTAATAAATTAATCATTCCCATTCTCTCACCACATAACACATATAATTTTTCATGCCATTCCATATGGCTTTAGTCTTCCTTGTGGCTGGAGTGTGGAGGGAAGTGGTGATAGGGTTGTAATTAACTACTTACCTTCTTCTTATGGTACTAATATATCATCTGTTTTTCTACACATAACACACCTACTTTTTCGTGCCATTCTGCACAGCTTTAGTCTGTCTTGTGGCTGCAGTGTGAAGGGAAGTGGTGGTGGGCAGCATGAACTCCTTATCTATTTTCTCAAGATGCTAATGTATCATCTATCTCTATATATAACACACCTACTTTTTCATGCCATTCTGCACGGCCTTAGTCTTTCTCGTGGTTGCAGTGTGAAGGGATGTAGTGATGGGGTTGTCGGGGAACTTGATTAGGAGACGCTGGCCACACAACTCATGCCCCTGCAGATGCTCCATGGCCCGCCCTGCAGCAGCCTTGTCCTGGTAGTTCACAAAGGCACAATACTTTTCTTTCAGCAACCGCACACTGGTTACGTGGCCTTGTCTGTGAAGGAATACGATAAAAATAAATAAATAAAAATACAGACAAAGTATATGGTCATTCAACAAAGGCAGAATACCCTTTTATCAGCAACTGCACAATGGTTCCGTGGCCTTGTTTGAAGAGGAATGCAATAAAAAATAAATAAACCTGCACCGGCTCAATCCAACTGGAGCACCTTAATTACCCACTAAACCACCAGGCACTATAATTTGGTTGTATGGTTACCACCCAGCGTAGTAAATGGTTTCATGGTGTACAGGAAACCATTTGACTTGGCACTCAGTGTAGAGTCACCCATAGAGAGATGGAAGAGGCAAGAAGGAAGGAAAGAAAGGCAGAAGAAGAAGGAAATAAGAAAGGAAAGGGGAGGTACCCAAGAGCAGCTCTACATCGATTGGGTGGATGGTGAACGCCCACACCACTAACTCTATCTTAACCTAATGTAAACAGATACAAAAGATATTACTTGGCAAAAAGTTGAGTCAGCATCTTCTCAGTGACCTCCGGCAGCACATTGCCCACCCATAGCGACATCAGGCCCTCGGGATTTTTCGGGCTGTGGGGAAGAGTGTGATGGTTAATACTTCAAAGACGAGGATGTCTTGTGACTGAATTAAAAAATTGGGTGTGGCCTATATCAAATGCCCCAATGCACCAAGAGGAGAGAGTTACCCGAGATACACTTGAAATTCCTACGTGTGCCAAGCGAAAAAGTGCCTTGAGATAGCCTGATAGCCTCTGATGGTTAGGGTTCCTCTCGGTTAAATAAAATCATCTGGTGTTAACATACACAAAACACCCAACTGCATAAAAACACTGAGAAAGGGTTAATATGGGAGTAAGGAGGAGTGAGGACATTGAAGTGGATGAAATGTGAAAGAGGAAACAAGTGAGGAGGAAAAGTGTGGATATGTTCTTGGGAGGGGAGTGTGAGGTGTGGACGTTACTGTGGGATGAAGTGTTAAGGGTAGAGATGTGAGAAGTGTGGATGTTAATAGATGACGTGTGAAGAAGAAGACAAATGAGGTGGGGTGTGAATCTGTTCTGGGAAAAAGAGAGAAAGAGAGAGGTGTGGATGTCAATGTGGGATGACATGTTATGGCAATTCATTTGTGGCCATCCCTTCTGGAATTAACTGACTATAGACAGACTGATATACAGAGAGAAAGAAGAAATGTTATACCAACCAGTTAAAGAAAACCCATACATATTTTACAACAGCAGTAAGGCTTAAATTTATGCCTACAGAAGACTACACTATAAACAACTTGGTCTAAAACTGCCATCGATCCATCTTCAGTGCATAGCTGTAGCAGTAGAATAACTTTTGAACACGATGCTAGTCATGAAAATGTGCTATGGAAAGGATGTAGAACTGTAGCATTGTCTTGTTCTGCCACTAAGCTATGTGAAATAGGTTGCATGAGGACAAAAATCTGGGCCACAGTGAGGAAAAGAGGTATAGTTCTTCATGTAATTCACTAGGTACAGTCCACATTCCCTTCTAGACTATGTAAAAAATAAATCAATCAATAAATAAAAAGTAAACCAATAAAAAGGAAGTATGTGAAAGCTGTATGTAACAATGGCAGTGGAGGGTGTAACAAAAAGCTGCTGAAACCTTGGGAATTTTCTTGCTGTTGGACAAAAACAAATCTCAAGTAAAACGTGATTTCTTATGGAGAAGGAAAGTTCCCTGGGTTACTGCTGTCATTTATGTAAACCATAGAAATAACAATCTTCTCTTTCTGTCTGAAGAAAATGTACAACTGATGAAATACAGTGAAAAAAAACATCTCTATAAGTTCGTGTTTCAGATGGTTTATTATTATTATTTTTTTTAATGCATTCATTCTAATTTGGAAAGATACTTGTGTCTTGTTCTGTACACTGCACTGATGATACTCCAGCCTTGGAAAAGTAAGAATATTATGAAGGACTGGATCAGCATGAGGATACTGTATATATATCAGCTATGGAAAAATAAAACTGGATAACATTATTATTATCATTATTACTTCTGATCAGCAACCTCATATGTACAAGGTTACTGCATATAAATCAACACAAAAATAAAATTGGCCATATTACTGTACTATTATTATTATTATTATTATTATTATTATCATTATTAGTATTACTATTATTATGAGCATGATCATTATTGCAACCCTTAGCTGAAACAAACATACATACATACAAGGTTCAAACAACAGACTACAGCAACATCCACTCGGACAACATACACTACTTCACCTGTATTTAACCCATCATTTGTGGACTACAGGTGAAGGTGACACTGTGCACCTGGTTGTTAGAGTTCAGGTTGTACACTGTTTAAGATCCAGTAACTAAATTTGGGTAAGATGTCATCAGCTAAATATTACAGGTGTTATGCTATTTTCTAACGTACATGCCGTCCAGTGAGGATCATATTGACAATTTTGTACTGACAGACCAAAAGAAAAGGTATAGTTAAATAAATAAATGTTAGTAAATAAATACACTGAGAAATGAGTGGATGAAGTACTGTATGCACAAAACTCCACTGGGCAAAGGATTCAGCCCTTTTTGAACATGACTGGTGACAGGGTGGCCTCTACGCAACAAGCACTGTGAGAGTAACTTAGTCCCATATGAAGCAGCGTTATATGAGCAAAACTGACTGTACGGTGGTGCAGAGACCTTTGAAATGGTGGAATGTATGGATGTATGGATTTAGAAATGTTTGAATAATGAATGAATGAATGAATGGATGTACGGCTATAGAAAGGTTTGAATAATGGATGCATGCATGGATGTATGATTTTAGAAATGTTTGAATACTGAATGAGTAGATGGATGGATGGTCTACAACTAGGTGCATTCTGTTGATAGTTCTACTTATGCTGTCTTCCTCTGCCTTATTTTTGGACTTTACCTGCTCAATTTACAGACTACAGATAGTTATGATGACGATTATGAGGAGGAGGAGGGAAAAAAGAATCCTATGGCAAATTTTCCACACAAGCCATATAACAAACAGGTTCTGGGTGAGGACACTGATGCATACATGAGACAATTAATAACATAAAATTTTTCTGACTTTTGTTTTTTCCAAGTCATTTTAAAAGCAATGTTAAGTGCTGTTAATTTTACTTCCATAACAATTCAACACTTTCTATCTATTATTTTTACTATCATAATTTACTGACTTCTATTTGACTTTTCCTACATAATCACATACAGTCTTCTGCTTTAGTAAGGTGAATATGACAATTACAGTAATTTTGGGTATAAGAAACTACAGTAAATGTGTAATCATGAGTCTTAGAGAGTACTAGGTAAAGAGTGTAAGATGGCTAGATAGTTTATATATATCTAAACTGAGGCAACAGATTCCTTGACTTTGTTTTATTTTTATTTTTTCTTCTCTCGAGCTGTTTCCTGGAGCGTGTGTGGTTAGGTGTATTTTTTGGACGTATTTTTTTATCTTCCTGAGCTCACTGTCTTCTTTTTATACACTGTTTTATAGGGTGGAAAAGGTTATGTTTTTTTTATATCTCTCTCAATACACACCCACATCCACACCCACCCACCCACACGCCTATCCACATACACCCACACCCACATCCACACACACACACACACACACACACACACACACACACACAAACACACTCTGTCATTCTTCACCTAACAACCTATATCACTGTCAATCTTCAGTAGATCATTCCTCCTTCATGCTAATAAGTGTCTTGAAGAATGGACAAACACTACTCATTCATTCTGGTCCTCTGTATCCTCCTCTACTGTTAAGCCTATCATGTGGGTGGGTTTTTTAATGTCCACCTCTACAATTAAGCATAGTATGTAGTTGTTCTTTGTCCTTCTCTACTTAAAGCTTATAATCCTAACGCTGAATAAAGGCAAGTTAACTGTGATAAACCCAGTCCGTAAGAGCTAAAAACTAATTAATCCTTTCAACTCTTCAGCGCACACAGCATCTCCAAAGCTAAATACAGCAATGTCAAGTTAAATGCTACAAAAAAAATAAAAGACATCTTAGATATTTAGGGTTAATGTGGGTAAATTTAAACCCTTTTCCATCTATGTATGAATGATGATTTTAAATACAGGGTGATCCAAATATACTGCTCTACTTCCACTACACCTGGTGATTTCTCGTGTCTTGTGTTATCAATTTCTACCCTGCATCATTTACTATTTTGGCCAAGTGGAGAGGATGGAGAATGAGAGACTGACAAGAAGAGTTTACGTGAGTGTGTTGGAGGGGGAGAGAAAGAGGGCGAGACAAAGGATGAGATGGATGGAGTGGAGAGAGATGATATGACAAAATGGGCTGTGAGGTGAAAAATGAGAGACTAACTGAGAGTGTCTGTGAGAGGTAGAGGGGGAGACCAAGGATAAGATGGAGAGATGGAGGAGATATATGAGGGAGGAGTGTGTGAGCTGGAGGGAGGGCAGCTTAAGGGCATAGGGCAACATGAAGGTGATATGTTTGTGGCCACCCCTCACAGGATTAAGGCATCTGGCAATAGATTCATAGATAAACAGATAGATAGATAGATACACACTACACCTCAGTATCTTGTGTATATTTATGAAGTATATATTGTTTTGATATTACAGTGAATATATATATAGGGCAACCCATACATAAAACACCAGGAGAAACTCAATGGTATGTGTTGTGGGTATGACTCAGTCTGCTGGTGTGGGCTTGGGTGTGGCAGTGGACGTGGGAAATGAATAAACAATGCAGGATGGACACTGATAACACTAAGCCATCCCCACAACACCGTTTTAATTTTTATACGTAGAATAAACAGAGAAAGGAAAACCATAATAAAATACAGAAAAAAAAAAAACTTATACCAGACTACAGGTGTCCTCCATTAAATAATAATAATAATAAAAATAATAATAATAATAGTAAAATAACAGTTGGACTTGAACTTCTGTGAGTTAAAGTTTAGGGGGAAATTACCTAGTAGGGTGGATGAGAAGCTTTATATAATGGCAAAATTACATGTACCATAGAATATACTACCCAGGTGTACTGAGCAAAATAAACAGCCGAGCAGGTGGTGTTAAGAAGCCTCGTATGCTACTTAGGCCGATATTCCCGTCTGGTATGGAGACTCCCTAACACCTCTTCCTTAGGGATTTATTTTTTCCGGTGTACTATGCAATATGTATAGCTGAGAAGGTGTTAAGAAGCCTTGTATACTACCTAGGCTGGCATTCTCGTCAAGTAAGGAAGCTCCGAACACCTTTTCCTTAGTGATTTATTTGAGGATGTGGCTCATTAGTGGCTACGGTAAAATCCTTTTGTCGTTTGTTTACTGGAAGGATTAATGCTTCCTAACACCTCTTCCTTTGTGATTTATTTGTGGATATGGCTGGTTAATATCCTTTTCTATGTTATTTATGTAGAGTATGGCAATATTACAAGGATTTATGTAACACAGAAGAGGGCAGCAGGGTGCAATAAGCAAAATAACTCACTTAGGAAAAGGTTTTAGGGAGCTTCCACGAGAATACAGGCCCTAGACTACATCTCTAAACACATAATTAGTACGGGACAAACACTCAAATCCAAACTGGCTGGATCCAATGGTATATGAAAATTGGATTAATTTGGAAAGGAAAATCATAATGGTAACAATGAGAAAATCAAGTAAAAAATAAGTCAACAGTGCCACGAATAGTAAATGCAATGAGGTAGCTTGTAACAATATAGCAGGTACATTTTCACCTGAGGGAACTGGCCCACTCTCCCTACTGCAATACTAAGTTGTGTTTGTGTGAAATTCCATGACTCTTTGTTGAGGTTGAGATGAGTCTCCTTGGTTAAAAGACAAATTTACCCTCCAGTCTGACAACACCTGACCATATACAAAGCAGAAATGGGTTAGTGAGCTCTGTTGGATCAAAACAAACTGATCTTAATATATCATCTGTTGTTATACTTGTGAAAAAATAATTGGTCTTCATATATGAACTGATTGTGAGGGAGTGATGTTAAAAATAATAATAATAATAATAATAATAATAATAATAAATAAATAAATAAGTAAAGTGGAGGTTTTTGGAAATTGAAATTTTGGATTTGGGAGGATGTACCGTACAGGAGCCACAGACTGGAGACAAATGAAGAGACATGAACCGAAAGGGAGATTCATGACACACAAATATACAGAGAATTAAAACAACTGTCTACTCGAAAGAAACAGAGACACAAAATACATACAGAGACTTAAAACACCTACCTACTTGCAAGAAACAGCGACACAAAATACAGTATACATAACAACATCAAGTTAACGAAGCAGAGAGAGAAAGACGAGAATCATACCTGGGGGTTTGGTGATGAGCTAAATCACCATAACCATTGTTAGGCCTTTAAGAGGGGGGAATGGATTGTTAAGAAGATTAATAAGAAAAGGATAGCAGCTACCTACAGATACAGGCAGTCTCCTACTAATATAAGGGTTACACTGCGTCCACACCAAATGCTTAATGGTTTAGGCAGGTGTGGGTGGAAGTTCTGTATCTCTGTAACTCATTGATGTGGCCCCACTGGATATGTGCGAGTGCAGGCAAGAACTCCTATGTGTTACAGTGATGCAGATGCCCACCCATCTACCTCAAAAGCTTAATGCCATGAGTGGGGGTTCTGTATTTCTGTAACCTATAGATGTGGCACCACTGGACACAGGTGGGTGCAAGAGAGAATGTCTATGGGTTACAGTGACGCAGACCTCTCAACTACGCCAGCATGCATTTGGTGTGGACAAGGCCTTCAATTTATCAAGACACTATGTAAAATGGAGCTAAGTAAAATCTGTAAAAAATTATACTGATACACATGATATACTCCAACATCCCTTCAGTTGTAGTTTTTAACTTGAAAACACTACAAAACACTCCTGAATTGTAAAAAATCTAGAGAAAAGCACCCCAAAAGAACTGAGTCTAGAGAGAAGGGATGAAAATTCTAGACATACACACAAAGGCATATTTATATGCAATTATTTGAGACCAAGGAAAGTTGAGTTATTCATAAGCAAACCTATATAAACTAGAGATTATCTGTACAATTTAACCCCTTCAGTCTGAGGTTTCCCCTGAGATTAATGGTAGTAGTAGTAGTAGTAGTAATAGTAGTAGTAATAGTAGTAGTAGTAATAGTAGTAGTAGTAATAGTAGTAGTAGTAGTAGTAATAGTAGTAGTAGTAATAGTAGTAGTAGTAATAGTAGTAGTAGTAGTAATAGTAGTAGTAGTAGTAATAGTAGTAGTAGTAGTAATAGTAGTAGTAGTAGTAATAGTAGTAGTAGTAGTAATAGTAGTAGTAGTAGTAATAGTAGTAGTAGTAGTAGTAGTACTGTAATTGCAACTCCAGTCTCATCTGAACATGAACCAAGTACTCTGTAGGCTAAAGTTACCCTTGTGCAGTCCACCATGCTCCTTTGGGGGTACAGGGAGGGAAATGAGGGACGTTCGTATAACCAAGCAGTGGAGCCACCCGGTTATAGTGGTGCCACCACATGAAGGCCCTCCCTCTAGCACCCAATGAGCTGATTTAACCCTTTCAATACAATGACAGTGTTGTTTTATTCTTATTAAGTCCACTCAACTATATTCAAGTTACGAAGGACCTCTAGTAGGTTAATGGATAATAAAGGATATATCAGATTTTCCATTTCAAACTGTTTTACCTAAGCCGAAGAAAATTATCTGAAGGTACTGGGAATAAAAACTGAAATGTGTCACCAGCCAAACTATACACATTTTACTTTAACTTGGCCCAGATATTTGACATTTTGCAGCTTATATCACACACTTTAGTTACAGAAAGACAACAGTACGGCTCTACATCCTTTACACAGCACTTCTTCATGACTAGCATTGTACTCTTGCATTACTCTCCTCTTATGACGCAAAATTCCGGATGGAGAGATGGCAATTTTAGACCAAGTTAGAGTAAAGAGTATATTAACCAATTTTTATTCAGTTTTCTTATCCATGAGAATATTCTTCAAAATAGGATGGATCTGTATTAGTAACTGGGCTAATTAAGGCTATCCATCCCCTCCCAAGCAGAAACTCTACCCTTAGCTGAATAAAATTATATTAAGAAAGCAACCATAAACCCATTAAAAAAAAAAAGTATGCAGACTGAAAGGGTAAACTGTGTGGTGGCAAACAGAGTAATATATAACTATGCTGGAGGGTTTAACCTATGGATTATATTGTTTTCACTTTATCCTTGTCCTGAAATTGCCATCTCTCCATTTTGAAAGCTGAGTTGTAACAATGGATTAACACTAGAATATGATGAAAAAAAGAAGAAAGAAAAAAAAGTGCTATGGAATGGATGTAGCACCATAGCACTGTCTTTTTTCTGCCACTAAGCTATGTGAAATATGTTGCAAAATGTGGATATCTGGGCCAAGTTAAGGTATAATGAGTATAGAAGGGCATCTTCATAATTCCAACCCTGCAAAACATCCCACACATCATACAGAATTTCAACTTAGTCCTACACACCACATACCAGGTAACTTACAACTGTGGACAGAAATATCCGTCCAATTGTTAGTCCAACATTTATGAAATTCCAACACAATTTTCCAAGAAGATTTGCTGTTTTTTGGGGGATTGTATCACGACTTTATGTCACTGTTTACTGTCTTGCTGTATTCTGTAATGTTGGTAATCTAATCTGTGTCTGAATCAGTACAATCACTCACACTTATAAGTAGTATAAGGAAGTGATATAGTGCAGGTAGATGCAGCACCAATGTATTAGATTACGTTCCACTTCTAATCATCATCATCATCATCTCCAATGTCTTACTCCCTCCAAGGAAATCTTTGAACAGGGGATGGCTATGACAGAAACTTCTCCAGACCATCTTAACCTCACATCTCTCACTCTCGCAAACACTCTTCTCCCTCTTCTTTCTCTTTCACCAATATATTGTTCCACTTCTATGAGCTGAAGCAATCACAATGACTCTCATATCCATGTACGGTGTTCTAAGAAGCCTATTTGGAGTCTAACATAAATATCCACCCCCAATACACTAACCCTTGTAGTACTGAAAAGAGTGATTGTACAGCTAATAATAATTTAAAAATATATATACCTGCACATTTAGTTAAAACTATTTGAAACCAGTAATGATGGCTATTCAGAAATGCCTAATTATAATTCCTGCTCGTCGGTAAACCTCCTTTCTTAACCCGTGGATTGCGCAATTACCTTTTTTTATCCCACCCCGTAGTGCACAAAAAATGAACAAGTTTTTTTTTTCTTTTTTTTTATTATAAACTTGAAGATAAACATCCAGGGCATCATCTGGTGAAAAGAAAAAATATCTCTCTCTCCGTCTTTGCATAGGGCCATGCATAAGTTTACATACGGGAGTAATAAACAAAAAAAAAAAAAAAACAAAAAAAAACAATTTTTCTTTTTTTAAATTATAAACTTCAAGATAAACATCCACGGCATCATCTGGTGAAAAGAAAAATATCTTTCTCTCTCTCTGTCTTTGTTAGAGCCATGCGTAAATTTGTGTAGGGGTCGAGTTGTACACAGTGATGCACGGCCTGCACAGCCTGAGCTGTGGCTCGCAACGCGAAGCCCCAGCCTGAGCTATGGCTCGCAATCCACGGGTTAAAGATGCTATATATTGCATGACTGAAAAATTCTAATCAGTAGTGTTATTTTATGCATATTCTAATGATACTAAATTAATCATCAGACATTACAAGCTATTGTGATAATACTGGATGTCATCGTACTCTGCTTATGTGATAGTTAAACCACCAGGTGCCATAATTTGATTATATGGTTACCACCCAGCATAGTAAATGGTTTCCTGGTGTACAGGAAACCATTTGGCTTGTCACTCAGTGTAGAGTCACCCACAGGCAGATATAACAAGAATTAAGACTAGACTTTTTTATATTTTTTACTTATATTTATTTTATTTTTTACCAGTTCGCGTTGCCCCCAGCAGTCGGATTTCCCTCATTCTATGATAAATCACCTTCATTTTATTGTTGCTGCTACCAGATAATTTTATTCAGTCTGAGAGAACACCCTGGCAGTGAAGGGTTAAAGAGGGCTGCATCTAACTCCATCAGTTCTATAGTCTCTAGTGCTGAGTGAAGGCAACAGGTAGTGAAAGTCTTGGTGGATGAATTACATGTATACTAAACACTATACACATGTGAGCAAAGTATCATGGCCTTCAGCTTATCTACCCTGGCCTTCACACATGTTGTTAATGGGCAGCTGTTGAGCAGGATGAGCATTAGTCTTGAGAAGGAGAGATTACCAGTATACGTCCATACTGTTAAACCTGAATATGAGATGGTCTAACCAACATCTAATGTAAAAAGGGTCAAATTTTAGTACCCCTGTGAGGATTAGAAATAGTTATAGAACACTCCACTTTCTAGAAGGCATTCACTACTGAAGTATAAAGGTATAACTTTATTTTTCCACCATCATATGTTTCAAATGTGTAACATATAAATAAAAATAAAAACTGTAGGAGTATGACTTCCCTTTGTGATCTCAATTCTATAATACTCTTTGACTCCAGGAAAAAATAAATAAAATCAAGAGCATTCACTCCTGATACTTTACGATCATGGTATTCAGGTGGCTTTACACTGAGTGACATCCCTCTCCAGCACTACCCAAAAAAATAAGGAAATAAAAAAATAAATAATATATAAAAATACCTACAGAATTATAAACAAAGCTGCACAACACTTACTTCATTTTAAGGTTGGCATTAGTAGAGGCTGCAGAAGGTATGGCATGATGGGTAAGTCCTACTCTTTTTAAAGCATCGTCATCATCCCCAATATCCTCCTCGTCAGAGTAGAAAACATCACCCAGACCTTCCCGGAACTCCCCCGCTAGTAATGCATCTAAGGCCGGCTGTGGGGGAAAAGGTATCAGTAAGTTGATGAGGATTCCGGAGTCTTGAGTGGTGAGTGAATGAGAGTGTGGCCCACTTAACCATGCACACTTTTGGATAGTTTTTCCTTCTATTAGGTTTTTTATAGCTCTCAGGACCCTATCTCACTCCACTCACTCCATCCTTTCATGGGATACGAGGTCTAGATGACGACGACGATGATGATAAAAGATGGCGAAAAGAAACTCTGAGTGGGAAACAATGGGTGTCATAAAAAGTGAAGAACAAGACAATTATTTTTGTTTTCAACTCTGAGCACAGATATGACTGCATGTTCCCTAAGTCTCAGCAGGCCTCCTATACACCACGGCCTGTATTCTGCATAGTGCTTATGGTCGACCCTAGCTAACCGTCATAGCTAAGCAAATTTATGACAGTCAGTCTTATGGCCGTCGGAAGTCGTCGGCCATACCTCACTAATCCAACAACACCGTCAGCTGCTAGAACGCACCGCTCACAATTTGTCTACTTTAAATTTATGGAATAAAATAGGTTCTTGGCATTATTTTCTTGGATTTAAATTGTTTTAACTTCATATTACGACTTTTGGGGAAGTTAGACATAGTAAAATAGGAATTCGTTTGTGAGAAAATGCGCTGAAACGTATTCCCGTTGAAAAGTGTGTAACCAAAAACACTGTCTGACTAGTGTAAACTTAACCTACCTTATTAATTTCATCTAATTTCATATTAATATTTTTTTGTTGGCTAGGCTAAACTTGGTTAGGTTAAATTTTATTATATATATATATATATATATATATTTATTCATATCATTATTTATTATAATATACTTAACCTACATTACAAATATTTTCTTAAGTCCAAAGAAAGTTAAAGAAAATGTTCATTGCTTTGGACAGCAATGGGACAATAACCAGTTCATCTGGGTTAGGTTGAGTTATATATTTCTATAATTTGTTTCTGGTTTATTTAATATTTTCATATTTTTTTACACTAACCTTAACCTAAAGTATTATTTTTTCGACCAGTCTAAACTTTACCTATCCCATTATTATTATTTTATTATATTTAATTATTTATTATTTAATATTTTTTAGACGTCCATAATTAACCTAACCTGCTGGGGCTAGCCCTACAAGTACTGTAAAGCCCAAACTCTGCACATTGGCATTTTTCCGGTAGCAAGATAACGTAGTGTTATGATGACCTTAAGCTCCGGGGTGAGTGGGTTTCTCCTCTTGGTGTCATTCGATAAGGTGTCTCTCACAAGATTGGTGACATACAAAATACCGTCCCTGTCTAGCCGGTATCTCTTGATAAGCTCAGCATCACTGAGCTCGTTAAGCACGTCCCTTCTTCGGAAAATATTCCTCGGCTGGGGATCTGCTTGCTGTGGTGCGGCCATGTTGACACACTTCTGACGGTCATAGGCGGCGTTAAGACAGGGTGAACCCGAACATACCATCGCGCGTCTTATTATGGTCGTCCATAGGAGTTTATGGTCGACCATACGAGTTTCTGACGGAGTTATGTCTAAAATGCGCCATTTTGTTTAGATATGTACGACGGACTTAGCTATGACGGTTTGTAGAATCTGGGCCCACAGTCCTTCACCTGTCACCACTTCAGTACCGACACTCACTGTCCAAACAGAGTACATACTGGGGATTGTCTCATGCACAACTGATGTTCCAGTATTACTGGGGTACTTATATGGCATATCACTAGGTTGTGTAAAATCAGTAAAGTCTGTTTTAAGAAGTTCAAATTAGCAAACTGTCCCCTACTCTAGCCTGGGATTAACCTCATACTGTCAAGCAATAGGCAATTATTTTATCCATCTGATCACTTACACAATCTCTGTGATGTCCAATTTCTTGTTATATTACTGGTTTTCAAACATGCATATGAGTCATTAAAGTGAACAGTGACAGGATATAAGAATAATCAAGCCAAAGAAGAAAATAACGGGGAAAAGAGGAGAGGGAGACTAAAACAAGGGTGTGCGTGTGTAAAAGCGTATTTTGCTTCTGTTCTATTAACTGACCTGTACATGGGTATATTTTGATATGGCGCTGGCAGCCTGGCGTCCAGTGAAGCCCATCTCCACAATTCTGGTCACCCGCACTTGCTTTATCTCCTCGTGGGCCTCCTGGCAGCCAGGGTCCAGGCGAAGCACCTCTTCAAACGCAGATTCTGCCTCTAAAAATTTCTGCGATAAAGAGAAATGGAAAAAAGATACGGACATGTACTCTCATCAGTTAAGGAAGTTCCCTAATGCCTCTTCCTAAGTGATTTATTTTGCTAATTATGCCTTGCCATCCTCTTCTATGTTACTTAAATCATTCTAATATCACCATACTCTGCATAAGTTATGTACCAAACAATATTAGCCAGCTGTATCTAAATATATATTGGAATGGTAGAGATACTAGGGAGCTTCCTTAACTGACAAGAATACGGGCCAGGAACATCCCCTCCCACCTTCAAACTCCCTCACTTAATCATATTTCACCATCCTATTTAGGTACTGGAGAGGGATGCCTTCATGTGGTGGCACTGATTATACCAGGTGGCTCTGCTGCCCAGTTATATGAACATTCCTCAACTTCTTCCCCATCCTCCGAAAGAAAGAATGGCAACTTTAGTCTGTAATCCACCAAGTTCACTTCCAGATAAACTTGGGGTTGCAACTACAGTATCACTATTGCTACTACCACCACCCAATTTACGTCCATTCTCTCTAAACGGCCACACCATCTAAGCACACTCTTCAACCTTACTGTCAACAGGCTTCCTCACTCCGCATCTTTCACAAACACATTATTTTCCTCTCCACTCTATTCACACAACACACATCCTAAATCACTCAACTTCCATTGTTCTTACTCCTAACTTTTCCATCTCATGCCACGATGAAATTTCCTATTCAGGCATCTATGTAGGCAAACATCATCATGCAACACCTACTGCAGCTGCCACACTCAGACCTATGCTTAGTATCAAGGCTCAAATGCCCCAGCCACTTTCCATCCGTATGCAATTCTATTTACCACTTCCTTTGCACATTACAGTACCTCTCTTTTCTGGTACTGCATTCAGGAACTTTAACTCCCCAACCAATTGGTGAGGAAATACTATCCAATTTCTAGAAATATCTTCAGCTGAATAAAACTGTCTGAATTTAGCCTAAGTAAAACAATCAAGAGCATTCGCTGCTGTGAGTTAAACAACAGTTCTTTCACCTTAACTTGGCCCACATTTTCATCCCTTTTCAGCTTTATTTCACATAGCTAAATGGCAGAATAAGACAATGCTAAGGCTCTACCTTCTTTCCATAGCATTTAATCCATGACTTGCATCAATTTCTATACTCTACTCACTCTAACTAAACATACAACTGAAATCCATCTTGAATACTGATCTGAACACAAGAATATGATGCTAGTCATGAAGTTCAATAGAAATGATGCTGAGGAATAGTATTGTCATATTCTGCCACTCAGATACAGGAAATAAGTTGAACAAGGATGAAATTCTCAACCTAGCTAAAATGAACGAACTAAAGTGTTAACGTATTCTTACAACTCAGCATTCAAGGCAAAAAGATGGCAGTTTTAAAGCAGTCAAAATAAAAAGAGTATAGTTCACACTCCTTCTCTCCTTCTGCCTAAACACCCCAACTCGGTGCCATACTCACCCCTAAACCTCGTAAAGACGTTCCTCTTCTAAAATGCCCTTTCGGCCACTGAGGAGACAATTTTATCGCTCTCTCTGCGTCTTTTAATGCTCTGCCAGACAAGAAAAAGAGTGGGGGTTAACAAAACAGAAATTAAGACTCAGATACACAAGAAAAAAACTCATGATCAATATTGTCACAATTGTCATCTGTTTTTGCGGGAAGGAAAAGGGTGAGTACAAAATCTTCCCATCACTTCCTGCAAAAACAAATGCTGCTTACAAGAGAAAGACATTCTCCACTATGCTATTTTGCAGGATGGACAAGAAAAGGAGGGTACAGGATCTTCCCATGTCTCTTCAAGTAAAAATAAATCCTGGTTCCAAGGGAAGCGTATTCTCTAGTACAATGTTTTGCAGGATGGACAAGGAGAGTACAGAATTTTCCATGCTCTTCTTGCAAAAACAAATCCTAGGTATGACAGGGCACTGATCCTAACTTGGTTTGTGAAACTGGCCTTCAATGATGAGGTGTTAATGATGGCTTGACCTAATCCCTCTAGTTAAAAAAGTTTAACCCAAACTGAGAAAAAGTGACTCAAGACAGAACAGATAAGAATATCAACAAAAACACTCACACAGCACATATCTCTACCAATGCAGCAACATTTGTTTTGTCTATAAAGGCTCCACCTTGCTTGCATGTGTCAGCCTTGGTCACCGAATGGTGGCTCATGGAAGGGCATTCTGTTTTTCACTTTTTTCATCCCCTTGACTTGTGCCCCTTTTCACTTAATTTATATGAAGCTGTTCCTATAATGGTCCTCAACCATTATTCCAAATTTGGTTCCATTTCATCCTATAAATTTTCTGTATTGCTGCTAACAGACAGAGACATAAACACAGTGAAAAACATGACCTTCTTAGTGAAGATAAAAGGATAATTGGGATATACTGTGTAACACATCAACCTGACTGCCACATGACAGCCAGTGGTGACAGTAGAAGCACTATGGTGTTGAAGTGGATGTGCAGTACCATATCACTGGATACCTTGGCTGTGTGGAGTGAACTGTGACAGATTGAGTAGGGGTGATGAAAATGAAATGGATGGCGAGAGATGGAGGAGAAGACTGAGGATGAGGTGGAGGGATGGGGTGAAGAGGTACATTATATAATGGAGGGAGGGCAGCCTGAAGGTGGAAGAAAAGGAGACACAGAAGTTATTTATTCAAGGCCACCCCCTCTGGCATTAAGACATCTGGCTATGGACAAATGAATATACAGTACCATAACTTGCTGCCAACAAACTTACTTATCGTGGTGTGACAGCTGGTGGTGGCAGTATGAGCGGTTGCCAAAGAATCGGTGGTCAAGTGGGTGGAGTCTGATGGCGTCGGTAAAAAGCCGCACCGCCGCCGAATACTGACCCACGTTGGCTGCCTCGTTACCCCTCATGGCCAGCTGCCGCGCCTGTAATACTGTGCCATCCACACCTGCAGAGGAAGATGAGTAGAGATATTTGGAGACAGGGCACAGGGAAGAACATGACACCTAAGGAGGAAGAGGAAGGTTTAGAGGTAATTTCTATATACTGCATGACTAAAGCTGATGGTTAATCTGTAGTGTGTAAGGAATGAAAGCTTAAGCTTGTGAGATGGAGGCTGGATTCGTGGAGCTTGAATGGTGAGTGAATGAGTGTGGCCATATAACTGTGGTGAGTTTAGCTAGTTATCCTTCTTTCATGTTTTTCTCATGCTTTCTGAACCCTGCCTCACTCCAACCTTAGGTGGGAAATGAAGTCTGGATGATGATGATGATAAAGAACTGCATGTGGGTCACTAGGGAAGTCACAGGACAGCACTAAAGTTATATGACAGCTATCAATAAAGCCAGGTGAACTGTACCATATATCCATTCATTCAAGTCTTTTAATTCTTGGCTCCATCCTACATGAATAATCCTGTGCTTCATTTAGCCATCTCTAGGGTAAAGTAAATCCACTAAATGCAAAGCTAAAATGATATCAATTTCTGGTTCTTTCTTTCACTCTTGCTAATCACTGCTATCTCCTCCCTCTCCACCTTCTGGCTCATATATTGGCTACTTCTATTTTACTAAACACTACCTCTCTCGTCATCTACAGCATATTTCTAAAATTATTATATATCTTCTCTTATCATACAATGTGGTGTTTGAAAGGAACACCTTCAAGTGGTGGCAATGACATAACCACGTCGTACAATTTCCTGAATATACAAATGTCCCTCAAATGTTACTCTACCCTCCAAAGCAGAATGGTGAGCAGCAAAGCTGAAGCCTGCATTCCACTGCGATCACATTTCAGATGATGCTGGGGCTAAGGTTACCACTCTATCATACACTGTCTACTTCTACTGTCCTTACCATTAGTATCCTCCGTTTTCCTGTCCTCCTGTTTGGATTGTTTCCCTGTTGGCTTCTCCTGCCTGGTCGCCGCTGCCGCTGCTGCTGCCATGCCTCTCCGTCTGCTTTTGACTGCTGTGGCCACAAAGGCAGAGGTAGGGTCCAGTCCTTGACCTTCCTCTTCTTCATCATCATCATCGTCATCCTCATCCTCATCATCATCGTCATCTTCATCATCTGAGCCTGACTCTTCCTTTCTGATGAAGGCGAGTGAAATATGAGGCCTCGCACACAAGCATGCGTGCACACACGCACACGCACGCACACACACACACACACACACACACACACACACACACACACAATAAATACTGTAAAGTAATCCCTCGTTTATCTGATGTACAAGAGCCAAACGCATGTCCGGGTAATGGTTCTATCCAGATAATGGACTTCTCCCCTGATCCCCATTGGTACATAACTTTGAAAGCCAGTGTAAAAGGCCACTACAGTACATTGTACAGTACAACACCTGTTCCTGTTAACATTACTCTATCTGGTCAAGCAGAACTATAAACCACAGCCAAGCAATTACCATGGTCAAGCTGACCCATCAACCACAGACAAGAAATCACCAACGCAGGGTCATACCCTGCAGTGACATGAAAACATGAGAAAAATGGCTACACAAAAAAAATGCAGTGGGCACACAAAACATAATGGCAGAATGGAATAAAATCATGTTAAAATAGAATAAAATCACG
Organism: Coenobita brevimanus; assembly: GCF_032717465.1. NCBI lineage: Eukaryota > Metazoa > Arthropoda > Malacostraca > Decapoda > Coenobitidae > Coenobita > Coenobita brevimanus. The sequence continues at coordinate 2,185,922 of NC_136955.1, read as the reverse complement.
GTACAGTACCGTATATACAGTAGGCTAAAATGAAATCAACATCAATGCTCACGATTCAACCATCCCGCCTCAATCTTACCCAGAATCTCCCGCTTCTATGGAGTCGGCACTACCCTCTTCCTTTTCCCTGGTGGAGGGGCCATCATCACACACCCTAGGAAGAGGCATGCAAGGAATAGCAAGGCCAAAAGTTGGTAGGAAACAACCACAAAAGCCACCACGTGCACCGTCTGAGATGAGCTGTTTACTACACTGTTGCCAAGCAGGAACTGGGAACGGCCAAGGGGGGTCTCTAGTGAATGCTGGAGAAACTACCCTGGCAGACGGGGTGGCACCATCGGGCTATTCCCGCCCTGCCGGACGCGAAAATGTTCATGCGGTCATAATTTCCACCTGGACGCATGCATTTTGTCCGGATATTATGAAAAAATGTATGAATAACGGTTTCGAACACCCAAATCACAGCGTTTGGGTAATGGCCAGCCAGATAACTGAGAGATTACTGTATATAAAATAAAAAATACAAAAGAATGACTGAAAATGTAGCAAATTATGGGTAACCATAAGACAACATTTACAACACACACAAACACAAATGTACCAGTAAATAATAATAATACTGTAATAATAAACTGCCTTATATTACAAAATGGAACAGAACATCAATCTATACACAGTATTCACTAACTTTTTAGTATCATCGGAGTTTTGATTAAAAATTCGGTTCTCTATTTTTTCAATCTTTTTCTTCTCTTTTCTGCGTTTCTTCTTGGCTCGCCTCTTCTCAGCTTTCCTCCGTTCCCTCTCGGCCTCGCTGAGCTGCTGCTGTGAGTGCTGACCCGCCCCTCGACCATTGCGACACAACACTGAGGAGATAATATATACAGTACTGCTGAAATAGGAGGGATATGGGAAGAAGGTTTGATATTAAAAATTGTATTCTACATGGCAGAAAGATTCATTGTGCTTCTTCCTTACTGATAACATAAAAGTGACTCCATCTTTCCTCCTAAGAAATTCCTATACAGTATTTGGGTTGGCCATAATACAACTGACATTCTCCACAGACTGGAATCTAAACCAAGTGCCAAAACTGCTAACTCTTTCCTAATAGTTCTTGGAAGTAGCTGGGAAAAAGAAATCCAAGATGTGTAATTAGACTGGAAACAATGTGAGAGTTTCAGCAGAGACTCCTGACCCTATGTAAGTGACTGTACTTGTGGGTGAGTGTTTCCTGAATAAGAGTGATGACTGAGTGGCTAGTTACCAAGCTTGTAGACTACTATCATTTGCAAGGTTAGCTATTTATTTCTTGCATTACACCTCTGCATTCTCTTGCTATTTAAAAGGAAGAAAAACTGTATAGCCATAGGAGGGATTTGGGAAGGCCTGGGATTAAGAGTCACATTCTAGGTTGGAACATGGGCTTCATTGTACCTCTTCCTTTGTGATTTATTTCCTAGATTACACCTTAGCATTATTTATTTCACTTTAATATTAACAGTCTACATCACTAATATACAAGAGGATTCATAATGTTTTACCTCTCCAATCCTCCTCTGAGCTGGCATCGTCTGAATCGACGTCATGGTTTTGTGTATTATTACCTGAGGGGACAAGACAAATTGTGAATAAGTAATGTATCATCATCAAACCCACTTTCCAACCATCATATGGAGTAAGCAGACTATACAAAAAGTATTTGGAGTAAGAGCAGAGGTATGAGTGGGGGGAGGAGTGGAAGTAGAGTATGAATGGGAATAGAAGTCAGGGGTATGAGTTTGAGTTGTAACTGGAACATGAGAAGAAATAGGAAAGGAAGTTGGAGTCGCGGTAGGTGTGGGAGTGGGAGTGGAGGTGGGAGTAGGGGTAGGTGTGGGAGTGGGAGTGGAGGTGGGAGTAGGGGTAGGTGTGGGAGTGGGAGTGGAGGTGGGAGTAGGGGTAGGTGTGGGAGTGGGAGTGGAGGTGGGAGTAGGGGATAAGAGTAGGTGTTGGAGTGGGAATGAGAGTAAGAGTAGGAAATCATAGTCACTACCACCACACTAACAACATTTCCAAATAGTCACCATCACCACCCTAACAACATTTCCAAATAATGTAACCTTATAGAAAGGAGAGGAGGCAGTACAAAATAAAAGCACAAGTACAAAATAAAACTCCCAGACTTACTTTTGGCAGAGTTGGTCTTAACAATTCACCATCTTACTGACCTCTTACTCCAACTAAATACATAGACCAATTTTTTTGCCTATAAAGTATTCAAAACAAACTCCCACACTTACTTTTAGCGGAGTTGGTCTTGTGGCGGGCATGATTGTTGCGTTGTATAGGCTGAGGCAGAAGTTGACTAAATGCTGCAACCACCTCCTCCAGTCTCTGCAATATAATACCAGAAAGTCATTAAATCATCATCATCACCACAGTAGTAGTTCTAGCAGCCCCAGGTTCATCAGAAACGTGACCCAGGTGGAATGCAGGCTTATGCTGCCCTCCTCCTGTAGTCCATCATTCTCCTACCTGGGGGCACTGATGCTGAGAGACAATTGTATACCCAGGCAGTGGAGCCACCCAGTTATGTCAGTGCTACCACGTAAAGGCACCCTCTCCAGCACCATTACAGTCACTCTATTGCAGGAATAAGCCCCACCCCCCATCCTTCTTTTTTCTGTCATTTATTCCCAGCCCATATGATTTAAAATATCACACCTCTTCCCATTAAAGTAAACTGGGAGACTCTGGCAAATAATCTTTATAAGTATCAATGAATGCTTAACAGGCAATATCATCTGTAAGCTGCTGCAGAATTAGTGGCAAAAATGAATGAAAAGGTGATACATAATAAGGACTTTCCGTAGTATATTTCTAACAAGTAATGAGCTAATGTACCGTATTCTGTAGTTGGTTTGTTTTCACCTAAGGGAACAGAACCACTCCAACATAGTAAATGCTAAATTGTTGTTGCATAATATTTAAAGAGACTTGGTTATAATGTAGGACTGGGTTTCTTTTATTAGTAGTTAAATCATTCTTCCAATCTACACTTAGCCATCAACTGAGCTGAAAGGGGTTAGGGATCTCTGTCAAGTTAAAGTAAATGCAGTGCAGAATGTGTTTCACTCCAAATTTTCCCCCAGCACCTCACCACATGGAAGGATCATGTCCCGATCCTGCCACGGCATCGTCTGCCACAGGAACGCAGCTGCTTGCTTACAGTCAATGGGTATGCTCAGCCTGACAGACTAGACTAGAATTACAACAATAATGACTTAACTCTAACTCACCTTTTTATCGGCGGGAGCCTTACTAGCAGACAACTTACAGCTCAGGCTCTTGTATCTCTCATTAATTGCATCTTTGTCAACACCTGCAACAGAGACATTATAAATAGATAAAACCCAACGTAAGGTTGTAGTAGGTAACTGAGCAGCCAAAAAACATATGTGAAAATGGTCAGGCCCGAGAGATGGTCTGATTTCTAGGAGCATGAATGAATCCCAAGGAGAAAGAATGTCCCATGAAATATTTCTGGGATCTCCCTTTTCCTTTATCTTGGCAATACATTCATAGTTCATAAAATTGCTGTACCTCCCCTCCCCTCCACCCCTGGCCAGATTCAACATATTCCCCAATACAATGGTTGGTTAAAGTTATATCAATTCCACTGTACCATGCCACAGTATTCATGTAAGTCTATTTCCCTCTCCTGCCTCTTTCTCACTGCTGGATTCATAGATGCTTGGATGAGATACAGTGGCTAAAGGTGCATATTATAACCCAAAGATGAATGATAATATGTATACATGCCCACTATGTCACATGAAGTGTCTGTAATTCCTGTTGTGAAAGACAGGCATATGAGGGGAAACGGCCTTTAGCATGTCACTGTAAATGCCTGTTTGCAACACAAGTGCTGGGTGCAGGAGTCAACACATCCCTAAGGCAAGACAAGACAACGGTGGGGGTTATCAGCCTTCCTCATTGCTACCCTTTAATATTCTAAGAGAGTTATCCTGAACAAGAGAATGCACAGTGACGTTCATAACTCTCCGGGTGCTATGAATCACTTCCTGTGACTCATCCACTACAATCACATATTGAGGTGATGCAACCAAGACAGGACTGAAAAGCCTGTTATGACTTGCAAACTGGACGGTAATCTCTCTCCTTCAATAGAGTTTGTAAAATTTACCTCAGTCCTGGGACAATGTAATTTTATTCTTACAGCAGAAGTTGTACCCTCAGGTTCATCTGAAATGCAATCCCTGTGGACTGTAGGCTGAAGCAGCCCTCCTCCTGTAGCCCACCATCCTCCTTTCAGGGGACTGGAAGGGGCTGAGGCCATTAGGCTAGTACTGTACAACGGAATTGAATAAACTTAACTGGTAGCATAAAAAAAAAAAAGTCATTCAAATTCAAAGGGATATGTTTAGTCATGCTTACAAGCTTATGATGCTATACAACCTTAGCAACCCAACAAGACCCAGCCTAGTCATGAAAGCAACACACACTGGTAGTAACCTTACCACAGATGGAAACAAGAGTACCGGTATGTGGCTTTCACCATTAGGTCAGGTAAAGTTCATGTAATAATTACTGTATTAATAATGCAGTACAGATATTAGTAATTTAATCAGAACTAACCTAACCACGAATACAACATAATCCCTGGTTCTAACCTCAGCAAAGAAGGAAAACAAGAGTACTGTATGTGGTTTCAAAGTCGGGTTATATACTTTGTGTAACGCCCATCCATATGACTCCACAACTAAACTAACCAAACATAACCAACACTTTGATTCCAACTTTAACAAAGAAGGAAAACAGAGTAGCAACATATGACTTCCACATATGTCAGGATAAATTAAGTTCAGTCTAAATAACACACATTAATAGGACAATATAACTAACCTAACCTAACCATGAAAGCAACACACTTTGGTTCCAATCTTGGCAGAGAAAAACAACGAATGTCCCTTCACACTTAGATTATGACAAACTGAGCTTTGTCTACAGTACGCAATACACATAACAACACAGCATAACCTAAACATAAAAAAAAAAAAAAATACAGTATTTTGACTCGAATGTCAGTAAAGAAGGAAAACCAGCATGTCACTTTCAAAATTACAGTAGGACAGATTAGGTTTAGTTAGTATGCCCATCAATATGGAATGAATAACTAAACTATACTGACCTAACCTAACCATAAAGTACTGTAATATATTTTGACTTTTATGTTGGAAATGAAGGAAAACATGAGTATACAGTTTTCACACTTTAGTTAGGATAGATTTTGTTTTATCTGTGCAATACCCATTAATAAGACACATAATCTTAACCTAACCATGAAAGCAACATATCAGGACATTCATTTTTACTCAGGAAAGAAGGGGAAAAAAAAAAAATGCCTTTCAAAGTTAGGTATGGATTAGTTTGTTAAGACACGTTAATAAGGCTGCATAAATAAACTACCCTACCCTAACCCTACCAACCCCACCTAACCTTAACCATACCAACCCTACCATACTTTAACCATACCAACCCCACCTAACCTTAACCCTACCAACCCCACCTAACCTTAACCATACCAACCCTACCAAACTTTAACCATACCAACCCCACCTAACCTTAACCCTACCTAACCTTAACCCTACCAGCCCTACCTAACCTTAACCCTACCAGCCCTACCTAACCTAAACCATACCAACCCTAACCTTAAACCTACCTAACCTAAACCATACCAACCCTAACTAACCTTAAACCTACCTAACCTAAACCATACCAACCCTAAGCCATACTAACCCTTAACCATACCAACCCTGCCTAACCTTAACCATACCAACCCTACCTAACCTTAACCATACCAACCCTGCCTAACCTTAACCATACCAACCCTACCTAACCTTAACCGTACCAACCCTACCTAACTTTAACCAACCTAACCATTTATGCATTATATTCTGATTCCTGCCCCAACAAAGAATATATATCAATCAAAGTAAGGAAGCTTTAGTTTGTATCATATCCATCAGTAAGGCTGCATAACTAAACCAAATTAATCTAACAACCACCTTAGCAAAGAAGGAAAACAAAGAGTATGTACCACTAGTGCGAAGGTTTGGTTTGCATGATACCCGACAAAAAGACTGCATAACTAAACTTAATTTATTAAAAAAAAGGCTAAACATGGCTGCTGAACGTCAAATACACCACATCAGCAAAACAAAGACAGTCAGACCTTGGACTTTCCTTTATCTGAGTTGCTGCCCTTGAGCCCAACCAGCCCTCCCTGCTCCTACCCAAAGCTACAATCACCATCTTACACTTAAATTTAAAAAGTGATCTATTACCAGCACTTCAAAACCTAATTATTAATTCACAACTACATACTCTGATGCAATATATCATTTTTTAACCCTCTGTACAGGTTTCTAACTTCCAAAAACTATTTTTTTCCACAGTCCTCACTATACGTATCATCCAGTAAGCACATATATTATGAGTATAATTCCTACTACACCATTTCCCTAGCTGTAACTAAATTTCAATGCCATTTTTTCAATATGCAAAAATAAAAAAATATAAAACGGGCACGAATCATAACAGTAGACGAAAATTTCGAAGGCAATATTTCAGGTTCTATTGTTCAGAAAACTGTTCATATTCACGCCCAGAGCTACTCACCTAAAGGAAGACCAAGTATCCTAAACGCTTCTTTATCCGATATCCCCATTCTGGCGTCATAGGCGGCGATGGACTAGACATAAGAACAAATACGAGCTTCTAGATACAAGTTGAGCACCACCATCACCATAGACACATGACCAGGTTCAAGGACTAGGGCTGCACCAAAACAAAAGAGCATCGCATTTTCCAAAGTCTTCTTACGCAATACTTTCCTATAACTCAAGTATATGTATTTAGTAACTCAAAACCTTATAGTAAATATTTTCCTGATGTCTATTGTATTACACATGGGTTTTATGATCCCTGTCAGCAGATTTCAGAATTTGAAATAACATCGCGTAACACCTGTGATACATGGTGTTGGCATTCTTCTAAATGTTGCGAAACTTCTACATTGCAACTCAGCATCCAGTAACATCTTCTTCTGATGCAATGGCATATTGGTTCCCTCAAAAACGAATACTGCACATTAAACCCGCTTTATTCAAAAGGTTAGGGACGATTGAGAAGGTTAAATGAGTATTTCTATTATATCTTTCACAAGTTAGATAATTCTTGCCCTTTCATCGTTTCGCATCGCATCGCATGGATACAGAAAGAAGAGAATAAAATATGTGTAGCGTACATATAGGTTACTGGCTATCTAAATGATTTTCCTGCTTATTCCGGTTTGGCCATGGAATGGAAAATCATTCAGTGGCACCGATGTATAGCCATGTAGCTCTGCTGTCAGGTTATAGAAATGTTCCTCACTTCCATCCCTATCATCTCAAAAGAGGACTGTGGACTGTTAGTGCCAAACACCAACTTCAGGCTGAAAGCCGCCAGGCTCAAGTTTCAGCAGTATTGCCAAATGAAAGTTAAAGAAATCTGCTAGATTGGGCTCGAAGGTGGTAATTTAGCGGAAAGAACGCTGAGTTGGTAACGCTGCGTTGCAGGGGAACCTAGGATTACAGCCACCACTAGCACCACTACTACAATACCAGTTATATGGAAACAGATGATATTTCAGATTTTGAACATACCCCCAACACATCCGTGCTTCCTCCTTCCTAGCAGTGCCCGGCCTCTGCCACTCATCTCACCCTCCCGGCCTAACCTCCGCCAGGCTAGCCTTCCCTGCACCTTCTCCCCAAGTAGCTTTCAATCCCTGCAGTGGTGCAACCCCCACCAGCAATACCAGCGACGCCCACCCACCTTGTAGGCCGTACCCTTCTCCCCCCATCATTGCATGGTGGGTTGGGTGTGCCCCCACCCCCTGGCATGCCATCTTCTTGCTCTGGCCTACCTGGCAAGCAACCCTTGCCGAACATGAGGCTGATCCCTCCCCTGCCCCCCACCCTGGCTGGAGACCACTTCCATTCAACGGACCAGCAGGCAGACCACAATGTCCACCCGAAGGAACACCTGGACTCCCACACATGCCATACGTGATGGGTCCACAGGTGTGGTGGAGGGCCCTCTCTCCCCGCCATCTGGTACTCGGGGGACCTCTGCCCCTCTGATCCTCACCCAGAGGGCATGAGGCTTCCAACCTTAGGAACTGCTGCTCCTGTTGGGGACCCTCCCTCATTTAGCAGGGCTCCCCCATTAACCCTTACCACGACCTCCACCATCACCAGAGGGACAAAAGCCTGCATGTGTGGTTAGCCGTAGCATAGTTTCAGGAGCTGTCTTAGACTGATTCTTATTTTGTTTAGATTTTCACATGGCACATTAATATTCTCTTACAGTAAGTCTTCAGTGTTACTTTTTCAACATTCTTTAGCCAGCAGATCTTCAGTCATCATCATCATCATCCAGATCTCTTTTCTCACCTAAGGCTTGGGTGAGGTAGGGTACATCCACAGAACAAGATGATAATTATGAGGAGAAACCAAAATTTTCCTCATTTCTTTGTCCACTTATTACTCCGAAATTTTGACACCACCTCACATGCATAACCATCCACTCACACGCTTCATATCACCCATCAGATGGAGTTACTTTGATGACCATAGTTTTTCACCTTAACTTGACCCAGATTTCGTCCTTTTGGAGCTCAGTGGGAGAAGACGATGTTGCGGTAACTGCGGTTCTGCATGATCCTTTCCATAACACTTTTTCAGATTAGCATGACTCTCTCTCTCTCTCTCTCTCTCTCTCTGCTTTCTTCCCCTTTTTCTCTCCTCTCTTTTTCCATTCCTATATATCCCTCTGGCTTTGGTCTCTTCCTTGGCAAAGAATATAACATTATCCATGGCATGATCATATCTTATCGCTTCGTTCATAAAGGCTCCACTATCCAATTGCATCCGCCGGCCTTGGTTACAATGACAGTTCTCCACGATGCTTGATCTCTGGTAGTCTCCCTATCAGCCCCTTATCCCTGAGGTCACATTCTATGACCTCATCCCAGCCAGATCTTTTTCGGTCTACCTCTTACAACCCTACCCCCGTCATTCAGACTTCTTTTCCGCATTCCTCTCCACATTCCCAAACCATCTCAGTCTGCCCCTTCTCATCACAACACCAATCCATTCCTGTCCATTCCTTCCCTCGAATAATGCCGATTGTTATATTGTTTTAATGTGAAAGTACCGGTATATATTAGCACTTGTTTTTAATATACTGTCTGATATACTTTGCATGTTACATTAAGCAAAGGATATGGAAAACTCTGACACTTAGTGGTGTTATTAAAACTTTCGTGAAAATGATAAACTTCTGATATTTATAACAAATTCAGGTAGGAAACGTATCACAGTTATACAGGTAAACTCTGCCCGCAGTGCCCGTCTTCATAATTGTAATTTTATTTAAAATTTGGTTTATTTCTACGGTCGGCAGGGGGTTCGTAGGGCATAGTGGAAAAATACGTTTTTGCTACTTTTGAGTTATTTTCAAGGGTCATTACTGCAGTCTATTGGCAACGCTGGATGTAAACCGGGCAGTGTTTAGTGTTTACTCGCTTGTGTGTGGCGCGTATTGGGTGTTTAGTGTGGTGTGCTGCTGCCATTACCGTAATTTTAGTCACATTAAGAGTGAGAACATGTTAAAAACAAAGTGTATAGCTAGCGTACATCTGCAGTCTAAGTGCCCCTTTACATAGAAAGACAGTGACGTACGCTGTGAAAAATGTAAAACCGATTTTAGTGTTGCGCACGGTGGACGACACTGAATTTCAGAGATAAAGTCAGCCGTTATTAGTGCTTCATCAAGTAAAACATTTGCTTATTAATTTAAATGTGATACTTCCAGCAGTAAAGGTCCAGAAGTTACTGCTGCCGAGGGAGTATAAAGAGTGTATCATACAAATCAGGAAAAACATAGATTCCGATGTACAGACTGCAGTGGATCTAAAAATTTTGAAAATTTACTTTGAATTTTTTTCGTGTGCCAGAACAAAGTGGGAAGGAATCCCAGTTAGACTCTCACTCTCCATTCTGCACATCACGAAACGGATCTGTGATATATAAAAAGGGGGTGACACTGAATTTTCTAAATAATTTTCGTTTGTATTGCTAAGTGTATTGACAAGGAAGGTAATATTCGAGTCTTGCTTGGAATTATACACAGACCTGAAGACATCTCTAGAGCTACTTAAGATGATAATGGGTTCCTGTGGAGATGTGTGGATGCTGAATGGTAAGTACTGGTCAATTTTATGGTGCAGCCTCTCTCTCTCTCTGTTTTTGTTTATGTGTGTATATATATATATATATATATATATATATATATATATATATATATATATATATATATATATGTCTCTGTATCTATCTGTCTGTCTGTCTTCATTTTCCTGTCTATCTGATTTCGACTCCACATCCATCTATTTTTTTTTTTTTTATGCGAGGAAGAAGGAACCAAAGGCCATGAGCCCGCAGTAACAGTTCCCTCCAAGAGAAAAACAAAATACAATATAGAGCCAAATTCAAGATCCGATCCTTTTGAGATGCCTGGACACACAGCGTTTGAAAGACTGGAGATCATAGGCAGCAGGAAATATAGACAGAGGGAGACAGTTCCAGAGCTGACCTGTTGCATAAATGAAAGACTGGGAGTAACGGTTAACTCTTGCATTAGAGAGTTGGACAGAAAAAGGATGAGAGTTTGCTGCCAGACGGGTGATACGCGCCCGTCGTAGAGGTGGAGGAATGCAAGCAGACAGTTCAGAGGAGCAGTGACCATTAAAGTAGCGATAGAAAAGAGATAAAGATGCAACAGTGCAGCGAAGAGACAGAGGTTGAAGGGAGTCAGTAAGAGGAGGAGAGTTAATGAGACGAAAAGCCTTTGACTCCACCCTATTGAGAAGAGCTGTATGTGGGGAGCCTCCCCACACATGAGAGTTGTACTCCACACAGGGGCGGATAAAACCCCTGTATACTGTAGAGTCAACAATTGCGCAGGGGTAAAGAAAGAGCGGAGTCGGCTTGGCACACCCAATCTCTTGGAAGCAGATTTTACAAGAGATGTAATATGATCTTTCCAAGATAAGTCCCGAGTAAATGAAACCCCAAGCATGTTCAAGGATGATGCAGGATTAAGCTGAATATTATTAAACATTAGTGGGTATACCTGTGGAAGATTTTGTCGGGTTGATAGGTGTAAGAACTGAGTCTTAGATGCATTAAAGACAACCATATTATTTTTACCCCGGTCAGAGATACGAGCCAAGTCAGACATTAGGTGTGCCATAGCCTCATCCCTTGATTGTTGAAGTAACTGTTGAGATGGGCGTTGCGGGAACCGAATGGAGAGGTGAAGGGTGGAGTCATCAGCGTATGAGTGGATAGGGTTAGATGTACAGCTTAGAAGATCATTGATGAATAAAAGGAAGAGAGTTGGTGATAGGACAGAGCCCTGAGGAACACCACTGTTGATAGATCTAGGAGAAGAACGATGGCCGTCTACAACAGCGGCTATAGAACGACCAGAAAGGAAGCTAGCGATGAAGGCACAGATAGAAGGATAGAAACCGTAGGAGGGCAGTTTGGAAATTAAAGATTTATGCCAGACTCGATCGAAAGCCTTTGAGATGTCAAGTGCAATGGCAAAGCTTTCGCCAAAGTCCCGAAAGGAGGATGACCAGGAGTCTGAAAGGCAGGTGAGAAGATCGCCAGTGGAGCGTCCCTGACCGAACCCATACTGACGATCGGAAAGAAGGTTGTGATAGGAAAGATGCCTTAAAATTTTTCTATTAAGAATTGACTCGAAAACTTTTGAAATACAGGACGTTAAAGCAATTGGACGATAGTTGGAGGGTTGGGAGTGGTCACCCTTCTTTGGGACTGGCTGAATGAGAGCAAACTTCCAGCAAGAAGGAAAGGTACAAGTTGACAGACAAAGACGAAAGAGTTTGCCTAGGCAGGGTGTAAGCACAGAAGCACAGTTCTTGAGAACAACAGGAGGGACCCCATCAGGCCCATATGCCTTGTTAGTACTGAGGCCAGTGATGGCAGAAAATACATCAACTGAAGAAATTTTAATGTCAGCCATGAGGAAGTCAGAGGGGGGAAGTGATGGAGGAACAGCACCGGAATCGTCTAAGGTAGAATTGGAGGAGAAAGTCTGTGCGAAGAGATCTGCTTTATCAATAGAAGAAATAGCTACAGAACCATCAGAGTAGAAAAGAGGAGGGAAGGATGATGAGGTAAAGTTGTTAGAAAGATTTTGGCAAGATGCCAGAAGGAGCGGGAAGAATTCGAGTTGGAGAGTTGAGAGCATTTAGTATGGATGAAATTATTTTTAGTAGAGCGAAGAACAGACTTATCAATATATCAGTCTATCTGTCTCTGTCCATCCATCTAATCTGTCAGCATCGATTTGTGTCAGCCTGTTCGAATTTCTGTAGGTCTATATTTCTGTGTTTACATACTATATCTTTTTATCTATATCTATCTATAAGTGTATCCATCTTTACTATTAAGGAGGCAGGCTTCCTCAGTCAGATTATTTTTTATGCATAGGTAGGTTTAACTGTAATTGTTTTATGCATAGGACTATGGTGTTCTTTACGTGTTTATATGGATATTAATGTTAGATGACTATTTTTATCGTACATATTGTTATTTACGTACATTTGTTGTTGCGTTGCCATGATATTTTTATTTTATAATACGAGTAGCCTAATCATTCTACTTGTACTGTTATCCACCCCCCATCTTTGACCAGGATTGTGTATCTGCTCACTTTAAAATGTTTGTTGCTTGGTAAACAAAATGACCATACGCACAAGTGTTGCTTTAGCAGTTCATGATGTATTTGGACTCTCCTGTCTGTGTCTCTGTCTCTATCTCTCTCCAACATTTTTGTTTATTTATTTTTGTTTCGGGGGGGGGGGACGTCGAAGTATTCTGGAACAACACGAAGCATTTAAAAACACGAATCCTTGCTTCGACTCGCCTCCGTTCACTTGTGGATCGCCTAGGGATTCAAAGGCCATTGAAACTCAGAGCATTTCGCTTGCCAACCCGAAAATATTGGCGGGAAAATGCATAAATTATCTTTTCCTTATATGCTGGGAAAAATATATGACTAGGTTAATGGGGCTTCTCTGTTGTTTTTAGATATGAGGAAAATAACTGTCAGTTCATTGGGTGTGACATTTTCTCCCGCGTGAACGAAAGTATATGCAAAACTCTGGCGAAGGTTTTGGCAAAAGCGAAGAATTTTGGACCAGACAATTGGAGTACACTGAGCGAACCTGTGTCACTCTGTCTTCGAGATGTGGTTCAGTAATCTTGGTCCAGATTTTCGTTCTCTTCCAGCTTATTTCACGTAGCTCAGTGGCAGAAAAAAGGCAGTACGGTACGTTACTACGACTTTTTCCTTAGCACGTCTTCATAACTAGCCTGACTACCATCGCTGAACTTACACTCGTCACTCAAACTTGTCCTAGATTTCATCCTTTTGCAGCCATACTTACACTTACAGTATTATGGGTTTTGCTGTTAGACTCCAGGTCTAGTTGAGTACCCATATCCCATACTTTTCCAAAATCTGTCAAGTCTGTTCTTGAAAACGGTAACGGATTCAGCTTGGACTACGTATTCAGGAAGCCTGTTCCAGTCATTCACTACTCGTTGAGTAAAAAAGTCTATCTTACTAAGAGTCTACTTCTCATCTTCTTAATCTTGAAACTGTGGCCTCTTGTCATCCGTCCTGTTTCATACGAAAAAGGTTGATCTCTGTTTACGTTCTCTAGCTTCTTTGTTATTTTGAAGGCTTCTATTAGGTCTCCTCTCTTTCTTCTTGTGGGGTAGAATTGATTCTCCTAGTAATTTGAGTTTCTAGTAGTTTGTCTTTCAGTCTGAGTACACGCGGTCAGAAGCTAGGTTAAAATGGGGGGGGGTAGATCTTTGTCAGGTGAGAGAGAGAGAGAAAACGTTCTATTACAGGAATACGGTACAACTCAATACAGTAATATACTCCTTTTACTCTAATTTCGCCAAAAGTTGCCATTTCTCCATTTTGGAAGCTGAGTTGTAGCAAAAGATTAACACTAGAATGATGCTAGTCACGAAGAACTGCAGTGGCCTGCAACATACTGGTCTGTTTGTTTTCCCAGTGCCCAAACCTTTCCCCAGCTATACGGAAGGCTATATCATCACAAAAGCAAAGTACACGGTTAGGCCTACCTGTATGTAACACTCCCCTGGGTCATTTCTTATGGGATGTGTGTGTGTGTGTGTGTGTGTGTGTGTTTTGCTCCAGTCTGCACTCTGCCTCAGATAGCCATTATAGGCCTATTTGTTTCAGCCCATAACTGAAAAGGGCATGACCTTGTATCTCGCTTGTTTTACTGTTTACCAACGAAGTGTTACAAGGAAAAGCCCGTTTGTTGTTGATGCCTTGTTATTGATACCCCAAACTTATATTCTGAACCCAGTGGACCACCCGAAATCATCAGCCTTTACTGGCCACTCCCAGAGGTCATTTGTTGAGGTTATGTTGAAAGACTGTCAGTGTTGTGTGGGGCGTGTGGTATGTTGTGGTGTAGGGGGATGCAGTATAGTGTGGGTATAGTGGATTGTTTGTGAGTTGTATTTTGTGTTGGTGCTGTACCTACCACAGAAGAGTGATGACCACATCATAGTCTAATTAGGTGTACTTTAGCCTCTTAAGGTAGCCTGCCGGTAAAAGCTCGTTCGATTAATAAGGTGGTCATATCGTAGTCTGTCTATCAGCCTGTATACTTGTATGCCCAGACATGTCAGTCATAGAAGGGTGGCCACAAATGATTCCATGTCCTCTGTCATCAGGCTGCCCTTTATCCAACACGGACCCCCCTCCCTCATATACCTCTCCACCCGCTGGTAGAGTACATCAAAATAATTGTGGGGTGTATAGAGCCAGAAATTATACCCCTTTTTCATTACCGTACTGATAATGTTGTTTATCTGTAGCCTAGCCCAGGGATTTGGATAAAATTGTGTGGCAGCAGCACACAGAGCCTAAACTAGAGACCTTATACAAAAACCTATGGTACCATATCACTGGATATCAGAGAAAGGTCTCTGCACACACTGACGTGCTCATGAAAGAAGAGCCTTTTTTAGGATATCCAGGGATGGGTTTACACGTATGGTCATGAAATGAAGGCCAGTGGCAGGTTACAGGTGGTGGCAATGGCTGACCTAGAGCTTTCAGTGTGGGTACAAATCTCCTCTGTGGCTGCTTTCTGGGCTCTGAAGGGAGGTATTTCAACCTCTGTGCTGAGATACTTGGGTGGAATGATAAACCAGTTGACAAAAAAATGAGTCCAACAATAGCCATGGCTTAAATATTTCAGGCTGGGGGAAAAAAAAAAAAAAAAACTTAATGTCCTCCCCTGGATACACAGAGGTATTGAGATGGTATGGTGATTGGAAAGCATTGCCTGATACCTGTGCCAGCTGCCAAACATACAATTAAACTGACTGAACTATGTACACCCTGGGAGGAGCAAATCACTTGGACCCATTCTCATACTCAGACACATTTATATGGCCCATTAGTTGACCAGTGTGTGTGTCTTTTTTGCCAGTATTGTATAGTCTTGGATCTAGCCATCATCCAGTCCTTTATTACCCCATCAGGAGCAGAGTGACCTGGGGCTAAGATACCGGTGCGTAGCCACAGCATTTAAGACAAGAACTATCCCCTTGGTGACATTATGTGAGCTGTAAATCCCAACCATCCTCAGATATTAACCCTAATGGGCCATGTCTGGCTGGGCTGCCTCAGTATAGTAGACCACCAGGTGTCCATCTGGTTATGTGGTTACCAGCTAATGTAGAATAGTTCCTAGGATTCATAAAAGTAGTACCGGTAACTCAGTTTTACTTTTTTTATTAACAAAATCAGTAGAGATAGTAACAGATTATGCTACATTCAATTTATACAACTTCCTTACACAGCACTTACACCTCTATTTACATCTTCCTGTTACACCTCTGTTCACATCTTCCTGTCCTTTCTTCCCACCTTCAGGCACGTCCACACCAAATACTTACTGGTGCAGGTGGGAGTTCTGCATCAATTTTTTTTTTTTTTTTTTTTTTTTTTTTTTTTTTAAACGCCAAGTCCCCCTTTTTTGGATAAGGGCTAAGGCATTGCCCCTGGGTAGAGGACTTTGGTTTGGAGCGTGTAGCATTTTATGACCGGATGCCCTTCCTGATGTCTACCAATGATTCTTGGGTGGATTCGATCCTCCGACCCTTCGGTCAGAGCAGAGCACTTTAACCAACTGAGCCACGGCTGCTACAAGGAACACACTATATATATATATATATATATATATATATAGCACCCCTGGTGTCCGCCAATGCAGTACATGGCCGGGAGAACACTTCCACAGTTTAGTACCCTGGCGGGGCGCGAACCCTCGTACTCTAGCGTACGAAAACGCACACTTTACCACTGTACCACAGAGGCTCCATAGAAATTAACTAACCTCTTCCTTGCCGCAGCCTGGGATCGAACTTTCGTCTTTTCGAAAGCCAGTCAGATTCTCCGACCGACCACCTGACCACCACCTCCCTGTAGCCCATAAAATTTCTTGCCCTGACCCACTTGCATCCAGTGCGGCCACTTGTATGGGTTACAATGATGTCAAACTCCCACCTGCATCAGCAAGCATTTGGTGCAGATGTGGCCTAAGGATGGGGTGAGGCAGGGTCCACAAAACAAGCAAAGACACCACAAAAAAAGAAGTACTATCAACACTATATCCACCCCTATTCCACATCACGCCACCTTTATGGCACACACTGGGGCTGTGTTGGGCATTAGTAGGGTCCAATAAACAAGGAGAAACACAGCACAAAAAAGGGACAACTATCACCAGCATACCCACTCCTACTCCATATCAAGCAGTCCTCTCCGTGGTGCATGTTGAGGCTGTGCTGGGGGGTAGTATGGGGTGCGGCGATTGCGAGGGTAGAAGGATGCTGCCAGCCTTTCTCTCTCACGGTTCCTTGGTCCTTTCTCTCGCAACTGGGAAGGTTCTATTGGCTCCGTCACCACACCATCTATTGTCTTTGGGAAGAAGCAGATATGGCTAATATTATAGCTGGTTTACTATCTAAGTTAATCTAATGTAAAAACAATATCATTCAGGATCTATCTGAATGAAGAAAAGGTTTGTTAGGCTTGCTACCCTTTGACTACTGAGATTTCTTTCAAATGAACAATATTCCTAAATGTGCCAAATGCAAACGAAGGATAACCCTCCATTGTACTCAAAGCATTTGATTTAACATAGCCTTCAGGATAGCAAAATCTTTTGCATTTATGTCCATCTGTTTAGAGCTCCAAGCCCTTCATTCCAATGATGTATTTCATTTTAATCCCACTACCACCTGGTGACTGTACTGTATTTAGTTTTGGCAAGACTCTTATTCTGCCTCTGAAGTTGAAATAAATCATCTAGTGGCAGCAAGAATAAAATAAAATATTCATCATTGAAATGCAAGGGAGTGTGAATGGAGACAGTTAGCCCATATGGCTGAGGATAATTTTTCAAGCATGCAAAGAAGATAGAGTATGTCTGCCCTCTCTATTTCACTGCTAAATGCATTCTGTAGTCTAATGTAAAATGCTGGCTGATCAGACCCATGTTCCACAACTGTCCATCATAAGTGGGAGCTGCATTCTTCTCTGTGACTGAAGTTTAACCTCCAGCCCAAGGCTATTTAATTTTGATGATACTACTACTTGATGCTTTTATTCAGCTTATAAAAGACCTCGTACTGAAAGGTTTAATGAAAGCAATTTTGAAGCCCAACAGTTCAAAATGTCTCTCCTATATTAAATAGTAGTGGCCTGTATTGTCATCAGCAGAGGAAGGGCACTAACACCTTTTCCTAAGTGATTTTTTTTGTTTCTTACACCTTACCACTCTGTTCTGTGTTACGTATATAAATCCTTCCAATATCATCATATAATGCATAATAACCTACAAAAGGGTCTTAGCCAGCCATATCCAAAAATAAATAACTACGGAAGAGGTGTTAGGGAGCTTCCTTAACCAACAAGAATATTGGCCATTGTCTGGAGATGGCAAGGTCTGTACTCTTATCAGTAAAGGGGGCTTCCAAACACCCGTTCCTTACCAGTTTATTTATTTATTACTTATTGTTTTCATCTTAAATGTCAGGACCAACTTCCCTAACCCCGGGCTCCTGCGCTTCTCGTGGGGTGACATAGGATTGGATGATGGGTGGATGGATTGTATATATACCGTACTATTTATGCAGGCCATGGTAATATTAAAAAGACAAACAGCACAAACCAGAATACAAATGTGCAGTTTGCAAAATAAATCAGTAAGTGAGAGGTGTTAGAAAGCCCCCTGAGATGTTGACGATGCATTCCTAAGAAAAACATACAGAAAGCATCCTCATGAAGTACAGATTCACCTTGTCCGATATCATGTCGTGTTCGCGTAGGCTCTTCACAATGCGCTCAAACTCCACACGCACCTCCTTGTTCTCACTCCTGGCTACAGCTTCCTCGGCACTCACTACCTGTGTGTTGTATAGGCTGTGTGTATCAGGGTCAGTGTATTATTATGGTACCATCATTTTAGCATCTTTGCTAAAAGCCCCAGGAATTGATGGAGTGTGTGGTGAAATGCTGAAGCATGGGGGAGAGATAGTAGTAGAATGGATGTGGAAGATGTGCAGATTGGCCTGGGAGGAAGGTAGAGTCCCAGAGGATTGGAAGTCAGGTATAATTATTCCCTTGTACAAAGGAAAGGGGGAAAAAGAAGTGTGTGGTAATCATAGGGGCATTTGTCTTCTTAGTATAATAGGAAAAGTGTATGGTAGGATACTTATAGACAGAGTTAGAGAAAGAACAGAGAAATTAGTTGGAGAAGAACAGGGAGGCTTTAGGAAGGGAAGAGGTTGTGTAGATCAGATATTCATTCTTAGATCTTTAGTGGAAAAGTTTCTAGAGAAGGGAAAGAAGTTGTATGCGGCTTTCATGGATTTGGAGAAAGCATATGACAGGGTGGATAGACAAGGATTGTGGAAAGTGTTAAGAATATATGGAGTAGATGGGAAGTTGTTGAATGCTGTGAAGAGTATGTACGATGGTGCGAAGGCTGCAGTGCGTGTGGATGGTGAACTAAGTGAATTTTTCTCTTTGAAAGTTGGTTTGAAACAGGGATGTGTCATTTCTCCATGGTTGTTCAATCTGTACATGGATGGGGTAATAAAAGAGGTACAAGGTAGGGTAGTGGATGTTGGAGTGGCCCTGGTGAGAGAGGATAGTGTTTGGAAACTCTCTGTACTGTTGTTTGCAGATGATACTGTGTTGTTGAGTGAAGACGAAGGGGAGCTGCAAGGCTTGGTGGATGAGTTTGAGAGAGTGTGTAAGAAACGGAACCTAAAGGTGAATGTAGGGAAGAGTAAAGTGATGGTCTTTGAGAGAGGTGAAGTTAGTGAATGTACAGCGAGGTTGGATGGTGAGGAATTGGAAAATGTGAGTACGTTTAAGTATTTGGGTAGTGTGATGAGTAAGGATGGAGGTTTGGAGGGTGAAGTGCTTGAAAGGGTAAAGCAGGGAAGAAAGGTTGCTGGTTCCTTGAAAGCAGTGATAAGAAACAGGGAAGTGAGCATGGAAGTGAAAAAGTTACTACATGACAGTATTGTGATACCAACTCTAACGTACGGAAGTGAAGCTTGGACATTGTTGGAAGGACACAAGTCAAGAGTGAGAGCAGTGGAAATGAGTTATTTAAGAGGAGCCTGTGGAGTCACATGGAGAGACAGGCTGACGAATGAGGATATAAAGGAGCATTGTGGTGTGGATGTGGATGTGATAGGAAGCGTTATGAGGAACACACTGAGGTGGTTTGGCCATGTGGAGAGGATGGAGGGTGAAAGACTGACGAAGAGAGTGTATGTGAGTGAGGTGGAGGGGGGAAGAGGGAGGGGGAGGCCGAGGATGAGATGGAGGGATGGGGTGGAGAGGTATATGAGAGAGGGGGGTGTGAGTTGGGAGCAGGGCAGTGAAATGGCGGGGGACAGGGCAACTTGGAGGCGATTTATTTGTGGCCACCCCAAACGGGATTGAGGCGTCTGGCAATAGATAGATAGATAGCTTCTTTCAAAAACCACAAAAAAGGGAAAACTGTCAATAGCATGCCAAGTACAATGCTTCCCCCTTCCAGAGCCCTTCCAGAATTAAAAAATATATACTGTACATATATAATAATAATAAATAAATAAAAAATAACAATAAGATCAAAAAAATTCACAGATACATACTGCCTCTTGAAGAATGCGATGGTTAGTTTTCCACTTGGGAGTGGATGGCAGGTCCTCTTGGGTGAAGGAACGGAGAATGGGCAATATCTCATTTCCTCTATCCATTTCCGACAAAGCTTTTACCTGTGGAAGATGGGAAACTCACTGTGAGTCTGAAAATGTGATTTGTGTGAGTACTGCTGTATTACCACCAAAACTTGTCTTTTTCAGTTTGGCATGCCCCCCCCCCCTTTTTTTTTCCCCCCCCCACCATAAAAAAAATCATACATATTTCAGTTTGGTATGCTTTCTTTTCTTTTTATTTTTTTCAAACACCACATTAAGTACATTACAAATATATACTCATTACTCAGAATTTCGGTGATCATTTAATGAAACCCATTTTTCAGTTCTGTACAGTACTGGTATTTCCAGTCATCCTAAATGTGAACACCACCTAATTCCATGCACCGTCTCACTCTCATACCCACCCCTACTCTTTAAAAATAAATAAAAAATAATAATAATAAATAAAAATCAGCCAATCCAATTTTACCCACACTGAGGAGTATGGCTCTGAGGTTAGAGTAATGCAGTCCAATACATGTGAAGGGCAGATAACCACACTGCATCCCCTAGTGACATTACATAATCAAAAAGCCTCCTGCCAATTCTAAGTAACATAGGGAATGCTGTCACTAACTACAGCATTCAAACCACTAGGATCCCAGGTGTCTCTTCTGTATTCTATTCTTATTCTTTCTGCAGAGTGATAGAGGGAGACTGAGGCTGATGTGGAGGGATAGGGAGGAGATGAATAAGAGTGGTGTGAGATGGAGGGAGGGCAGCCTGATAGAAGGTGATAAGATGACAGGAAAGGCATCTGGCTTTATACAAATTGATAATCAGATACTGGTACTTGTAATGCTGTTTGGCTGTCAGACCTGGGCAATGAAGTAAGAGGATATTTGCAGGCTCAGTCATACAGAAATAACAATAATTAGATGGATGTGTAGTATGTCCTTGAATATGAGGCCTGGGGGGGCTAGGATTACAACTGAAGAGTTGAGAGGAAGGATGGGACTGGAATGTATTGGTGTTGTGATAAGGAGGGGTAAATTGAGGTAGTCTGTGCATGTTAGGATGGAGGATGACATTGAGTGCAGAATGTGAGAAGTGTGGATGTCAGGGGGGGGGGGTTCAAGAGGCAGACTGAAAAAGACCTGGAATGAGGCCATAGAGTGTGACCTCAGGGTAAGGAACAAAATAGGTAGGCTGCCAGAGAATAAGCAGTGTGAAGAGCCACCATTAGGTGACTAAGGTCGACACATGCAAGCCGGTTGGAGTGTTTATAAACAATACAATTCTCTCTTAAGTCATTCCCACCTTGAGTGAAACAATGGCAATATGGGTGGTAGTCCTTGCATCCGCCAGCGCTGTGAGAGCATCCTGGGGTCGCCCCTGACGAAGGCACAGCGCTGCCGCCATACATATCAGTCGTCGATTTACTACCAGTCCATACTCAGTGGCAGAGTCTAAGAGCTGCTGGGCTGTGGCAAAGCTTTCCGGTGTGTTCTGTGGATACCAATGACATTCATTCATTCATTCATCATCTAATCCTACGTTGCCCCATGAGAAGCGTCAGAGCTTCTGTGCAGGAGTAGATGTGCAGTATCTGTGCTCTCTGATCTGTTCTGCGAATATGAACAATGAGATTTTTTTTTTTTTTTTTCCCCCTGAATCAAAAAGTTGCTGTGTTATATCTTGGCTCTCAGGTTTCGTCTAGGGATACCAACAACAACAAGAAAAATTATTCTTTTTTCATTAGCTGAGTCCATAAGTTATGCTGGCTCTATTTTCTCAACTCTGTTTTGTGGGTACTATCAACAGGGAAAATATGTCAATTTTCACTGACTGAGTCCAAAAAATTGTCATGCTGTGACTATGCCACTATCTCGTTTGATAGCTAACAAGAAAATTCAGGTAAATTTTATGGGAACAAGAATGAAACAATACTGCCCAGATATTTCCTGTCATCCTGGCCATTTTTCCCCCCACCTAAGGATGGGGTGAGGAAGGTGCACAACACAAGGGAAGCAGAAGGATGAAAGAGAAGGCGTAAATACTGTTCCTGGGGTGGCACACTCCTCCAATTTTCTGCTATTTACTGATTATTTGTTAAAGTACCGGTATATTCCTCGCTTCACTCAGCTTAGCAAAGATCTCTTATACTGATAGACTTAAAAGAATCCACAACATACGAAGCTGCCTATTACCCTACCATTTTATAGCAGCCGGGAAGGGCAAGGGTACAAGAGATCTTGGATAGTGCACTCTCCTGAATCTCTCTCTCTCTTTCTCTACTCAGCAAAGGGAAAACCTCCTACAGTGACAGGCTTACATTTAAATTAATCCACAAGATACTAAGCTACCCATTAACCTACCATTTTATAACAGCAGGCAAGGGCAAGGGTGAAGCAGGTCTTGGGGTAGCGCACTCCCCCTATTCTCCGTTCCTGGACGAGATCAAAGACTTTCAGCGCATCTTCATATTGCTCATTGTTGTATAAGAGGGTCATGGCGATCTGGTAGGACACCATCTGGTCAAAGAATCCCTCAAGTTCCTCTGCTTCTAGTGCCTGTGGGTTATGGGAAAGGGGTAACATTTGAATTTTGAGAATCAGTGAAATGCAGTTTATATGACAAAATTATTTAACCCTTAACCGCCGGGCGTCGGTCGGAACCGTCAAAAAATCAGTGGTGCCGGGTGTCGGTAGGAACTGCACTTGTTTTCCCAGCACAGTTTGAAGTGGCCGCCGCTTTTTTTCGTCACCAAAAGCTCGGGGCAGACTCCCACCAGCCTGCCCAACCATACTTCACTCATCTCTGTGACTTTGCCAAGTGTAGGACAATCTTTTCTTAACCTTTCTCATCCGATTTCGTTCCTGCCTCAAGTGGACTTTTGCCTCATCCACCCCTGCTAAGCCTTTTTCCAAGGATACTATAGAAAAGGACTCAGTGATAGTACCACAGAGTGTGCCTTGGACACCACTGTGTCTAGTTTATCTAGTAATGGAGACGTTATCATGTTGATGGCAAAGCCATAGTCAGGGCCATGGGCAGATGCACTAACACATCCTGTTCTCGCAGCAAAAATTAGTCCTCTTCCTCACGTCATTACTCATCAACACAAGGACCAGCAGACTTAGGGATACTTTCATTTACAAGAAGAAGAGTTGGGTACAGTTTCTGAGATATTTAGGTTAGAAGTAAAGTTTTTTTTTTTTCCGTAATGAGGTGAGGCATGAGCAGATTTTAGCCCAGCGTCCAGGGGTTAAAGGACGCAAGTGAGTGAAAGAGTAACATGTTAAATCTGAGAATGACTGAAATACAGTTCGTATGAGAAAATTATTTAAAGAATGCAAACAAATAAAAGGGTAGCATCTACATTCTGACAACAAGTGAAATGTTTATATGACAAGAATTATTTAAAGTGTTCAACTGAAGTAATGATAACTGACAAAATTACTTAACAGATACAACTGAAATAAAAACAGTTGAGTACTAAAAGCAGTCTGTGCATTAAAAGTGAATTCTTAAATACCGTGAACCGGGGTGACTTCGTACGATTTTGAAGGTTTTTTCATCCTGACACAATTTATTTTGGCCAAAATACTGATGTTAAGTATTACATACGTACGTGAGCCAATATCCTGTAAGTATCTAACAGCTAGATAATCTCAGTATCTCCATCTAGACGTAGTAAAATATTTTATAGGTGTCCGAGGTCACCCCGGACTGGGGAGACTTCGGACTGCCTTGGGGTGACCCCGGACACTCATTAGAAATGCACTGAAATGGGCCCCTAGTAGCTCAGCTGAATGTCTGGACAGTTCTGGGGGGCCTTCGGACACTGCGCAACTTTTAAAAAAATTGCTGAAAAAAATACAAAAAAATACAGAAAAATTACAAGTAAATAGTAGTGATATATAGCAAAAATAGATGAAAAAATAAATTTTCCATTGACTTACAACCCCAGTTTAGTTGATTATACATATACATTATAGGGAGTACATTCCCACGCTATGCGCAGGTTAAAGGCACGATTGTGACTGACTGACCGGACGGTTTAAAGCGTGCCGGCTATTTAAATGCCTAATTAAAGGGAACTTGGAATGGAGGAACAGAAGATAGGGAAGGAAAGAGCTAAAGAGTGAAGGAGCTTGGGAAGGAATGAGAGAAGGAGCTTGGGAAGGAGAAACAGGAGTTAGGAATGGAAGGGGTGAGTAGATGAGGAACAAGAGGAGGGAGTGGAGACGAACTACGTATAAGGATATCATACCGGTACCGTACCATATGGTAACTTAAATAATATGTGTTCTCACATCATATTTCTTAGCAGCCTGTCTGACACTTAACTTTCCATCACGTACGTCTGCACTAGCATACTCTAAAAGGCTGCCACGGCGTTCCACCGTATAGTGTCTTCTACCATCACTGGTAGATACACTCACTCTCTTGTAATTTCGAGGCATTGTGGCCTAGTTCATCTCACACTTCATCTGTTATATAAATGCAAAAACAAAGATAAGCATGCAGACTATGTACATTGTACAAAATATGTTTTATTACATATAAAAAAAGCAAATTAGATATGCTGTCTGACCTCAACCCTTTAAATATCCATTGTCCGAAGTCACCTCTTTAAATCCCAAAAATGCGTACACATTCACTCATGTCATGTTTACATACATTTAAAATGCAGATTTTAACCCTTTCTCTGTTCCAATCTTCAAGTTAGACGTTAAAGTAAACCTCTAAATGTGTATAAGCGTGCGGTTTGTTATGATTCGTTCACACCAGACCAAGTTTTCCCGTATTCATTTTTTCACCAAAAAATAGCATTGTCTTTATTACAATATATTCACCAGTGGAACATAATATTTTAAAAAGATAATTATACATAACATTTTACAAAACCTATGCAACATTATCCCGTTTAAATATATACGATATCTTTCTTCGTTTAGCAGCTGCGTAGCATTTAATCTTTTTATGCAAATTTCGTCTGAAACCACCCCGTGTCCGAATTCACCCCGGTTCACGGTACTTTTCATTTATCTGAAAGCAGTGTGGGTACTGAATGAAGACTGCATCATACTAAACATCATCATCATCATCATCATCATCATCATATCTTTTTCTCCTGCCTAAAGGTATAGTAAAGCAGGATTCAGAAATATGGAATGAGAGTCGCTGCAACAATGCGTGAATTACCAACAGCATGCCCAGTGATGCAGGCCTCACGATCATTCAAGTCCCATCAAGGAAAATCACATGAAGGCCATGAAATATACCGACAAACAGCAATCAAGAACATTTTATACAGTATTTTTAAGAGGTTACCCACACTGCAGTAAAAGGGTAAACTACAGTATACTCCACCAGAAACTAGCCTGATGTTATCTTATGTATTGGTGTGGCACAGTCTGCTGATGTGGGCATGGATGTGGCCATAGGAATCAGAAATGAATTAATGGTACGTCTGACATTCATATTTGAATGATATGAACAATATGATACAATATGAAGTCTGACGTTGAAAACGCTGACTAAACTGTCCCCCAAACATACAAGAAAGCAGCTGTATATTAAGCTTCCTATATTAACACACCTTTAATGCTGCTTGAGGCTGGTTGAGGAAGAAGAAGAGCCGCATTACCAGAGGACCAAAGTTGAAGGCACCAAACCGTAGACCAGCATTCTGCTGATTGAATCTGGAAAGAGTGACTAGAATGAAAAATGCACTGGAATGAGTAGGTTACAGTGCCCTGAAAATAGATCATGGTCGTCAACACCACCACCATCATTATTATCATCATTACCATCGCTGCCAACATCATTATCATCATCATCATCATCATTACTGTTATCATCACTGCCATCATCATCATCATACACTGCCTAAGTACTCGTATTTCCACACTGTACCTGCACATATAACAATGAACTGCAATTGCATGGTCTGTAAAAGGTACTATACAGTAGCATGATTTCAAATTGCTTTAGCTCCAGTATCTGATCGCTTGGGGAGATTGCTTCCGGTTAATGTAGAAAACCAGTTAATGCATTAGTCTAGAAAATGAAACCCAAATGTTACCCAAGGAGTACCAGTATCTTCATATATATAGCCTAAAGAATAGGTAAATACAGTATACTCTCATTGTAAGTAGCATCTTGTACATTCTTTTGCCGTAAAGTCTGCCGTGAATTACAAAAATATTGCCTATAAGGTACTAGTGTCACCTGGTACCATACAGTACCTTTTACACTGATTTGCCTGTTTCCCCTAATTTACACCAGTTTGATGAAAAAAGGTGTGATAAATTAAAACACATCTCTTGAGTGAGGTGGAAGGGAAGAGGGAAAGCATGAGACAGAGGGATTGGGTGGAGAGACATAAGAGTGAGAGTGGTAAGAGTTAGGGGAAGGTAGCCTGATGGTGGAGGACAGGGTTACGCAGAGGTATCTTATTTGTGGCTGCCCCTTCCATGGATGGGGCATTTGGCTATAGATAAATTGGTAGATAGATCTTTGACTCACACCAAGGACTGCCTGTACTGTAAATGGAATATAAATTTACTGGGTGGTTCATAAATAATGCTTCTCCTCCACTCTGCCAGGCAATTTGTCGTGAGTTATGG
Organism: Coenobita brevimanus; assembly: GCF_032717465.1. Taxonomy (NCBI): domain Eukaryota; kingdom Metazoa; phylum Arthropoda; class Malacostraca; order Decapoda; family Coenobitidae; genus Coenobita; species Coenobita brevimanus. The sequence goes on along the minus strand of NC_136955.1, from coordinate 2,158,810 downwards.
GAAAGGGTCATTCAGCATTTTTACTGTCTACCTTGCATCATTTATTTAGTCCTTACTCTGGTGTGAAGAGCATGGCAGCTGGGTGCAGAGGGTGAGAGATGTGAATGCTGAGGGTAATGTTGTGAGAAGCAGACTGAAAAAGATTGGGACAAGGTCACTGAGTGTGAACTCAGGAATAAGGGACTGAATAGAAAGGCTGGTAGAGCTCGAGCAGCAGGGAGAGCCACCATTAGGTGATCTAGGCTGACATATGCAAGCATGTTGGAGTCTTTATAAATGAATAAACAAACTTGCACAACCACACCCACACCAGCAGACTAAGCTGTCTTCTACAGCCACACTAACACCAGCAGACTGAGCTGTCTGTGCAAAACATAAGATAGCAACCAGTTTGAAGTGAAGTGCTATTTATGGGCCACCCTGTACTTAAGCATACTTTTTGGCCATGGCCAGCACCAGCTCAACATCCTTCTCCTCAGCCTCGGTCAGGTAAATTGTGTTCTTCAGGTCCTCTGTGAACACCAGACCTTTATCTAGGGTGGTCAGACAGGTGTTCATTTTTTCTTTGAAAGCCTCTACATTGTGGGTGAATTGGACTAGGGTTCTCTTTCTCGTAGATTCAAAGCTCTCAATCCCCAGGGCAGCCGGAGTGTAGAGAAGACGGCAGCCTGTTGGAAAGAATGATACAGTTAATGATACTCCTCTTGTGCTAAAATGCTTGTGGTATTGATGTAGATATGCTTGAAAATCAATTTGCCTACTATACAGTCCTCCCTCCTATAATATGGCTAATATAAACTGACAATATGCCATGCATACTTTTCTGCATTATGCCTTCCATGTTTCCATTATAAAGGGTTAACCTAGACTGGACATTTTCCAGAGTCACCCTTTTAACCCCAAATCCCAACCAACCCCTCCAAAAAAACACCCAACTAACATTAACTCTGGTACTCGTACACAGGAAGTTATTAAAAATACAGTACATAAGAAATGTTCCTAGACATTAATAAAAAAAAAAAAGTTCAAGCTCCGACGCCCAACAACTTGTTGCAGTGTATCTGTTTGTGCCCGCGGTATATATTTTTTGGTTATAGGTGACCGCTAAGTACAAATCCGTATTATGCGATACTGCATTATACGAGGGTTGACTATTTATACGTCTGTCTGTCTGTGTATAGTCCCTGTCCATCTATAAACTGTTACCTTTATCCCAGAAGAGATGGCTGCATACAAATTGCCTCTTCCCGGTATGTCTTCCTGTCCTCTGCCATCAGGCTGCCCTGTCACCAACTCACATCCTCGTCTCTCATATACTGTATGTATATATATATATATATACTTCTCCACTCCATCCCTTCATCTCATCCTCAGCCTCTTCATCCCCCATTTCCCCTCCACCTCACTCACTTACATTCTCCTAGTCAGTCTCTCATTCCCTAAGATAGTCTGGCTTTGTGGAGTAAATGGGTAAATGGAAAGTGAGAGACTAAGAGGCTGTATGTTAGAGAGATGAGGAGGAGGGGAGTGTATATTTTTCCTTTCATATATGCATAGAATTTCTTGTTCCCAACATATTTATATATAGCCTATATGTAATGTTTTTCAGTGTTTTGAACTAGCTACTGTATTTTGATTTCAATTTTTAACAGTAATCACTCATTTTTGCAACTGTCTGGCCCATCTCAAAGTAATAATCGTGTCTTCTAGTAGATTTTAGTTTAGAATGGCCAAAAGTTCACTGATATACGGTACTGTACAGTACGGTCCGGGAGAAATATAACTGTAAACCTAAATGGTATTACTCTGCTGCAAGAGTTACCCACAATCCCAGCCATCAGTGTTGCCACTTAGCCTTCCAGCCTATCCAACATTACTGTCCCAAGATTCCAGGGCTGTACAAAGATAAAACAGTGCCAAGGGGAGAGAGGGACCAAGAATGAGTAGGAAGAGTGGAGTACAGAAATATAAGCGATTGCTAAAAAGGTTGGTAAATACTTTATATAGCAAAAGCCACAACTGGAATTCAAGTACTGTACTTTGAAGTCTATTCTGTTTATGGCATACCGGTATCTCACCATTTGCTGACACCTCCATTGCTGATTAACTCCTTCCCCCACTTGAGATCATTAATCCCTCTGGGGGTCATTAATAACCTCACAGGTTATTTGCAATGGAAGTTTCATAGAAGAAAAGTGTTAGCAAATGATATAAACTGAAAATACTTGAAACCATTTGAATTCTAGTTGTGGCTCTATTACAAAATCTTATCCTTAAGGACAGTGGTGTGGGTTGAAGAGAGGATTTCCTGATGGTGAAAGACAGAGCGACATTGGGAAATTGTTCTAACGTTGAGTCAGGTTAGTACGGTACTTGGATGGGTGACCGCCTGGGAACACCAGATGCTGTTGGCATAACGTTCTCCCTACGTGTCAAGAGGGGTTGGTGGAGGATTAGTTCCCCTTCCTGTAAAACAATTAACTCTAAGCCTTTGGCCACCCCGTTTGGGATACCGGTACGTGGCGTCTGGCAATGAATGAAATGAATGAAAGACAGAGCAACATTGGGAAATTGTTCGTGGCCATCTCCCAGATTATGACATTTGGCTGTTGGGTAGATACACCTGTAATATTAAATCAACGACTTACGAGAAAATACCGATAGTGATCAGACGTGGGATATCCAGATTCTGTACAAGACTTTAAGATCACTGGATTGTTATAAATACCAAGAGTAGCCTATGCACTATTTACCTGCTGTCTGCGGCGACTTCGCAAGGCTCAGACCACATAACTTCCTAGGGGTTTTCAATATTTCTGCACATAATACCCCCCGAAACGCCGACAGTGCCATGATGGGACGAAAGAGATCGACCATCGTGTAGGGACTGTCAAGCCTTTATTTTTCTTTACTTTTATTATCATGTAAAGCTTTGTAGATTTCTCTTATATGTCGCATCCCAGGGAAAGTTAGTTAGATAATTATCCCTGCGCGTCGATGTAAATATACAAACAATAATAGGAAAAAATCTTACGGAAGACAAGACTGTGCAAAATCAAGTGTTTGTTTACTATCATTAATGGTTGAACCTGATTTTGGGATTGATCTTTTAATGAAAGTCTGTCCAATAAGATTAGGCAAATGTCCAATAAATATCTTTAATAATATTTCCTTTGAAGTTACATGACAGTCTTAACAGAATAACTTGTTTTTCTTCCATATCAAGAAAACTCTCTAGAACAAGATGACTGTGCGTTTCCGCGGGCAATTTGAATGCACGCATAAGCGCTACATTTTTATCAATACATTTCTTTATTCCAAAAACTTCACAAATCAATTTATCCTGTCCACTCTTTGCAACCCTCACACATTCCCTAACAGTCCCATTTCTGCTGCTCTCACCCACTTTTCATTCATGCTGTACTATATGAGTAAATTTCCACACCTGTGTTTATGTGGGTTCTAACACCATGCCATCATTTTGCAACGTCCATACTCAAACCTGTTTCATATCAAGCCTTTCATAATACCATCTACCTTGATTCACTACTTTCTAATTACTTTATACATTTACTTCTGTGTCACAGCAATGAGGCAGTCTTCAGTCAGATATACAAATATCCCTGGCTGTATTCTTGTAATTTAAAGAAGCTCCCAAACAACTCCTCCTTAACAATTTATTTTTGTATATGGCTGGTTAATATCCTTTCGTACATTATTTATGGAGAGTATGGAAATATTGGAAAGTTTTAGATAACACAGCAGAGGGCAATAAGATGTAATAAACAAATCACTTAGGAAAAGGTATTAGGGAGCTTCCTTAACTTGGGCCCCTATCACTGCACCAGTACATCACTGCGATTCACCCTCTCAGCGACCACTAGTTTGTTTTGATCTACGTCTTCTTTCAAACTGTGGTGATCAGAGACATTCCCATTGCTCAGGACCAGTCAGTAGTTTGTTCACTATTAGAATAACACCACATCATCATATGCTTACATCAGATTTAAAATACGCCATCATGATTCATCACCATTCTTCCTCCCCCTTTCCATACCAGTAACTCTAAGGCCCATATTCTTGATGGTTAAGGAGGCTTCTTAGCACCTCTTCCTCAGCAGTTTATTTTGGGGTATCCCTGGTTAATGTCCTTTTGTATGTTACTTATGCAGAGTATGGCAATAGTAAGTGGATTTATTTAACAGAGGAGGACACTAAAGTGTAAGTAGCATAATAAGTCACATAAGAAAAGATGTTGGGGAGCTTCCTAATGCAACAGTAATACAGGCCTAATTCTGACCTCATAACTCCATCCGTATTTACCTGTATACTGATTCACTGGAATAATAAAAAATATAGAATACTGTATTATGGTTTTAATGTATAAAAATACAATGTACTGCATATTATATACGGTACATACCGTATGTTCAGTCATAGTAAACAGTTATGTACAACTTTCTCAAAATATAATTAATTAAAACACTAACTTTTATAAACCAGCAAAACACTTTAACTTTGATAAGCACCTCCAAGAGCTCATTAGGGATGGCCACAAACAAATCACCTCATGTTGCTCTATCACACCCCCTCCCTAATACAAGCTCTCTCTCCACTCCATCCCTCCATCTCATTCTTGGTCTTCCCTTCCTGCCCTCTCCCACCATCTCTCTCACATACACATCGTCAGTCTCTCATTCTCCATCCCCTCCACATGGCCAAAAGTACCAAGCAATACATGTTTTGTTTTCTAACTATCTGTCTATCTGTTGCTAGATGCCATAATCCCATAAGGGATGGCCATTTGACTTTGAGTTATTTGTTTTACAGGGAGGGGCACTAACCCTCCACCAACCCACTTGTTGACACGTAGGGAGCACATATGGTTACCACCCAGCGTTGTAAATGGTTTCCTGGCTTATAGGAAACCATTTGGCTTGTCACTCAATGTAAAGGCACCTGTAGGGTAAAGAAAAGCAATAAGAAGTGACAGGAAAGATGGGAGAAATAGGAAGAGAGGAGGGCAGGCACAGAAAAAGAATGATAAAGGCTAAGGAAGAAGTAGGCAGCACTACATCAAGTGAGTGGATGATGGTTTTTGTTTTCAATCCTAATAAACTTTACATCACAGTATGGTGGTCAAAGATTAGATTCAGTATTCCCAACCTTCAGCCTCTTTAACAGCAGAACGTGGAGGATGGAAGTAATGCAAGTATAAGTGGCTGGGGAATGGCTGGGAGAAGGAGGGAGGTGAGAAGACAGGAAGAAATCAGTAGGATAGAAGTTGTGGAAGCAATGAAGAAAGTTAAATCAGGGAAAGCCCCAGGAATTGATGGAGTGTGTGGTGAAATGTTGAAGCATGGGGGAGAGATAGTAGTAGAATGGATGTGGAAGATGTGCAGATTGGCCTGGGAGGAAGGTAGAGTCCCGGAGGATTGGAAGTCAGGTATAATTATTCCCTTGTACAAAGGAAAAGGGGAAAAAGAAGTGTGTGGTAATCATAGGGGCATTTGTCTTCTTAGTATAATAGGAAAAGTGTATGGTAGGATACTTATTGACAGAGTTAGAGAAAGAACAGAGAAATTAGTTGGAGAAGAACAGGGAGGCTTTAGGAAGGGAAGAGGTTGTGTAGATCAGATATTCATTCTCAGATCTTTAGTGGAAAAGTTTCTAGAGAAGGGAAAGAAGTTGTATGAGGCTTTCATGGATTTGGAGAAAGCATATGACAGGGTGGATAGACTAGGATTGTGGAAAGTGTTAAGAATATATGGAATAGATGGGAAGTTGTTGAATGCTGTGAAGAGTATGTACGATGGTGCGAAGGCTGCAGTGCGTGTGGATGGTGAACTAAGTGAATTTTTCTCTTTGAAAGTTGGGTTGAAACAGGGATGTGTCATGTCTCCATGGTTGTTCAATCTGTACATGGATGGGGTAATAAAGAGGTACAAGGTAGGGTAGTGGATGTTGGAGTGGCCCTGGTGAGAGAGGATAGTGTTTGGAAACTCCCTGTACTGTTGTTTGCAAATGATACCGTGTTGTTGAGTGAAGACGAAGGAGAGCTGCAAGGCTTGGTGGATGAGTTTGAGAGAGTGTGTAGGAAACGGAATCTAAAGGTGAATGTAGGGAAGAGTAAAGTGATGGTCTTTGAGAGAGGTGAAGTCAGTGAATGTACAGCGAGGTTGGATGGTGAGGAATTGGAAAATGTGAGTACGTTTAAGTACTTGGGTAGTGTGATGAGTAAGGATGGAGGTTTGGAGGGTGAAGTGCTTGAAAGGGTACAGCAGGGAAGAAAGGTTGTTGGTTCTTTGAAAGCAGTGATAAGAAACAGGGAAGTGAGCATGGAAGTGAAAAAGTTACTACATGACAGTATTGTGATACCAACTCTAACGTACGGAAGTGAAGCGTGGACGTTGTTGGAAGGACACAAGTCAAGAGTGAGAGCCGTGGATATGAGTTATTTAAGAGGAGCCTGTGGAGTCACATGGAGAGACAGGCTGACGAATGAGGATATAAAGGAGCGTTGTGGTGTTGATGTGGATGTGATAGGAAGCGTTATGAGGAACACACTGAGGTGGTTTGGACATGTGGAGAGGATGGAGGGTGAAAGACTGACGAAGAGAGTGTATGTGAGTGAGGTGGAGGGGGAAAGAGGGAGGGGGAGGCCGAGGATGAGATGGAGAGATGGGGTGGAGAGGTATATGAGAGAGGGGGGTGTGAGTTGGGAGCAGGTCAGTGAAATGGCGGGGGACAGGGCGACTTGGAGGCGATTTGTTTGTGGCCACCCCAAACGGGATTGAGGCATCTGGCAATAGATAGATAGACAACATTTCTATCTAACATCACTGCCAAAGGTGACTGTGGAAACAAAAACAGAGTTCAGCTTCATTCACTGGCATCTCAATTTTACCCTGAGTGATAGTTCTTTTACACAAACTTGGACCAGAGTTTTGTCCTTTTTCACCTCATTTCACATATGGCTGGATGGCAGGAAATAATGGTGCTATGCCTCTATATCCTTTGTACAGCGATTCTTCATGACTACTCTGTTCACTATCACTTTGTCCAGATTTTTGTCCTTTTGCAGCTTATTTCCCATAGATCAGTGGCAGAATAACATAGTGCTAAGGCTCTGTATTCTTTCCTTGGTACTTCTCTGTGACTAGCATAATATTCTAGTGTTAATCTATTATTACAGCTCAGCAATCAAGATGGAGATGGTAATTTTAGGCCAAGTTTGAATGAAAAGAGTTCCGTACTGTGCCGCAGGAAGTGTGTAATGAGTATACCAGTATTATGAATGAACCATACATATACTTGGGGAAGAAGGGGAGGAGTCTGGTTATAGTTACACGAGAGCAAACCTCTAAGGCCACTTGATGAAACCCAATACGATGCATAACCTCTTCAGGGGGGTAGGGGTGGGGGAGCTGTTCGAGCTAACTATACTTGACCTAACCCTTCAGGATAATGTGGGTTGCCTATATAAGAACACACAGTGGAAAGGAAGAGGAGTGATTAAGTGACTTAAAGTACCGGTACTACTCAGCTGACATCTGCTGTATCCCTATCACGAGTCATCTGTGTGTGCCTATTAAATTGCTGTTGCCATTGTTGTTGCATCAGCTGCATTAAACTCAATTGCTGCTGCTGTAACTGGAGTATCATTTGCTGCTGCTGCCTCTGAAGGTCTTGCTGTGACTGGAGAAACTGCTGCTGTTGTATCAGTATTTGTGTCATCAGTTTCTGGAGTGTTGCATTCCGTTGGCTGGCTACCTTGATCAACTCATCCATCCGATTAGATTGCTGCTGTATAAACTCCAGAATCTCCGACTCCTCGTCCTTTCGCACCCGCTTAGTTCCTCGTGCCTCCTGTTGGAGTTAGGAATAACTGAGTGAGGCATTTAATTTCATCATCATCATTGTCATAATCATTATTATTGTATCATCATAATTATCATCATCCATCCCTCCTCCTCCTCCTCCTCCTCATCATCATCATCATCATCATCATCACCCTGATCCAGACCTTTTTCCCACCTAAGGATGGGATGGAGTAAGATTCAGAAACAAGAGAAAATAAAGCGTGACTGTGGGAGAACTATCATCAGCATACCCAGTGAAATGGGTCAGAGAAACATTCACATGTCAATCAGTCCTGACTTTACCCCACAGACCTGGCCATGTGCACAGCATTTTATTTATTATTATTTGTCAACAATGGGTACACAACATACTTCAGAGTTGGTGTTGTTTGTTTTGTATCCTGGAGGGAATGATGGGACTGAAGGATGAAGCAGGGTTTACGTGTCACTGATGGGCGTATGGCATACCTTGGTCCAAATGGGTGCTGCATTTCTTGATGGAAGTGATTTGTCAATGAAGGGTACACAGCATACTGTACCTTAGATTCAGAGTGGTTTTCTGTTTGGATGAAAAGTTAGGTCTGGAGGGTGAAGCAGGATTAATTCGTCAACAATGAGCACACAACATATATTAGAATTTGACTGATTTTTATGTGTCTTGGCAATAGTATTGGTGTTGGAGGGTGATGTAGGGTTCATCTGTCAACAAAGGGTACACAGCTGAAGAGTCACACTATCATGAACATGAAACATGATGCAAAAACCCACACTGGCAGATGAAAAAAATGTACAGTATTTCCGAACTGTTTCGACGACAGCTGTCACCCTCTTCAGTGGATCTACAGACCAAGTGGTACATACAGTTACTGAAAAGCTGCTTATATGCAGGATAACCACATGTGTTTTTTTCCAACCGCACTGGATGTGACCTCACCCAACACTCCCTCCACACTGTCCCTGACCTGAGTGAGGGATTACAGGGGGCAGCAAGGACCTGGCCATTAAACCTCTGGTGCAGGTGAAAAAAAAAACAGATGTGATTACCCTGCATATGAGCAGCTTCTCAGTAACTGTAAGTACCACTACTGGTATGTAGATCCACTGAAGAGGATGATAGCTGTTTCTGAAACTGACTGGAAATACATCTTTTTTGTCTGCCAGGGTGGGTTTTTGTATCCTAAAGGGTACACAGCATACCTTAGTGCTGGCATGTTGGAGCTTTTGCAAGCAAATGGTAAAATTAAAGAAATAGGCAGACAACGTACCCTACAGTTGGACTGGTTGTTGTGTGTCTTGGTGGAAGTGTTGGGGCTGGGGGGTGAGGCAGGGTCCAAGTCTGGGCAAGAGTTGGAGCCGGGTATTGCCGGAATCACTACAGGCTGCCTTAGTACTGATGCTGAGGGAGACGTCTGGTGGGTTCCAATATCCGTAGTTGCTGTTCATACAAATAATATTTTCAAACTTCAGCAAGAGCAGTGGTACCCAACCTTTTTTCTGTCTTTTCCTCCTTCAACCAGTTCATCTGTTCGGATTTCCCCCTTCGGCTAATAGCTAGTAATTACCGGTAGTATCTAGTAATTTGTATTTCCCTCAATAAATTTCCCTCAGTAAATATCCCCACTGGAATCCTGAAATATCCCCCAGGTTGGGAAATGCTGAGCTAGAGGATGTAACATCTCTTTTATTCTTGCTACCATTATTTTTTATTATTATTATTTTTTTTAAGGAGCGACTCTTAAAGCTGTAGAGTTTTCTACAATCTTGAATAACCCCCTCACTACCAAGGGCAATACTTCAGCTCCTCAGTGATGGGAGTGCATAAAACTGCATTTCTACCCATTAACCACCAAATTTCCCTTCTTCAAAAATTGCCTGAACATCTGTGTTTCTTAACCTGTTCAACCTATCCAAACCATACACATTTCCACTGTTCTTACTCTTTAATTTACTATTCAGTCTCATGCCCATACATTAATAGGTGCATTAACATAGCCAGATCCAGAGCTATGGAAAATGGGGGACATGATTCCTACCAGAAATGCCACTTATTTGAGTTCATTTTGACTATGAAATTCTACAAAATTTATTGCCATATCCTTTTTCAGTTAAATAAATTTATAAATTTATGGTAAAGTTTGTGTAAGATAGTTGCAGTATACTGTATATTATGATACCGTAAATAACATCGGTCTTACATGTAAACACTGGGCTGCTGAAAACTGGGGGAAGAGCATACGCCTTCCTCTAAATCTGTGCCTGCACTAACCCTGTGAACAGTAAGGTGAAACTGTCCTCCCATACTCCACCATTCTTTGAGGGGACAGCGAGGGAACTAAGGGATGTTCATATTACCAGGCAGTTTGGCTTCCCAGTTTTATCAGTGCCACCACATGAAGGCATCCCCTCTCCAGCACCCAACTTAAAGTAGAAAGAGTTACATTAAAGTAGGAATATACTGTACAGTATTGTGACACTTACAAGCACAAAGCTTGACAAAGGAGGGATCATGGCCAAATAACTGATCCATGATGCTGAAATATGGCCATTTGCTGACATGTCGACCCTTGACTGCATTGGCCTTCAGGATCGCTCGCATCCTACAAAGAGAGAGTTTTCAGTGGTATTTGGATTAGGGTAATGTGATGCACAGATAGCCTAATTATCTTCTTCAATCCTTCAAAGAGAAAATTTTCAATCATATTTAGATTCATGTGACTAGGAGATGGCCTAATCATCATCATCATCATCATCAGGTTTTCAAACAGAGAAATTTCACTGATATTTAGAATCCCGTTATGGCACTGAATGACATTGTAATCACCATCAATCCTTCTAATGGAGAATTTTCAAATCTTTAAAATCATGTGACAGATATAGCCTAATCACTATCATCATTAATCCTTCAAAGAAGCAACTGCTTTTGTGGGGCCATCCTACAAGTACAGAACAGTACCATAGATTGTGCAAGATTTTGGTGCCCCCTTGTGGCAGACAGCATCTCACCAGGGTCTTTTTCCCATATTAAGGTGCAGGATGATATGAGGGAGTTTGGCTTTCAAGTGGACACCGCAGCTGGTCCATCACCATGTGTAGGCTCCTTGTTAACACTTCTGAGTTTGTATAATATAATTGAGAGTCACTGATGACCAAGGCCTGTGCATGCAAGCATGTTGGATCCTTTATAAACTATATGATGATAAATAAGGCTGCACGCTAAATAATAATCAGTTGCTCTACGTGAAGATTTGGATGCCTGATACCATATAGTGAAGGTACCTCTGCTTCATTGCCCTCATTTTAATATCGCACAGTTCGCCGGTAAAGTTGTACCCCCGCTCCTTCATCACCTCACCCACTCGACGCCACACTTCATTCTTGCGCAATAGACCCCCGTTGAACAGTGGCTGGTGGTCTTGGTAAACGTCCAGCAGTTCGAGTATTGCGCTGTGGCTCCATGATACGTGACCCTCTGAAAAGTAACAAACATATGGTGTACAGTTCTTATAATTACCATAGTTGCCTTTTCCTGACAGGCAATGTGATACCCTGTATGCATCAATTAAAAATTAATCATTATCATTGTCCAATACCAGTCCCCCCTCCCTTTTTTTTTTTTTTTTTCAATCAGAAGCATGGGACCCTGGGGCTAGACTACCTTGTCCTGAAATTTAAGGCAAGGGTGACCAGCCTCCCTTCCCCTGAGTGGCATTATGTAAGAGTAAAATCCCAATCAGCTCTACGATGTAAATCCTTAAGGGCCTCATCTTCTCGGTGCCTTTCAAATAAACCTTGCCAACAATCTTTAAAATAAACCCTGACTGACTGACTGAAGAAACCTTGGCATACTTTCATCACTAGTAGCCATGTATCAGCTCTTGCTCCAACTCATGGCTTTGTGTGAGGCAGATGAGGTGGAATAGTATGTGACCTTATGACTGACTGTAAATGAAAACCTTGCCATATTTTAATCATTATTGTTCTTTCACCTTAACTTGGCCCAGATTTTCATCCTTTAGCAGCTTATTTCATGTAATTCAGTGGCAGAAAAGATAGTGTTATGGCTCTGTATTATTTTCAAAGCTTTCATATCACTTCTTTGTGGCTAACATAATTTTCTAGCATTAATCTGTTGTCACAAGTCAGCATTCAAAGTGGAGGGACAGCAATTTTAGGCCAAGTTAAAGAAGTGAGTATAGTATGTCATGTCTCTTTTGACCATATGTAAGTTAAACCTTGGTATACTAACTTTCATCGCTAGTATGCATCGGCTCTTCCTCCGGCTCATCTGTGACATCATCCGCAGTGACATCAGCGGCAACATCGTCCTGGGTGGAGAACTCTGGCTTGGGTAGCACAAAAACGGATGCCTTGTTGCCTTCGTCTTTGCTGCCATGTTGTGCTGGGGTGTCTGATGCTTGGGTGCTTTCTCCTCCAACTGTTTATGGGAAAGGCAAGCAAATAAAATCATCATCAGCAGCAGCAGCATTATCACCATCATCATCATTAACATCACCATCATCATTTGCACCATGATGTATTAAATTACAGTATCAGGTGTGGTTTTTCCTCCAACTATATATGGGGAAGACAAGCAATTAAATCATCATCATCACCATCATTTACTATCATATCACCATCACCACAATCATCATACCATACAGTACTATTATTATTATTATTATTATATTATGATACAGTATTGTTGAGTGAAGATGAATGGGAGTTGCAAGGGTTGGTGAATGAATTTGGGACAGTGTGTAGGAGGAGGAATCTGAAAGTTAATGTACACAAAAGTAAAGTTATGGTGTTTGAGAGGAATGAAGCCACAGGGTGTGCAGTGAGGTTGGATGGTGAGGATATGGAGAATGTGAGTGCATTCAAGTACTTGGGTAGTGTGATAACTAAGGATGGAACTTTGGGGGATGAAGTGCGTGAAAGGGTACAGCAGGGAAGGAAGGTTGTTGGTACACTGAAAGCAGTGATGAGAAATAGGGAGGTGAGTATGGAAGTTAAGAAGTCACTGCATGATAGTATTGTGATCCCTACCCTGATGTATGGAAGCGAGGCATGGACCTTGCAAGAGGGGAACAAGTCAAGAGTGAGAGCAGTGGAAATGAGCTACTTGAGAGGAGAATGTGGAGTGACGTGGAGGGACAGGTTGACGAATGAAGAAGTGAAGGAACGTTGTGGGGTGGATGTGGATGTGGTTGAGAAGATTAGGAGAAATACACTGAGATGGTTTGGACATGTGAAGAGAATGGAGAATGAAAGACTGACTAAGAGGGTGTATGTAGGTGAGGTGGAGGGAGGGAGAGGGAGGGGTAGACCGAGGATGAGGTGGAGGGATGGAGTTGAGAGGTATATGAGGGAGGGGGGGGTGAGTTGGGGGGAGGGTAGTCAAATGGTGGGTGACAGAGCGACTTGGAGGCGTTTTGTCTGCGGCCACCCTTTGCGGGATTAGGGCGTCGGGCTATAGATAGATAGATAGATTATTATTATTATTATTAATCACTGCCTGGTTAAAGTGAATGAGCTTCTGACTACCTAATAATTAGTGCAGATTATTTCCCTTCCATATTGGCTCCAGCATCTAAGGATTTCCCTCAAGCCGGATGAAGACATTTCTCATTTAAAGTTGGGGGATAAATATGAAGTATCTTTCATTTTTCCATACAGTTGGTACTGTGAAGTTGGGGAAACAGGTAAATCAGGTTCACAAATAACAAAGTAACCTTATTAGGCATATTTTGTCATTTAAATACTTAAAAAAGGGAGGAGCAACTTATGGACAGGCTGGATGTCATTGGGGTCAACCAGCCCACTGGACTTCAATAATGCCCTCCAGAATCAGTGATGGAACTGATAAACTGTCCCAAGAGTATATTCAACCCTGGCTGGCTTTCCAGTGAGGCTAACAAATGAGCCCTGGCAGCATCATACAGCATCAGTACAGTACCATGACTGAAGCATCAGCCTTTTATATACTGCAGTAATAATAATAATAATAATAATTGTTTATTCAGTTTTGCATATACAATCAGTGGCACAATAAACACTGAACATGTGTTTATAAGTACCAGCCAAGCTTGAAAGCAACCAAGGATAACTCAATTAGGCCTCTGTGGCATATTTCCACTGGGGTCCTTCTTAGCTGAAGGGCAAAAAGGAAGTGTTACAAGTGTAAGTCATATTCTAAAGGTAATATTAGCCTAAGTTATATTAATTTCCAAGCACATGAATATAATAAATAAAGAATATTAGTTTGTTGGTAACACTTAAAACTAACATTGACTTTAAAGTGTCTATTAGTATAAAAATACGTCATCATCTCCAAATGAAACTTCCAGTCGAAGGTATCTTTTCCGATTTTTCTTGAAAGAATGAAGGTTTCTGATTGTTTTTATACTGTGAGGCAAACTGTTCCAGTCTTTGGTTGTTGCATAGATGAATGTACACACTTCCTGACCTCTAATGCTTGGTGCATTAAAATTTAACATTCTGCCTTTCAGTAAAGCTTAAGTATGCAGTTCCCCTGAAAAAAAATTACCGCCACAACCTCATAAACCTATTTATCCTATGAGCTTTATACTGCAAATTCACGTAGTCAGTATTTTGCCTTTGATATGAAATTCTCACACTGATATTCCCGAGACAAGTTGACACAAAACTATCGTAGCGTTAATAGCTGCTACGGCCAAATGTATTTCGCTACTATTATCGTTAATCTTCCGCTTCTATAGGGCTCCGTAATGCAGACTCATCTCTAACTTGACTTCTGTTGTTCGTGGTCAGTGTTGACACATGGAGGACACCCACCACAAACGTGAATAGGAAGTGCCTCCCAGTTAGGAAACACTTCTTTGCAGCTTAAACACTGCCACTGCTGTGTACCGCTCATGGCCATGTCTGGGCTACGTTGCTTTCGTAGTACATAACGCGAGCGTTCACTCCGCCCCGCACCCGCTACGGAGCTTTGTTGACATTCGCTCTGTGACGTCACTTCCTCTACGTTCACTTGTGAATAATTTTTTTTTTTTTTTTTTTTCAGTGATACAGTCAGCTTGTAACGCAGTATACTAATCGAAACTTTGCGTATGTTAAGCCAGACAAATAGAATACGATTAGATCAAACAAGAACTTGTAAAAACACAATCGCCTTTATTTTACGTTGTACAGTATACACTTAAGGCGGCGTCACACTGGGTCAAAAGTGGTTAACATGCGAGCAGAACGAAACGGCCAGTAAAGTCGAGTTGCCGTCACACGCGTGTGTTTTTGCGAGCCGAAACGCAGTGTCATCCACCGTCCGCGATATCGTGGTGTCATCTGCCTTGGCGCCTCGCGGTCATTTTTAAACAAACCTACATGGAGTGCGCACTCCCTTTTCCTCAGTTTCTACAACCGCCTCACGTACTTCAGCAACTCCAGAGCCACAAGGCAGTCTACTAGAGCTTTCCTTGCTGCAGGATCCATATCGAATATTGGTCACAATCCGATTCCACTTGAGTGTCTGGAAACAAATTAAACAGACAGCCGCCGCGGCTGGTCACCCGAGTGTCCGAATATAAATTTCATGTCACAATAAAAAAATGGAAATGAATAAAAACCACAAGAATTAAATTAACTTAACAGTTTAAGTTAGTTTTCTTCTGTGAATAACAGAATATTTTCTTACAGGTTAAAAAAAATTAATATAGGCTCATTTGAGTTCTAATCCCACCAACAAGCTGTGAGCGAAAATTGTTATCCATTTCTCCTAGCAGGCGAAATCTCGCTCACCCTGGGTCTATTTGGCTAGCAGGCCACAAAACTGGCTCGCATGTCACTCTTGTACAAGTGTGACGCCGCTTTTAGTAACCACTGACTTGTTAATTGCCCAAAATATTTAACTTCATCAGTGCCTTCGAGATGGAAATGTATGGTTTGAATGTACGATTTTGTGGAGGTTAATGGCTATTGGTACTATATAAATGGCGTTAGAGCAAGGATGAGAGACAAGAAGGATAGTTCATTGAAACGTCATCACTGCTAATGACGTCATTAAATGCATCTTGTCCTTGGTTCATTAAAAAAAAACAAAAAAGCCGACTCAGGTGTGTACCTTTTCCTTTAGTAGTTCTTCAATGCAGTTTTCTGTCCTGATGGGAAGCCGTACTCCCTAGCTTGGAAGGGGCCAGATAAAGGGCCATAATTACTATTTATTCCTTGTTGTAGCTGTGATTTTTCCCAGGAAGAATGAGGAAGGGAAAGCGCAGACTCTTCCTATTTTTCTTGTTCTTCCTACAAAAAAAGAATCTTGGTTACAAAGGAAAATTATGGTGGGTTTGTCTTTTTTTTTTTTTTTTTTTTTTTTTTTAGCAGGAAAGTATGAGAAGTGTGGAACATCCCATCTCTCTAGTTCTTCCTTCAGCTCCATCCATGCTCCACACCTTCCTTCATACTCCAATCCCCCACACCTGCTCCCACCCCAAGTTCCTCAGTACTCCACTCCCTCCCTCCACACTTCACTCCCCCTCCACCCCCCGTCACCTTTCAAACTCCACTCCCTCTCCACCTACTTCACCCCAGGTCGCGACAAAGAATCGCTTGTAATGTCCTTTGTGATGTAGGGTATGAAATGAAAACGTGGGCCATTTTAGGATTTTTATTTCGTCGTGGCTACAGTGATATAACATTTCATTTGATCCATTGTGTTCTTCTGTTCACGTCATGGTTAATGGGTTAAATACAGCCAGAGACAAAAATTCACCCACACTTCTTTGCCAACTACAGCAATAAAAAGTGATTTTTTTTTTTTTAATGCAAGGAAGAATGAACCAAAGGCCAGAAGCCCGGAAATCGTTCGCTTCAAGAAAGAATAAAAATATAATACAGAGCCAAGTTCAAGGTTCGTTTATTTCTAGCTGCCTGGACACACTGCATTTGAATGACGAGATCATAGGCAGTAGGAAATACGGACAGAGGAAGACAGTTCCAGAGTTGACCTGTTGCATAAATGAAGGACTGGTAGTAACGGTTAACTCTTGCATTAGAGAGTTGGACAGAAAAGAGAGGAGAGTTTGCTGCAAGACGGGTGCTACGTGCCCGCCGTAGTGGTGGAGGGATGCAACCAGACAGTTCAGAGGAGCAATGAACACTGACGTAACTCTAGTCCCTTCATCTTAACTTGGTCCAGATTTTCATCCTTTTGCAGGTTATTTATTTATTTATTTATTTCATGTTCAGTGGCAGAATACAGTGTTGTGTATAAGCTTTCCGTAACACTTCCTCGTGACTAGTATTATGTTCTAGTGTTATGTTGCAGCCCAGCATTCAAGACGGAGGGATGGTAATTTTAGGTCGTTAGAGTAAAAAGGGTGTAGTTCTGTGTGATAGTAACATAAAGCACACACACACACACACACACACACACACACACACACACACACACACACGAATATAATAATTATAGAAAAATACTGTCTTTTAGGGAGGAATGAGAAATTGGGAAGGCAGGAGCACACACACACACACACACACACACACACACACACGAATATAATAAGGAAGAACACTGCCATTTAGGGAAGAATAAGAAATAGGGAACACACACACACACACACACACACACACACACACACACACACACGAGTATAATAAGGAAGAACACTGTCATTTAGGGAGCAATGAGAGATAGGGAAGGCAGGGTACAAAGCTGGCAGAGAATTGTCCCAGAATTATTGCTCTTGGCTGTACATATAGGGTTGTTCATATATTGCACTTCCTTGTACAGTATTTGCGTGGTGCAGGGGCGGGTCAGTGTTCATCCCATTCTTTGCTTGTACCTTGTTGTTCCAGTACAGGGGGGTTCGTGTACAATGCCCTTCTAACACTGTGAGTAATGATGATAATAATAATAATAGTAATAATAATAATAATAGTGGTAGTAGTAGTAGTAGAAATAGTAGTAATCGTAGTAGAAGTAGTAGTAGTAGTGGTAGAAAGTAGTGGTGATGATAATAATAATAATAATAATAATAATAATAATAGTGGTGGTAGTAGTAGCAGTAGAAATAGTAGTAGCACTCGTAGTAGTAGTAGTGGTGGTAGCAGTAGAAATAGCAGTAGTAGTAGTAGTAGTAGTGGAAATAGTAGTAGTGGTAGTGGTAGAAATAAGTAGTGTTGGTAATAATAACAACAATAATAATAATAATAATAATAATAACAGTAATAATAATAATTATCATCATAATCGCAGTAAATAAATAAATAAATAATAATAAACATATTCAGAGAAACTGTACCACATAACGTATATATCAACCGTATTCAAATTTATTATAATCAAAAATACACTTCATATATAATTACTAAATATGCAATAAGTAAATAAAAATAAATAAATAAATAAAGGAACTTGTGAAAACGAAATGAGAGAAAATGGCCCTCTTATAAATGGCTTTGAAAATACCGTAACATCTTTTCCACAGCGATTTATTTTTGCATATTACACCGCAGTATTGATTTTTATGTTACCTGTATTAGTGAAAATAATATGGGGATATTATAAGAAATTAACATAAATAAAAGATTAACTACATAACATAAGGTGAGGTGGGTGAGGTGAGGTGAGGTGAGTCAGTGAGGTGGGTGTGTGAGTGAGTGGATGAAGTGAGGTGAGTGAGGTGAGGTGAGTAAGGTGTGGTGAGTGAGTGAGGTGAGGTAAGTAAGGTGTGGTGAGTGAGTGAGGTGTGGTGAGTGAGTGAGGTGAGGTTAGTGAGTGAGTGAGTGAGGTGAGGGGATGTGAAGTGGGGGGATGTGAAGTGAGTGAGTGAGGAGAGGTGAGAGAGTAAGATGAGTGTATGGGCGAGATGAAATAAGATCCGATAATGGCATGTCAGGTGAAATAAGATGCATGTGAGGTGAAATAAGGTAAATTAGATGCATGTGAGGTGAAATAAGGCAAATAAGATGCATGTGAGGTGAAATAAGGTCAAATAAGACGCATGTGAGGTGAAATAAGGTCAAATAAGACGCATGTGAGGTGAAATAAGGTCAAATAAGACGCATGTGAGGTGAAATAAGGCAAATATGATGCATGTGAGGTGAAATAAGGCAAATAAGATGCAGTTGAGGTGAAACGAGGTGAAACAATACGAAATAAGATCCGTATGAGGTGAAATAATACGAAATAAGATCCATATGAGGTGAAAAATAAGGAAAAAAAGGGCTTATATGCAAATTAACTCAGATGAAATAATATGAAGTTCCATGTGAGGTGAAATAAATACGAAATCAGGTCAGTGAATACGAAATCAGGTCATACGAGGTCAGTTTTCAATACTGATAAGGTCAATAGCCTGGTTGAGTTGGTCCAGCTGGCGTAAAAGTGACGCGTCGGCCAGAAAGGATGCTACGGTGGACAGGGCCTCTCGCAGCTCCCCTTCACCCCGACCTGTCCCTTCGCCCACCTGCCTCACTGCGTCTTCTACTTCCTCGTTTTCTTTACCCTCGTCCAGGAAATAGTTCAGTGGTACCTGGAAGAGGAAGAAATGATGAAGAGAGAGAAAAGGCAGAGAAGAAGAAGATGAGGAGGAGGAGGAGGAGGAAGAAAATGATGATGATGATGAGGAGGAGGAGGAAAAAGAAGAAGAAAATGACGATGAGAAGGAGGAGGAAAAAGAAGAAGAAGAAGATGATGAAAAGGAGGAGGAGGAAGAAGAGAATGATGAAGAAGATGAGGAGGAGGAGGAAGAAGAGAATGATGATGATGAGGAGGAGGAGGAGGAAGAAGAAAACTTTGATGATGATGATGAGGAGGAGGAGGAAGAAGATGAAGAAAATGATGATGATGATGAGGAGGAGGAGGAAGAAGATGAAGAAAGTGATGATGATGATGAGGAGGAGGAGGAAGAAGATGAAGAAAATGATGATGATGATGAGGAGGAGGAGGAAGAAGATGAAGAAAGTGATGATGATGATGAGGAGGAGGAGGAAGAAGATGAAGAAAATGATGATGATGAGGAGGAAGAAAGTGATGATGATGATGAGAAAATGATGAATGAAGAGGAAGAAGAAAATGATGATGAAAGACGAAGGGGAAAATAATCTGGCCTTGAATTGTGCCTACTGACAACAGGGGGGTCATTTAGAGTTGTATTTTATATGGCTTTGGGTAATTCATAATACTGTCTTAGACCCACACCACTACTCCTTCTCCTCCTCCTCCTCCTCCTCCTCCTCCTACTACTACTACTACTACTACTACTACTACTACTACTACTCTTACTACTAACCTTGCACCGTGTCCTTGGTGAGAAGAAGGTGACGTGTGCTTGCTCAGGGTGCTTGATAGGGAAGTAAAGTCCACACGTAAGGCCTCCTCTTGGGTCTCTTGCCACTAAGGTTTTGAAAGGGTAGGCCAGGTTGCGACGCTCGGCCACATCCACGTGCGAGAGGAACGGCCGTGCTACGTGTATCAGGCTCACGTGCTTCTTGGCAGGACCGTCTTGTGGCTGGATAGTTACGTGCCAAGCGATGTAGCCAGGATTAGATCTCCATGATACATATTTGAAGGTTCTTGTTAATCCGGATCGTGCTGAACTGCCAGGTATGGATCCGGATTGAGGTGCCTTCCCGTCCTCCATTACCACCACGGGCTGACCCACGTGGTATCCTGGATCTAACAGCACTACGCCACCCCGCCCTGCTACACGTACACGCACGCACACCAGCACGTGCTCCTTCTCGCACGTGTATGGGGGCACCTCACCATCACAGTACCACTCCACGTTGTCCACCTCCTCCTCGCACGATACCTGTAACACCAGTATTTATTATTCACTACTTATCATAATTGGTAAACGTTCCTTTTATTAGTTCCAGCTGTTTTCATTGGTAAAATTCTTTCTGTTCTTCTTAGATTGCGTCCGACATTATATAGTGTCTGGTTTTTAATGTATGAAAAAATAAATCACATTGGAGACGCCAGAAAACACTGGAGGCAATCCAATTGAAAATGAAGAGAGAATTTCCTCTTCTTTTTCCCCGTCGTGTCTTTTTAGTTTGGCCTGGAAGTCCAATCCAAACACTTAAAACAGCTTAACGTTACTGGCCCTAACTAACCTAACCTGAAGGGAGGACGTGAAAATTACTGTTACACAAGAACCGAAAGAAAATGTCACTAATTGAGAACCAATGTAAGACGAACTTAAAGAAACTTAACCCCAAAGAAGTTGGGAAATAAGACCAATCTTTACCCTACACTGCAGTCACGTCCTTTCAAATAGCAGACCACCAATTTTATCCACTTGACTACCACCACCTTCACACTCTCATTACCTCTTTCAAGAAAGTGGAGGAGTTTACTGTATGTGTTCACCCTTGTGTCTGTATGTCTGTCAGTCTGTGCACAAGATCTCACGAAGTTGTTACCGAATTTAAGTGAAATCTGGTGGATAAGTGGGCAATGGGTCAAGTAAGAAGTGATTAGGTATTTAGGAAGTTTTAGATCTGGATGCAGAAATAAATAATAAACTGCACTGATGTCGGGTGAGTTATGCGACCTCAGAGATTCAGTAGCGGGGCAGACCAAGACCACGTAATTAATTAGCTGCGTGAGACTTTAAAAGAATTCGTCTGGTTGGAAAGAGGAATTACAGCATTTTTTTTTCGTTAGCGGAGGTATGTCCCCTGTTAGTGCTTCCTATTTTTTAAAATATATAGATAACGTTTGTAAGAGAACATGATTTAGCAGGAGTGCAGTAGATGGCTTGCCTTGTACGTGGAGTCCTTGATGCCAGGGTAATGCTTCTCCAGTGCTGAGAGGCGGGATTGCAGAAGACAGGTGAGGCCCACACAGGTATGCCGACCAGGAACCAGAGGCGGGTCATAGTCACGGTAAAATTGCTCTAGACCTCCACCTCCACCACCACTCCTGCCCTCCCTACCACGCCACCACACGTAGCTCTCACAGAATCTGCAAAAAAGGGAGATTATTTGTCGGTAGAGCCGGATTGTTAGAATGAATGAATGATTGCATAAGCAGGATATTACGACAGGGAAAAAAAATCTACAGTTAATAAAAAGAATAATTGTAAAAAAAAAGGTCATGACGGCTTTCCCAGTAAAGAATAAATAAATAAATAAAAGGAAAAAAGAAGAGAAAAAATCCTGACCAACTTACGTGATAAAGTTGGACACAGTATCGTAGCAGTGGTGGCTGAGGGTTTGCTGGAGGTGGGGTGTGAGGCGGGCCAGGAAGGTGTCGAAATCCTGCACTGTGTCGAAGGTGAGGTCAGGTCGAGCACATCCCCACCTGGGCAGGGGCAAGGCACGGTCACTGGGCCATTCTCCCTCGCACCACATCGTACCCTGGTCTTTCCTCCACCAGGTCCCTCCGTTTTCTCCCTTGCTCCAAAAGTTCTCTCCATTTTCTCCCTTGCTCCAAAAGTTCTCTCCATTTTCTTCCGTTGTCCAAAAGTTCCCTCCATTTCCTCCCTTCGTCCAAGAGTTCTCTCCATTTTCTTCCGTTGTCCAAAAGTTCCCTCCATTTCCTCCCTTCGTCCAAGAGTTCTCTCCATTTTCTTCCATTGTCCAAAAGTTCCCTCCATTTCCTCCCTTCGTCCAAGAGTTCTCTCCATTTTCTCCCTTGGTCCAAAAGTTCTCGCCTTTGCCCCACCAGTTTCCTGCATTCTCTCCCTTTCTCCACCAGTTCTCTCCCTCATTTTCCCTCCTCCAACAGCTTTCTCCCCCATTATCTCCCCCATCCCAGCATTTCGGATCTTCTTCCCTGGCTGGTGTGGGGATAGAGGCATGCGTGTCTCCGGAACTCCTGCGGCCGCTATGATAACCTGAAGAAGGCGATCCAGGGAACGAGGATGGCTTGGGTACCTCTTCCTGACTCACTTGGGATGACTCGCTGGACTTTGGAGCTTCATTCGATTCAAGCAAAGACTCTCCCTGACTCACGTGGGATGACTCACTGGACTTCGGAGCTTCATTTGACTCGTGTACTGACTCAATAGGCTTTGGAGTTTCATTTGACTCGTGTAGTGACTCGATGAATTTCGGAGCTTCATTTGACTCATGCAAAGACTCTCCCTGACTCACTTGGAATGCCTCGCTGGATTTCGGAGCTTCATTCGACTCATGCGAACTTGCTTGGGATGACTTGCTGGAATTCAGAGCATCATTTGACTCATGTACTGACTCACTGGACATTGAATCTTCATTTAACTCATGCGAAGACTCTCCCTGACTCACTTGGAATGACTCACTGGAATTTGGAGCTTCATTTGACTCATGCGAAGACCCTCTCTGACTCACTTGGAATGACTTGTTGAAATTTGGAGCTTCATTTGGCCCATGTACTGACTCGGTGGACATCAGAGTTTCATTTAACTCTCCCTGACTCACCTGGGAGGTTTGTGGTGACTCATTCCTAACACGTGATGACTGTCTTCCAACTTTTGATAACTTGGCTGACTCACATGGCCTGGCTGACTCACGTAATCCTTGTGCTGGGCCTGAGTAATCGGGTAGTGGCGGGAGTGACTCAAATGATCTGACTGACTCATCTAACCCTTCTGATGAGCACAAGTCGTCATCAGGTGGCCCTTGTGGTGACTCAAAAGACCTGGCTGACTCATCTGACTCTTGTGATGAGCCCAAGTGGTCCTTAGGTGGCCCGTGTGGTGACTCAGAAGACCTGACTGACTCATCTGACTCTCGTGATGAGCCCAAGTGGTCCTTAGGTGGCCCGTGTGGTGACTCAGAAGACTGGACTGACTCACATAACCCTTCTGATGGGCACAAGAGGTCATCAGGTGGTCCATGTGTTGACTCAGACGACCTGGGTGACTCCTCTGACTCTCGTGGTGACTCTGAGTGGTCCTTTGGTAGGCGTGATGACAGATCAGAGAGTCCGGGTGACCCTTGGATGGTGATTGTGGCTCCATGTCCGCACTC
>NC_136955.1:2055000-2130000 GCF_032717465.1 Coenobita brevimanus | reverse complement strand
TACGGTAGTAGTAATAGTAGTAGTAGTACAGTAGTAACAGTAGTAGTAATAGTAGTAGTAGAAGTAGTGGTAATAGTAGTAGAAGTAGTAGTAGTAGTAGTATTAGAGTAGTAGTAGTAAGAGTAGCATTAGTAGTAGTAGTAGTAGTAGTAGTAGAAGTAGTAGTAGCAGTAGTAGTAGCAGTAGTAGTAGTAGTAGTAGTATTACAGTAGTAGTAGTAATAGTAGCATTAGTAGTAGTAGTAGTAGGGAAAGTAGGCCTCTGCATAAGCGGGACCTCATCACCCTCTGATATAGCCGTCTGTAGGTCATTAACGAGAGTAATCCGACTTAAGATAATTATACCAGCTTTCCTTAAGAAGTTTCCAGGGGACGGCCTTACCCCCCCCCCTGCATCTGAGAGAGAGAGAGAGAGAGAGAGAGAGAGTGCTTGATTCTACTATTCACCAGATTTCACCAAATTGAGAGAGAGAGAGAGAGAGAGAGAGAGAGAGAGAGAGAGAGAGATTGATTCTATTTGCCAGATTTCACCAGATTTGTTTTTTTTTTCAGGATTTTCTCACCAAATTTTCGTCCTTTTGTAGCTTATTTTACACACACACACACACACACACACACACACACACACACACACACACACACACACACACACACACACACACTCCATTGCACTTCATCGTGACTGGCAACATATTCTAGGATGAGATGGAGGGATGGAGTGGAGAGGTGTATATGAGAGAGGGGGGTGTGAGCTGGGAGCAGGGCGATGGAATGGCGGGGGACAGGGCTACATGGAGGCGATTTGTTTGTGGCCACCCCTTACGGGATTAAGGCGTCTGGCAATAGATAGATAGACAGATAGTTTTCACCGGATTTTCGTCCTTTTGCAGCTTATTTCACGTAGCCTAGCTCAGTGGCAGAATAAGATAATGCTACGGCTGTTCACTCTCTTTCCATGGCTCTTCTTCGTGACTAGCATCAGTTCTCGTGTTTTTCTGTAGTTACATATCAGCATTCAAGATGGCGAGATGGACATTTTTGGCCAAGTTAGAGTAAAAAGAGTATAGTTTCTAATGGCCTAATAATACCATCTCTCCATCTTGCATGCTGAGTTGTAAAAACAGATTGACACTAGAATATGATGCTAGTCACGAAGAAGTGCTATGGAATTATTACTTTTAACTGCGTAAAATTCCAATCGCTCCATCTTGCATGCTGAGTAATAATAATAGACTGACACTAAAATATGATGCTAGTCACGAAGAAGTGCTATGAAATTATTACTTTTAACTGCCTAAATTTGTCATCTCTCCATCTTGCATGCGAAGTTGTAATAATTGATTGACACTAAAATATGATGCTAGTCACGAAGAAGTGCTGTGGTTTTTTTCCTTTAACCTCCTACAATTGCCATTTCTCCATCTTGCATGCTGAGTTGTAAAAATACTGTAGATTAACACTAGAATGATGCTAGTCACGAAGAAGTGCTATGAAAAGGATGTAGAGCCATAACATGTCTTTTATGCAGTGGGTATTCAATATTTTTTTTTTACTATAGTTTTAATGGCAAAAAAAAGACTTGGAATTATGTAACATCTCTCTCTCTCTCTCTCTCTCTCTCTCTCTCTCTCTCTCTCATTCAAATGCTCTTTTAATTCCAAACCCGTCAAAAATTAAGTCAGTCTCTCTCTCTCTCTCTCTCTCTCTCTCTCTCTCTCTCTCTCTCTCTCTCTCTCTCTCTCTCTCTCTTTCAGGCTTATTTTTCCTATATATATTTCCTTCATCATAAAAAAGAATATATATATATATATATATTTTTTTTTCAAAGCATTTTTCATTGTTATGTATTTGGTGTCTAGAATTTTCCACATGCATTTTCTTTCCCCTTCACTCCCTAACACTTTTCTGTGAGTGATTTATTTTGCTTATTTTACACCTTACTCTCCTCCACTGTGTTATATAAATCCATCTGATATCGTCATACACTGCATAAATAACGTACAGAAGGGTGTGACCCAACCGTATCCAAAAATAAATCGCTAAAGAAGAGGTGTTAGGGAGCTTCACGGGCCCCTATCTTTATGTAGAAGAGAAATTACACCTAGAAACAAACTATACTCTTTTCACTTTAACTCGACCTAAAATTGTCCTCTGTCTTATCTTAAATGCTGAGTTGGCTATAGATTATTAATATCATGCTAATCACGAAGAAGTGCTGTGGAGAGGATGTAGAGCTTTTTGTCTTTCTCCCACTGAGTTACGTGAAATAAGCTGCAAAAGGACGAAAATCTGGGCCAAGGTAAGGCAAAAGGATATGATGCTAGTCACGAAGAAGTGCTAGAGAGAGGCGTACCGGTATGATTGTCTTTTTCTGCCATTGAGCTATGTGAAATAAGCTGCAAAAGGACGAGAATCTGCCCAAGGTGACAGGAACTGATGCTAGTCACGAAGAAGAGGCGTATAATTTTGTCTTTTCCTGCCACTGAGCTACGTGAAATAAGCTGCAAAAGGACGAGAATCTGGTCCAAGGTAAGGCAAAAAGATAGTCACGAATAAGTGCCATAGAAAGGAGTATAGTATTGTATTCTGCCACTGAGCTACGTGAAATAAGCTGCAAAAGGACGAAAATCTGGGCCAAGTCAAGGTCAATGATATGCTAGTCACGAAGAAGTGCTATGGAAAGGATGTAGAACTGTTGTCTTTAGCTACGTGAAATAAACAGCAAAAGGACGAAAATCTGGGCCAAGAAAGTGATAGGATTTGATGCTAGTCACGAAGAAGTGCTATGGAAAGGATGTAGAGCCATATCATTCTCCTTTTCTACCACTGAACTACGTGAAATAAGCTGCAAAGGGACGAAAATTTGGGCCAAGTCAGAATAGACCTATAGAAACGGCTTTTTCTAAATTCTTCAAAAAACCAGCTTGAACCAGTTGTGCCGAGAATAATAATAAACAAAAGAAAAATAGAAAGAAACCCACATAAACTAACGCTTCAAAATTTTCTAATTCTAAAATCTAATTCCGTTTTTTCGGTTGGAAATTTGAAAGTTGTATGGTTATTAAAGGGCTAGCCACCTAGAAAAAGAGGAAATATTAGAGAGAGAAAATTCGCTTCCACTTACCCATACAGAGGTCCAACAGCACTGAGCTTCTCTCTCTCCTCTCTTCTGCTCTCTTTCTCTCCACGCAAGCGCTCGCTGTTCTCTCTCTCTCCTCTCTCTCTCACGCTCTCACTCTCTCTCACTGGCGCTACCCACGCATGCGCCTTTCTTTAAATACTCTCTCTCTCTCTCTCTCTCTCTCTCTCTCTCTCTCTCTCTCTCCATCAGCTGTATATAAGATGCCTCCGGTGGGTGAATATCGGGTGGGGTGGAGTGGGGGGAGGAAGTACCTTCCGAAACGTAACAAAATAAATCGCTGAAGAAAAGGTGATAGGGTAGATTCTTAACCGACAAGAACTAGGTGCACTCCATCAGCACTATTTAAGGATGTCTGGCGGGTATATGGGAGGGTATCGAAACGTCTATCTATCTATTGCCAGACGCCTTAATCCCGTAAGGGGTGGCCAGAAACAAATCGCCTCCATGTCACCCTGTCCCCCGCCATTTCATTGCCCTGCTCCCAGCTCACCCCCCCGCCCTCTCTCATATACCTCTCCACTCCATTCCTCCATCTCATCCTTGGCCTTTCCCTCCTTCTCTCCCCCTCCACGTCACATACACTCTCGTCGTCAGTCTCTCACTCTCCATCCTCTCCACATGGCCAAACCACCTCAGTGTGTTTCTCCTAATGCTTCCTATCACATCGACATCCACACCGCAACGCTCCTTCACATCCTCATTTTCAGTCTGTCTCTCCATGTGACTCCACAGGCTCCTCTTAAATAACTCATTTCCACTACTCTCACTCTTGACTTGTCTCTCCAGCAAGGTCCAAGCTTCACTTCCATACGTTAGAGTTGGTATCACAAGACTGTCATTCAGTAGCTTAAGAAAACGTGTTAGGGCAGTTCCTTAACCGACGAGAATCAGCTCTATTTAAGGATGTCTGATGGGTAGATGGGGGGTGGGTAGGCTACCTGCCGAAACGTAAACAATATAAGTCGCTTAGGAAAAGGTGTTAGGGAGCTTCCTTGCCTGACGAGAATGCATACCCTGATCCAATTCTATCAGCTCTAATTAAGGTGATCTGTGATGGGTGGATGTCGCGAGGGCGGGGGTGGGGGGGCTGCCGAAATGTAAACAAAATAAATCGCATAAGAAAAGGTGTTAGGAAGCTTCATTAATTCCATCAGCTTTATTCTACGGACATCTGTGGTGGGTAAGTATTGGGGGGGGGGGGAATAACCGAAATGTAAACAAAATAAGTCGCCTAGGAAAAGGTGTTAGGGAACTTCTTTAACTCCATCATCTTTATTTTAAGGATATCTTCGGTGGGTGAATATGGGGGGGGGGGAGTACCGAAATGTAAGCAAAACAAATAGCATAAGAAAAGGTGTTAGGGAGCTCCATCAAGTGAAACCCTCCCCAGGTAATGTGGGGTCTGACAGACCCCACCAATTTTTTCCTTTAATTTTTCATATATTAAAATAATCCCTAGCGATCTGTCCTTCCCTCTACCTTCCTGACTGGCTGAGTAGTTTAGGGTGGTGATGGGGTCATTCCTGGATCTGGCTCTGTCTTTGCTCTATAGAGCTGTTGGGGTCCAACAGACCCCACATTACCTGAGGTGTACCTGAGGTGAAACACACTGGTATTCATTTGCTGTGGTTCAACTTTTCCTTACAGGTAGTTGGGGCATTGGTCTCCACAAGAGGATGTTGGTCATCTGCTTCATGAATATTAGTTTGATTCATGTAACTGCTAAAGTCAGCAATGTGTTAATTTCATGATTTTTTCTAAAATTCTTCAAAAAATATTTTGTAATACTATAGTCACTTCAGAATTGCATTAAAGGTAAGAAGATATGTTAAAATAATTGTGTTTAAGTTCTTATTTCAATATATGTAGTGCAAGTATTTTTTTTTATTTTGGGGTCTGTCAGACCTCACTACCTGACTCGTAAAAAAAAAAAAAGTTTACCTGAGAACTTAAAGAAGCTCCCTAACACCTTTTCCTAGACGACTTATTTTGTTTACATTTCGGTCACTCCCCCTCCCCCCAATACTTACTCACCACAGATATCCGTAGAACAAAAGCTGATTTTAAAGAAGCTCCCTAACTCCTTTTCTTAAGCGATTTATTTTGTCAGGGAGCTAGTACGCGTGCTGGGTGCGTGGAGTTAAAGAAGCCCCCTAACACCTTTTCTCAAGCGATTTATTTTGTTAGGGAGCTAGTATGGGTGGTGGGTGCGTGTGGGGGTTGAGTTAGTGTGTTTGCGTGGCTTCTTCTGTTATTTTTATCCTTGGCAAACCGTCTACTGCGTCACTCCCGCCTCCTCTCCTCGCCAACATACCGCACTGTCCTGATGTAACAAATATGATGTATGCTCGGAACTAATGCTGGTTGGATGTTCACCTGCGTATACTCCACGCTTGGAATACTCAGAACAAATGCTTGGTCTAATATTGAGCAGCGTATACTCAGAACAAATGCTTGGTCTAATATTCAGCTGCGTATACTCAGAACAAATGATTGGTCTAATATTCAGCTGCGTATACTCCACACTTGGTATACTCAAAACAAATGCTTGGTCTACTATTTAGCTGCATATACTTCACACTTTTGATATACTGGGAACAATTCTTGGTCTAATATTCAGCTGCGTATACCCCACATTTGGTATACTCGGAACATATGCTTGGTCTAATATTCAGCTGGGTATACTTCTTGTGGAGAGGATGGAAAGAGACTAACTAGGAGAGTGTATGTGAGTGACTGGGAGGGGGGGGGACTGAGCATGAGATGGAGGGATGGAGTAGAGAGGTATATGAGAAGGGGGGATTATAAGTTGGGGGGATGGAGAGTGAGAGACTACCTAGGAGAGTGTGTGTGAGTGAGGTGGAGGGGGAAGAGGAAGGCCGAAGATGAGATGGAGGGATGGAAGTGAGAGGTGTATACGAGAGGGGGGGTGTAAGTTGGGGGCAGGGCAGCGAAGTGGTAGGGTACAGGGCGACATGGAGGCGATTTTTTTGTGGCCACCCCTTACGGGATTAAGGCGTCTGGCAATAGATAGGTAGAGAAATAGACAGCATACTTCACACTTGGTCATGTCTATCTACCTCCCTGACACATCATATATAAATGTTGATGATCCATTACACGTGGAAATGTTGGGTGAGAGAGAGAGAGAGAGAGAGAGAGAGAGACGGGGGTTGGAGCTTGCCGTCTTTCTCTAACGTGTCACCATTTACAGAACCCATCTAAGTGTAGCCCGAAACGTTAGAGAAAATAAAGACAGAGGTTAGAGATTGACTTTATTTTCTCTAACGTCTCGACCTACATAGAACCTTTAGTGTAACCCAAAACGTTAGAAAAAATAAAGACAGGTTAGAGATTGACTTTATTTTCTCTAACGTTCCACCCTTTACAGAACCCATGTAAGTGCAGCTCGAAACGTTTGAGAAAATAAAGACAGGTTAGAACTTGACCCTTTATTTTCTCTAACGTTCCACCCTTTACAGAACCCATGTAAGTGTAGCTCGAAACGGTAGAGAAAATAAAGACAGAGATTGACTTTATTTTCTCTAACGTGTCAGCCTACACAGAACTCATCTAAGTGTAGCTCACAACATTAGAGAAAATAAAGACACAGGTTAGAACGTGACACTTTATTTTCTCTAACGTTTCAGCCTACGCAGAACCCATCTTTAGTGTAGCCTGAAACGGTGAAAATAAAGGATTCAAGCTCTGTTTCTCTCTCCCGCTCAACCTTTCCACATATTGAATAAAACTAGAAGGTGTTCAGAGAGCGCATACCTCAGTGGATTTGGGTAATGATGGGGTACGGTGGGTAGAAGTGGGGTAATGGTGCTGCTGGGTGGTGTGGAGTTGGGTAAATTTGTCTGGTTAGGAAGGATAGAATATGGCGGGATTGGATGGGATGGAGTGGGGCAATACTGGCAAGTGTGACTGAGTAGAGTATGCCTGGGTTTGGTGGGGAGGAGTATGGGGTGGAGTGGGTTAATGAGAGGGGTTGGAAGACGTGGAATGGGATAACATTGGAGGGGGACCCCCCAACCAGGGAAGAAAAGGAGTGAATCCCCTGGTGGGGGGGGTATAGGGGAACAGACCCGTTGAGGGGGATAATGGGGAGTCTTGCTTCCGATCGGGGGTTGAAAAGGAAGACAGTAAGACACTATGATTGAATGGGGGAAAAACGTGGCTTTAACCCCGAACTGGGGGCAAAAAAGTGAGCACCGCCTCAAGCACGGAGGTAAAAAGGGGGTCACCTTCCCTCTGGGTCAGGATCAAAAGGGGGGCACCCCCGATGTGGGGGTACAAAGGGAAGGGACTCCCAGATCAAGGGGGAAATGGAGGGCACCCCTTCGATTGGGAGGAAACAGTGGGGACACCTCACCAATCGGGGGTTTGTAAAGAGGGGAGGGCACCTCCTATTCGGGAACTGGAAAATAGGGTCACTCACCCGATCAGAGGGTGAAAAGTTTAATCCCCGATGTGGGGCGTAAAAAGGAGCCATCCAAACCATGAACTCCATGGAGCTAGTGTAATCGCGCCCCGTTATTGCCTGTTGTCGCTGCTTGAGGTTACTGTTGGTACCGTAGTCTAAATTGAGACCTTTGACAAAATGACCACACGCCTTTCCTAAGGATAAGAATACAGCTTTGCGCTGTTTCGACTGCTGATGTGAGGGAAATCCCGCTGTGACGCAAGTACTGTACGCTATTGACAAACCTGAGTTGTGTGTAGAATGAGAATGACGGTCAAAATTGTCAGCCATACGGAAGAAAAAAAAAAGTTCCGGTATAACTTTAGAAGTAACCAACGTTACCAATTTTCATTATATTACATCCCTGAACTATTCTAACTAAGACTTACCTTTTAAGCCTAGTGTGAGTTGGGGGAGCAAATTTTGTAGGGGTAGTCATATAGTGGCTTAGGTTAGGCTATCGCTCAGTAGCGGATGAATGTCGCGCCATATTGGCTGGTGCAAGCGTGTGCACCCGGTCTATGTCAGGCCCTAGGTTAGGCCTAGGTTAGGTTAGCTTAAGGTAGTTTGGGTTAATTTAATGCAAAATAGTGTGTTTTTAATTAATTTTGATCTTGATTTTGGGGGATAAACCCTCTTTTGGAAATCTTACTCAAAATTCCAAAAGGGGGATTTTCCCCAAAAAAATGAAGGTCAAAACTAATTAAAACACAGTATTTTGCATTGGAAAACATAAAAATAATAAGAAAAGAAAACGTTGGTTACTTCTAAAAATTTACCAAAGTTCCCCACGTCATCATCTTAGGCGAAACCTAGTGAGTTATTGAAGAGACACTATTCTTCAAATAACACAAGCACAGTTAATGTGAAGTTCGCAAAATAAAACAGAAAAGAGCCGGGTCGAAACTACCGAAATGACTCAAGGAATGTGCGAACTTCGTCGATGTAAACAATGGGTGGGTGGGCGGAGGTGTTTTGAACTTTTTTAGCGTGATTGTACAAATTACATTAATCCTGATGCTCAGAAGGTATGTTAGTTATGACCTTGGAGGACTTACCTCATACCTAGTAAAGTTATTATTCAAATAATTGTTTAGGAAGTCCATGAACTTGGGCACTGTTGAAGGACCTAGCGTAGGAGGTGAAAGCCAGTCGCAGTCTTGTTCTTCCGTATTGTTTAGTTCTTCAGTTATTACCTTGCTTTCGTTACGGGGGAAGTATGTTGTTAATGTATTGATGTAATTAAGTACTAAATGTCCATCCCCACCTTTCGTTTAAAGTTATTTAGTTTTCCTTTTAAATATTGCTTAACAGTGAATTCAGATAGGTACTGCAATGCTCAATAACCGTGGAGTCTTGACATATGGCCAGGCAATAGGTAGACGGTAGGTCAGTGTCAAGTGCTTAGTTTTGATTCCCATGCCAGTTTTTCAGGCAGTAATTATTTTTTCCTTTAACAAGGTGAAGAGGGAGAAAAAAATTACCCCAGTAAGTATTTAAAAAAAAAAAAAACATCAAAATACCAGATTACAGATGTTACAATTGTTCTGTAATTTTTTTTTGTCCAGTTTCTCTTTCTTTGTGGGCATTCATTCACTTGCACAAAGGGAGAAAGATTGAGAATTGGAGGATGTTTTGGAATCTTACGAGATTACTGTAGTACGGTAGAGTGCTAGATAACTTAAGCAAACCCCTGTCCCAAACACGGTACAGAAGAGGGATACATAAGTATATTTTCAATGGTAACTTGTCTTAACTTATTTTTGCGGTTGCAGGATTATCTACAGATGTGGGAATAGTCCGCTCCCTCCTTTCCTTGCTCATTCTATAGAAAAAAAGACTGCTATATAAGCTGTTGTAATTTTCCTTGCGACTATATAATATTTATGTCTGCTAAAAAGCAAAAAAGTAGGAATAATGCACTGTCCTTTCATAGTCTTTCCTGTAAGAAGCAAATCATAGTTATGTTTGATAGTTGATTGTTAGCATGTTCATGTATCGACCCTGAGGTAGGTATTGATGAGAAGTGTATTCGAGTTATATTCATTGTGGCTTTGGAGGCTGTGTGGGGCATCTTCCTTAATGATACATTTTGCACATTCATGTAGTTTCATATCATTTAAATAATAAAGGCTCCTACATGCTTGTATAAGTTGTCCTTGGTCACCTAATGGCAGCTCCCCATGCCACTCAGTCACTGGCAGCCTCTCTGTTCAGTCCATTATCCCTGAGGTCACACTCTATGATGTCATCCCAGGTCTTTTTCGGTCTGCATCTTGCAGCCCAACTCCCAACATTAACACTTGTCACTTTCCACACCCATTTGTCATCCTCCATCCTCTCCACATGCCCAAACCTTCTCAGTTAACATTACAGCTTATTTTTCTCTGACATGTTCTTGTAGCTTTTTTAATATTGATGAGGATTGCATAAATGTGGTAGATTATTAGTGTGGTTTATGAAAAAAAGCTGGTAAGGAAGTGTTGTTAAAAAGCCTCCAAAATTGATGAAAATACAGGTCCTGATATGGAGGTTTTTCTTGTGGCTCCTGACTGATCAGAATATAATTTTCTGTCATATTCTTTCTAGTGTTAATCTCTTGTTCTCTTATTACAGCTCAACATTAAGATAGAGAGATGGCAGCTTTAGACCAAGTTAAAGTGGGTAGCGTATAGCCAAGTATCGCAAACACAACCATCCCCTGGTAGTCAAGATGGCCGCCTCACCCCACCTGGTGCCCCCTCCTGCCCCCACACTGTCAGAGGTGCAGGCTGAAGAAGACGTGACCTTGGGGAAAACAGAGGTACGGTGTTTGAACAGCATCCATTGCTGCAGTTTAGAATTGTTGAAACTGTGAACAAAAATCCAGTGAGTTTATGTTACAATTTGCATCTATTGACATTATTTTTTACCCATTAATTCATGAACACAAATACAGTAAGAATTTGTTATAAGTTGCCTTTTGTGACATTCTTATTACCTGTATACAGTAAATTACATAAAAGTTACATGTTTAATTCCTGTAGCTATGTATAAAGCTGATTTGCCACTTCCCTGAGTTTACACTACCTGTTGGATGGAAAAAAATTGTGACATTTTAAAGACATCCTTAATTTATAATAAGGATGACATAAGCTACAGTAACATTAATGATAGGATGGCAGTGGAGCTTTCAAGTTGGAACGCTGTGTGGGAAAAGAGGTCTGGTTGATAATGATAATGATGATGGTGATTAATTATTTTATGACTTCCTTTTCATGCCATTGCTGCACAGTACTGTATGTATATATGGGGGTAATGGTGTGTGTGTGTGTGTGTGTGTGTGTGTGTGTGTGTGTGTGTGTGTGTAGTATTGTGATATTAAGATATAATGCTGTAGTGTATTTTATTGTTTCTCCCCCCCTTTTTTTTTTTTCACACCCACCTTTCCCCAGAATGGTGTATGTATAACGTGTGGGGGTAATGGCGAGTGTGTAAGCGTGTACACACGTGTGCGTGGGCGGCCACTGGTACATGTGCTGGCCATGGTACTGCGTCGACCACTGGTGGAGTTGGACCTGGGTGGGGGCCAAGTGTGTGGGTCCTGTGTGGCCAGGTTTGAGGCAGTGGCGGACCTGGTGGAGAGATTGGTTCAGGCTGCCAGGGAGTGTATCAAGGCCTACAACACTGCTCTTAGGCTCAGACAGAAATATCATGGCTGCCAGACCCCTACAGAGACCAGGGAGGAGGAACTACACACTTCAAAAGGGACCAAGGAAGAGGAACAGGCAGAGACTTTGGTGGACGAGGAGGAGTGTCTGCTGGTGGTGGATGGGCTTGATGTGCAGGGTAACCAGGCTGGGATAGTTGGTCGGGCCTTGGCTCTGGCTGCTTCGAGGGCTAAGAAGGGAGGACCGCGGGAAAAACGCAAGTACCAATGTCGTGTGTGTGGGAAGGTGTTTGGTGCGTACAGTCACCGTGTAGAGCACATGTTGGTACATACGGGTGAACGTGACTTTAGGTGTGATATATGTGGCTTCAGTGCCACTACCAAATCCAACCTTGCTAAGCATCGCCTCAACCACACTCATCCTGCCCAATGCACAATCTGTAACAAACGCCTTTGCAACAAATTTTCCCTTAAGGAGCACATGATAACGCACAGTAGTGAACGTCCCCATCAGTGTGCTTATTGCCACAAGGTGTTCAGAAGACTGCGAGATCAGCGATTACATGAACGCACACACTTGGCTGGGGGCAAACATGAATGTCACGTATGTAATAGATCATTTGTTGTTAAATCTCGTCTGGTGCGGCACATGCTGACACACCAGACTGATAAACAGTTTACATGTCAGGTGTGTCAGAAAAAGTTTACTCGGAAAGATGACCTGCAGTGCCACGCCAGGATTCACACTGGTGAGAAGCCTTATGTGTGTCATGTGTGTGGTAAAGAGTTCCGATATGCATCAAACTGCCGCAGTCATGTTCGCTCCCACACCAAATGCCAAGAACCTCATGCTTGTCGCATTTGCCACATCACATTCCCCTCTCAGGCGAAATACTTATCCCACCTCAAATCTCGGGGCCACAAGAAGAAAACACTGGAAGCTGGCGAGCCTGGAAAATTGTCCGAAACCAGGGAGACCGATAAATTATCTGAAGCGGATGTATCTGAACACATTTTTTGCCACCTTTGTAAGATGTCATTTAACTTGACCGATTATACTTTGCACAAGACAATCTGTGGTAACAAAATCTTTGAAAGTGTTGATCAATTGTCAGACCATCCCCTCACTCACACAGTTGAGCACACTCTGACACACACAGCAGAGCACACTTTATCAGGCACAGCAGAACACGCACTCACACACACAGACAACACCCTCACTGACTCCCTCACCCACACAACAGAGAGCATCATTCTCTCAGATTACCCTGGGATTATACTGCCTCTGGACAAGCTGGGAGGAGAGGCAGGAGTGAATGTGGTGGTGACTGTCAAGACCGATTCATCCCCACTACACAACTCCATTATATCTGCCCCATCCACCACCAAAACCTTCTCCTCCACAACAACAACCACTGCCATCCTCGAAGACTCAAACTCCACTGCTGTCCTCCCCATCACCCTTGGAGGAAAATGTGAGGATACAGAAAATACCACAAGTACCATCCTCCCCATAACCCTCGGAGGGAAACACAAGGATGTGGAAAATGTGGCAACACAGGAGGAGGTTCTAGCCGAGGTTTCCAATGGCAGTGGCTTGGTGGAGGAGCCCCCATCGCCGTCCTCTGCCTCCGTGGCCATACTGAACCCCTCCACGGAGTTCAAGATCAGCGACTGGGATCTTCAGCAGTATTACCACAAATCCTGATGGCTGGTGTTGACATTTGTGGGACTTACTCAGTCCTTTAATCCCATGACTTATTTTTATACTGCTGTTCCTGCCAGATGATTTTGTGATGCTTAAAACCATCACTCCAATGATGTATTTTTTTTCTATTACTGGTATACTCTTATCTATAGGCAAAATTTTTCAGTTTCTGAGGCACTCTTCAAATTCGAGGGGCATCACATAGCTTGCCATAAGAGTGTATTACAAGTGGTATATCCTGAACTTGACATCATCCAGGGTAAGCAAGAAAAAAACACAAAATACATAATTGAATTCAAGGGATTGTTGATCATCTCCTCACTGTGAAGGAGTTAATGAAGACTGTATTTAACCTCTCCAGTGTGATAAGTCTCTCCAAAGCTGATTAAATGTATCTGGAGGTCAAAAAAAATGAAAAATCTATTGGCAGACTGAAAGGGTTAATTGGTTGTTGAGTGGGAGTATAGTTAAGGCAGCCGAACTGTGAAAAAGGTAACCACTCAGGACTTTTTAGTGAGAGAAGAGGAAGAGGAGGAGATGAAGAAAACCTAAAATCTGCGGAAATGTGTCCTTTCAGGAGAAATTGAGCAAAAAAGACAGAATAAAGATCTGTTCATTTAAAGATGGCTGGACATGGGTTTAAAATATTGTAAGTTCAAGTGTGACATTAATATTGTGTTACTGTGTTTAAAGGAGTCCAAATGTTTATTGTGTTTTAGATGATGATGACGAAAAGATTGGAGGTCCAAGTGTGACATATTAATAGGTTGCTGATGTTAATGGTTGTTAAGTGGGATTGTAATGTAGGCAGCTTGTTTGTGAAGGAGAAACCACCTATTAGCAAGCCCCAAACTGGAGCACAGTTATATCACATTTGTAATATAAGTAGATATTTTGTGGACCCAGTGTTTTTTTTACTGAACTGTGATTATTATAGCTGCAGGGTACAATATGTCATAGCACTTTGTCTTCCACTAGTTAATAAGGATGTTTGTGCTCATACAAAAGGCAGCTACAATAGTGGTGGTACAGCATTCCAAATGTTATATTTTGCTATTGCTGTGAAGTGCTGCCTTACTGGTGCTGAATATAAAAATGCCACCCTCCCCATCTCCCATGATTACCATTGCTGGCACTGGCATCAAAGTTTTCATTTAACATCTTCATGTATAGGATACTAAAATAGGCTGTCTGTACCTGTATATATTTCTGGCCCAGTGATGTCCCTCACCTGAGTAAAACTGCTTTTCAGTGGTCACAAATTCCTAAATGGGACGGGGGGTTTGAATGGGATGATTAAGATCAGCTGTAACCCACTTGGACCAAGGGGTTTCTTTGAGTCATCTGACAGCAGCCAAAATAAACAGATTTAGCAGCACAACTTTGCATGGATGAAGTAATTTTTAAGAAATGCCTTCTTAAGCTTTGCTTGTATCAGTAGTCAGTCACATTAACCTTTAAAGGATGGCTGGGAGACTAGAATTCTGTTCTGGTGTTAGCCAGTTATTTTTATTTGGGTGAAGGAAATGCTTCCTCCATAAAGGATTAAGATGTAAAACAAACATGGTTAGTGCATATTTTAGAATTTAAGTGAACATAGCCAATATTATCTATGTGCACTTAAAGCATTTTTATTTTCTCATAATGTTATCTGTTATTGTACTGTATTTCATGCTAATTCTAATGGCAAAGCTGCCACTGCATACCCATGCACCCTTGGTTCGTATTAGTGTACAGTGATACAGTACTCTGTATTTATGGACATAGCCAGTTCTTAAAAAGTGAATTTGAGTTAATGTACAATAGATGGTATTGTAAATTATTGAAGATTGTCTCTGGGGTAGAATACTAATGATTCTTTCTGGAGCAGAACACTGAACATTTTCTTTGAATCCAACTGTGATAAAGTAGAACATGGGAATCCTTCCTCATCTGTCTTTCCTTCATATTTTCCTCTTCCGTCTGTCTGTGGGTGACTCTACACTGAGTGACAAGCCATTTGGTTTCCTGTACACTAGGAAACCAATGACTATGCTGGGTGGTAACCTTATAACCAAATTATGGCGCCTGGTGGTTTAGTGGGCAACTAAGGCTCTCCAATCGGATTAAGCCGATGCAGGTTTGTGTCCAGGGGGTGGTTGGGGTTTATTTGCCCACATAATGCCACCCATGGATGAGTGAGGCTGGTCACTCTCATCTTAAACGTCAGGACCAACTTGCCTAGCCCCGGGCTCCTACACTTCTCATGGGGCAACGTAGGATTGGATGGTGGATGGACGGATGGATTATTATCTCTGAACAGTTTTATTTAGTTTTTGAGAGCCCTCTGGCGGTGAAATTTAAGCAAACCCACTATCCACCTACTCCACCAAAAAAGTCTCTCATAACTTGAATAAAACTGTAATCAAACCAATATATATATATATATATATATATATATATATATATATATATATATATATATATATATATATATATATATGTATATATATATAGTATATTTTGCACTCAGTTAAAGTGGTTAGTGGATAGGTGTTTGATAAATGAACTCATGATAATTTTTTATCTTGTAATGATGGGAAAATATATTAGTACAGTGTTTATGCACTTTGTGAATTTCTTTGGGTAACCTTTCGAGAGAAAGGGGGAGGCTGAGGATGAGATGGAGGGATGGAGTGGAGAAGTATATGGGAGAGGGGTGTGTGAGCTGGGGGGAGGGCAGTGAAATGGGGAGAGGTCAGGGTGGCTTGGAGGCGATTTATTTGTGGCCACACTTTATTGGATTAAGGCATCTGGCAATAAATAGATTATTATTATTATTATCATTATTATTATTATTATTGTTGTTGTTGTTGTTGTTGTTGTTGTTGTTGTTAAGTGTTGATGAATTCATGGTTTTGAGTTCATGTTTTCCAGGCTTCAAAGAAGTTTGGAGGATCATAGACCTTAGGATTTACATGGAGAAACAGAAAGACAGTTAAGGAAGTGGAGGAATGCTGTGGTGCTGACGTGGATGTGTTACAAAGCATTTGGAGATATAATGTACTTTGAGATGGTTTGGCCATGTGGAGAGGATGGAGGATGAAAGACTGACGAGGAGAGTGTATGTGAGTGAGGTGGAGGGGGGAAGAGGGAGGGGGAGGCCGAGGATGAGATGGAGGGATGGGGTGGAGAGGTATATGAGAGAAGGGGGTGTGAGTTGGGAGCAGGGTAGTGAAATGGCGGGGGACAGGGCGACTTGGAGGCGATTTGT
Organism: Coenobita brevimanus; assembly: GCF_032717465.1. NCBI lineage: Eukaryota > Metazoa > Arthropoda > Malacostraca > Decapoda > Coenobitidae > Coenobita > Coenobita brevimanus. Next base: position 2,113,781 of record NC_136955.1, on the reverse strand, counting down.
TTGTGGCCACCCCAAACGGGATTGAGGCGTCTGGCAATAGATAGATAGATAGATGGTTTGGCTATGTGGAGTGGATGGAGAATGAGAGTGACTATGTGAGTGAGGTGGAGGGAGGGAGAGGGAGGCTGAGGATGAGATAGGGGGATGGGGTGGAGAGTTATTTGAGAGAGGGAAGTGTGAGTTGAAAAGAGGGCAGCCTAATGGCAGGGGAAAGATTAACACAGGTGATTCATTTGTGGCCCCACCTTACTGGATTAAGGCATCTGACAATAGACGACGTTTTCTTTGTGTTCTTATATTATTAATTGTCCTGTTTCTCATCTGATAGGCTGTTTTGAGAAGCTGTGGGAGGAACTTTGGCATCTGGCCGTAGAATAGATAGCTATAGTAGATAGATGCATTTTGTACTGTATCATTTATAAAGGCTTCAACTTGCTTGCATGCGTCGGCCTTGGTCATCTAATGGCAGCTGTCCATGCTGCTTGATCTCTAGCAGCCTCCCCATTCAGTCCCTTATCCCACAGTTCACACTGTGACCTCGTCTCAGGTCTCTTTCGATCTGCCTTTCGCAACCCTACCCAGTTATCATTCATCCTCTCAGCATGCCTAAACCATCTCAGTCTACCCCTCCTCATCCCAGCACCAATATACTCCAGTTCCATCCTTCCTGCTACTCTTCAATCGCAGACCAAGCCCTACCACCCCACAGGCCTCGCATTTCAAGGACACTTTGTATACACATCCAACTGATCATTGTCATTTTCCGTACATTTGAGCCTCCGAATATCCTCTGCCTGTATTTCCCAGGTCTTACTACCACACAGCATTACACTCCTAGGTATGCTACATTCAAAGATCATGTAGCACGTAGAGAGATCCCTCTAAAATGTCAGGGGCGGCGACAGCTCCCTGAGCTTCTAATCATTCCTTACCGTAGTCACTGAGCCAGCCCCAACCCCTCCTCCAGCACATACAATGAACCCTAAATAACAAAACTCATCCACACACTCAAGACACTCTCCAGCAAGATCAGTCCTTTCACGCCTGACAATCTCCACATGTTTTCCCCGGCACACCACACACACGATAATCAGCATTCACCAGCAGTTTACCTCTAATACCACTACATCTCTTATGCATCCACTTAGCACAAACAACAAACACTGCACAAGATGGAGTTACTTCCCACACTCTTGTGACAAATCAAACATGGCCACAGTTGCTCTGCTTTGACAGTACTGCCATCAGCCCTAGATACCATCACTGTTCAACTATAACCACAAGTTGAAGGGAAGCTACAATTAACTCCACAGTGCAGGCCAAAGTATCCTTTTTCTACGGTCCACCATCCTCCTTTGGGGAAATAAAAACTGAGGGACATTTGCATAACTACAGGCAGCTCCAGCAACCTGTCATATCAGAAGCATCACATGAAGGGGACCCTCTCCATCCTCAAATTCACCACTTGCACTATTGCCCGTCCATGCTTAGTTCCCTGTGAAATTCACTCGCTTCCTCACCATTTAATTCTTACTCTGACCTCCTCTTTCCTTCCACCTTGGCAGAGAGAAATGTTAGTGTTTTGTCAGTTACGTTGGGCAGCCTTGTTGAGAGAAAGAGAATATTCGAGGGCTGTCAAGAAGACATGCTTATCGTATGTTTGTAGCCAAATGTCTTAAGCCCGTAGGGAGGTGACGACAAACATCGTTTTCCGTGTCACCCTGTCTTTTGCCATCAAGCTGCCCTTCATCCAGCTCACACCGCCCTCATAAAACAGGCTGTAGAAGGACGAAAATCTAAACCGAGTTAGTGTGAGTCTGTAAATGAGAGCACTTCAAAAATAAATTTAAACGAAACATCTGGGAAACAGCAATAAAAAAAAAATCATTGTGAAAAAAGAAAAATCATGGTGTAAAGCTCATTTGAAGGTCTTAGAAATATATACCTTAATTTGGACTAAGTTATAAATTAGAATGACGCATGCATGGAGGATCGAGGAATATCGCAGAGTTGACCTTCAACAAATCACAGAAAATGGATGTTCTTTGGCTGGAACTATCGCAATTTTAACTCATTTTCAGACCAACTTGAGTATTCTATGTACTATAAACTAATGCCAGATGATTTTTATTTAGATGAGAGAGTATGGGAGCCTGGGAGAGATTTCTAGCACTGTTAACCCTCTCATGACCCGACCAACTCTTGCATATAACAACAGGTTTTATTATGGAGTGAGGCATAGGGGCCCCGAGTGTCAGGTTACTTAGATCTGTTTAATACCGAGATAATTTGTATCGGAGAGAGAGAGAGAGTCTAGGAGATCCAAGAGATGTGGAAGGTGATGTTGACAGACTGGGAAGATGCAAGACTGAAGATTGAGAGTAGGAAGATCCAAGACTAAATATGTGAAGGGAGAGAGACTAGCAAGATGCAAGACGAGAGAGAGAGAGAGAGAGAGAGAGAGAGAGAGAATGGTCAGACTAGGAAGAACCAAGATAGAAAAGAGACTATAGTAAGAGCTAAGACTAGATGTGGAGAGAGAGAGAGAGAGACTATAGTATATAAGAACTAAGACAAGATGTGCAGAGGGAGAGGGAGACCCATAAGATCTGAGAGAGAGAGAGAGACTAGGAAGATCCACGTACAAGAGAGAGTATTGGCGAAAATAATCGTTAAGAAGGTTTAAAATCTGAAGATTTCGTAACATCTTCCATAGCGATTTATTCTGCTTATTACCCCACAGTATCCTCCTCTGTGCTATGATGTAAACTATATCAACATTAAAACGATATAATGACGTACCAGAGGATGTTAAGGTATAATATCCAGAATAACTTGCTAATGAAAAGGTGCTGCGAGCCCTCCTACGCCACCTACTGTGCATATGGTGCCCACACACTTAAGTACACATTATTGATTTTCCCGCCTTTCCCTCATGGGAGTGTAGCCTCCTGGTCTTAGTTCGTGAGCCGTCTTCCCTAGCGAATTATTTCCATTACGCCTAAAATCACCACCACCACCACCATCATTATCATCACCGTCTCCACCACCATTATCATCACCGTCACCACCACCACCATTATTATCACCGTCACCACCACCACCATTAGCATCAACGTCACCACCACCACCATTAGCATCACCGTCACCACCACCACCATTATTATCACCGTCACCACCACCACCATTAGCATCACCGTCACCACCACCACCATTAGTATCACTGTCACCACCACCATCAATAGCATCACCTTCACCACCACCGTCATCATCATTAGCCTGAGACAGTCCTGTGCATACCAAATCCTCTCCCGTCTTTTTCCACTCTGACTTATTACCTGCTAGCAGTTCCATCCAGTCCCAGCATCTCGTCCCCGTCTCTCTCTCTCTCTCTCTCTCTCTCTCTCTCTCTCTCACACACACACACACACACACACACACACACACACACACACACACACAATGAAAGTGGTAAGTTCAGAAGTAGGGCAACTATCCACTACAACTATACCACCACCACTACTACTACTGCTGCTATACTACCACTACAGCCACTACTATTGTCATTACTACTACCACTATTACAACCACTGCTAGTAGCCTACTACTATCTTCTCGGTCCATGTTTTTTTATTTGTCCTCTTGCAGATTATTTCAAGTAATTGACAAAATGACGATGCTGTGATTCTGCAGGGTTTCCGTAGCACTTCATGACTATCATCATATTCGAGTGATAATCTGTTATAGCTCAGAATTCAAGATGAAGAGATGGTAGTGTTAGTCTTAACGATCACAGTTTTAACATCATGAGTCCGGAAAATGCGTTCTTTAACTTATGATCCTAGTCACGAAGAAGCTATATAAAAAGGACACATCACTGACTTACTCCGTTATTATGCTGCGTAGATTAAGTCGCTCAAGGAAGAAAATCTTGGCCAAGTTGCAGTGAAAAACAGCCATTAAATAGATTATTAGCCTTAGAAGTTTAGGAGGGATAAAATCATTTATCTTTGGCGGGTAAAATGGGAGATAAAGTCACCATTAGATGATAAAAAAGAAAAACATGATACATATACCATTTTTGGTTGTGGCTGCCTGTGCCGAAACGTATGAGTACGAGTAATAAATGCATCTTTGGGACTTATTTGTAAGATACGTATATTTATGTAAAAAAAAAAAAAGAGAAATAAAGGAAATGGGAAATGTGGACGCAGTTTGTGTTTGATCCCTGAACCAGGTACGTTATTCTACATTAACTGCTGTAACACCTTGGTTAGGTTAGGTTTGGTTTCATTACCCCTCGAGGTACAGTACCCATTGCCTGGTTAGGTTAGGTTAGGTCTCGTTACCCCTAGGGGTACCTATTGGCTGGTACTTAAGGTAAACAGGTTTGCAGGATATATGCAGTATTTAGAATGGAGGTTATTTATGATTCATTCCTTGTCGTAACACAGGTTTTGATAAGCAAGAGGGACAAGGAGGATGTGGAATCTTCCTCTTTGTCTTTTTGCTTTTCTAACCATAAGTAATTCTTAAGTTACAATACGAAAATTACAGCATAGTTTTTCAGCAGGAAGATCGATCGCAGGGAATGGAATAATAATAAAAAATATATATAGCCTTCATTTCTAGCTCTTTCTGTAAAATCATATCAAAGTTATGCCACTAAATTGATCATAAGGTTCTCGAACGTATTTACTATTAATTCCCTCTCGTAACTGATTTGTTTCTGAATGAAGAACTGAAGACGAGGGAAGACTCGACTATACCTGTAGGCTACTCTCCTCTCCGACTGTACCTGCTGTTAAAAGAAATATACAGACCTGTATTAATTTTCCCCTCATGGCCAAGATTTATCTCCTCGTATTGCCCCCCAATACTAATCTTAGTTACTTACGGCATAGATCGATCGTAACTGTGTTGTCCCATTCTCTGTACACCTTTACAACAATAAATATACAATCATCATTAATCACTCCAGCTTCCATAAGTGTGGTTATTTGTGCTGAAACGCATGAGTACAGGAGGTGAATGAGTCAATATAGAACTTATGTGTGGAGGTTATATATGTGTGTGGAACGTGCAGTTGTTTATAATGTTATATATAATTGTTTTCTGTATATCTGCCTTCTTGTTGCAAGTAAAGCTGTACCTCTTTCTTACTTTAATTTGGTCTAAAACTGCCATCTCTCCATTTTGATTACTGAGCTGTAACAGTAGGATACATTTAACACCCTGTATGTTGTCAGTCACAAAGAAATGCTGTCAAAAGGATATAGAGCCTAACATTGTTTTATTTTACCACTGAACTATGCGGGATAAATTGCAACTGGACATAAATCTGCGCCAAGTTAAGGTAAATGAAGTATACTCTGATGTCCTTGTAATGGAAGTCAAGAGAATAGAGAATGGCAAACGTAGAATAGATTGTAAGACGAATATGGAAGTAATTAAAGCCTATTCACTTGGCGCTGTGCATGATGTGTCAAGGCAAATGGAGTTAAATGTAAGAAAGGAGGTGGATACGGAGGAAAAAGGTAGATTAAGACGCGATGGAAGACATACGCATGAACATATCCATTTAAATTTACCGCCTTGTTCATCTTCGGTATTCAAGGATCTTTTACTTCAGTACCTTTGATATCTTCAGTAAATGTTTTCCGCAATTGTATAGCCATAGGGTATATTAATAAGTACCCATAATTATTAATCAAATATCCATTTCCAGCAAATCCGCAGCTAAACCCGGTAATTGGAAAAAAATCGAAGAGGGTATTTGAGTGTTGCATGTGAGCGCCATTTTCCCGTTTGTTTGGAGCCTTGGTCATGGTTCCAACACTTTCTGACGCCACAGTTTTCAGAGTCGGTCTTATTTCGCGGTTTAGGGGCGTTTTACCTCATTTTTACTGGCCTCTGGGACTCGGCGATGGTGCAGAGGGTGGCAGGGATGTGAAAGGAGGCGGTCAAAGGGCTTGGCAGGGTTAGTATTGGTTGTTTCAGAAGACTGGTGGCCTGGGGTTGACAAGTACTGGGGCTGTGGAGGCTGCACCGGTACACCATAATACTGGGGCCTGTGTGAGCTGGGGCGCGAGGCTGGCTGTGGCTTGGGTGTATATGTGGTTCTGGTTGCCCCTGGTGACGGGGGTGGCGTTAACCTGCAGACATTGGGCGCATAGCCAGCAAGCACGCCCTCAAAGTCCCCGTGTCCGGCAAGAACGGCTGTGCTGGGAGTCGTGAGCGCCGGCGAGGTAATAAGGGTTCTGGAGGAGGAGGAGGAGGGGCAGGAGGAGGAGGCCGTGCCCACCTACTTGGCCCACCCACCCCCAACAGCCCCCCCCCTACAGCACCACCAGTCATGAACCACGTCACCGAACCACCCACCCCAGAGAAGGAACTCGAGCTCATGGACACACAGGAGGGTAAGAGGCATTTTATTTACAACCCATTAAGATCGGTGGTAAAAAATGGTTTCGTTCAGAAAGGCACGCACTCTGATCCGTTTGTTGCCGTTGACGTCTTTCGGAAGCCGAGAGATCAGGGTTGTTTTGAAACTAATGAGGTTTTTGCCTTTTTTTTCCAATTAATATTAAATTGCTAAGGTACCGTGACGTAAAATATTCACAGGTGTTTTATCGTATGTATGACTAATGATTTATCGTCTGGTAATTCACAGTCTTAGGGAAGCTGAGAGACCATAGGCATGTTTGTTACTGTTAAGATTTGGCCATGTTTTTCCATGTAATGATAAGTTGCCTGGATAGCCGTCTGTGCATTATAATTTTTGTGTACTGTATGTTTTTCTGTGTACCTGTGTGATTGATAAAAACCAAATTCACTTTTTTGCTGAGAGTACATAAGCTTGTTTAGGATTTTGTCATGTTTTTCTGTGTAATAATAAATTCCTTCTGTAACGCCAATTTTCATACCATATGTCTTTTTGCCATTTGTGTTTTTTGTGATGTAGATCATGATTCGTCGTAATGGGGCAGTAGGGATTTCAAAATTAAAAGATTGATTAGTCTCCTAGTCCTAGAGCTGTAGTAACATTATCAACATTAGCTACACATGTTTTAAAAAAATGTTTTCTTGACATCCAGCTTTGACAAATAGGCACATAGTGTGATGACTCAACAAGATTTGATGGAGGAACTTGAAGAGAAGATTGCCTGAGAAGCATAAATTTTAGTTTGTATTTTGGAAGAAGGCTAGACTAAATATTCTGTGCCCAAAGCTATATAACCCTGAGTTACTCAGGTTGTTCGATTGGTTAGCTTGTTAGGTCATTAGAATGAGTGTTGGGTTAGATTTTGGTAATTTTAGTTAGTTTAGATTGGTTAGTCAGATTGTTAGGTTGTTAGAATGGTTGTTAGGTTAGACTTTGGTTATTTTAGATTGTTGGGTTACATTAGAATGGTTGTTTGGTTAGATTAGGTTGCAAAGTTAGGTTAGGTTTGAGTAAATTAAGTTGGTAGATTGACCTTAGGGCCAGATCAACCTGAAAACCATCCTCTCTTTGGTTTGGTGTAGCCTTTGGATATATATTTTAGTTCTTAACCATTTAAAGTTGAGTGGGGAGTTTTTAGTTAATTTTGAATCTTCTGTCAGTTTCATTCTACTGAGGAAAGGCCTCTCATAGTAGCTAACCCCATTGATCTTATTATGTCCCTTATAGTTTATTCTTTCTGCCTCCACATGATTTGGTTGAACTCCAAGCATCTCAAGTGCCAGAGTAGAAAATAAATAAATAAATAGAATGGAAGAGAGGGAGGGAGAGAGAGTCTCCTTTGGCCCATTTCACAGCCTGATTTCTTCTGCATCTGGATAAACTCGTGTGAGGGTAGCATCACATTGAAGGGTTTTATGTAATGCTCTCTCTGGCCCATCTAGTTTGCAAAGTCCCCCCTCTGCTGAATAAAACACTTTAGAGATGGTATGAACGAAATTAAATACAGTAGGTAGTTCCCTGATTCAGTGCATTTAAACCTCTGAAGGCTACTAGTTAGGTCCAGTGGGTGTTAAGGTTAGGTTTGTTTGGGCTTACTACGGTATCTTCATGTGGTCTAAAGGTGTATTGCTGTATTCTCATTATGTCGAGAGGCTTCCAAGCACCTCTTAGTGATTGTTTTGCTTGCCGTACTACAGCTTGATATTGTCACGTAGTTATTCATATCCTTTATATGTTGTCATAGATTGGGTACATGGCACATAGCAGTGATGAGAGACTTGGACAAGGCAGCGTCACATAAGCACAACACATGTTATTCCAGTGAGTCTAGCAGCTGTAAAAGAAGCCTGGGTATTAATGCACCAGATACAGAAATAAACTAGCTAGGAAACAGTGTTAGAGATCTTCAGAAGCTTATAAGAATACAAACTTACACCTAACCCTCAGACACACCTCATTATTCATCCCTCATATCACACAAGTCTTAGTCATGATGTAGGAATGTCTTATTGGTTGTTGCCATAGTCAAATCATTCTTCCAGTCAGACTACACTCGGACATCAACTAAAGTGGAAGGAGTTAGGTATCATTGTCAGGTTAATTTGTTTTGAAAAGTCGGTCAGGCAGCCTAGGATGTCCTTAGCTTGCTATGGTATGGGAGCAAACTGAACATTCCTGAGCTGCTGTGTGATAAGGTAGCAGCTATACTCAAATTACCCTGACTTTTCGTAAAATTGACATCTCATCTTGAATGCTGACTCTTAACAATAGATCAGTGCCAGAAAATGATGCAATAGAAAGAATGTCAAGGTGCGGTTTTGCCTTATTCTTCCACTGAGCTACATGAAATGGGCTGCAAAAGGATGAAAATCTGGCCCAGTTAGGGTGAAAAAGGTACAGTAGAGACTTTAAGTGTACAGCATTTGTGAATAGGGCTTTTCTCTCACTTTTGTCCAGTGAAGTGATCAGGTTATCATCTTGTTGGCACTGGAGTTGTCGTAGCAACTTTTCCATAGTAATTTAGTATCAACATAGGAGTTTCTCAGTTATGTAGAAAAGAATAAAACAGATGCACAATAAATTTTTATTAAAGAGGTATGAAACCTTCTATTCTGCATAGCTGAGTGAATGTGAAGTTTGTACCAGATTATCCAGAACTTTCCCTACATAGATCAAGGTTGGGTCCTAGTGGTTCCATGGTTTGGTTGAAAGGACTGCCAATGGTAGGTCCTAAGGATGAACTATAACATGTGTGCCCAAAACAAGATTCACAACCCCTCAAAAATGCTTTAAAGATGGTCTTTTTAAAATTCATAAACTGCGACTTACCCAAGAGTAACAAAAAAGAAAGATTAAATGGCATGTCCAATGAGCTGTTGTTTCCAGTCCATTTTGTGAGCAAAATTGTGCAAGAGGCTGCAGCCCTCCACTCACACACTCTTTCAGTAGCTGCAGGTAGCCAGTCAGTATCCATTCTTGGTCTGTGCCTGGCTTTGAACCAGTTACACCTCTCTTGACACCTATCCCATTATTGGTGCTGGTAACTGCTCGACACAAGGCCGTAAGTCTCGTTTTTACACGGAACTGCCTGGAACATTTACCATAAGCACAATTTTGTCCTGGTCTGATTAAGAGCTTTTCATTCCATAGCTGATAGATTATGAATAGTGATTGTCTCAGTCGAGCAGATATCTAAACTAGAGTCTTTCACGTTAACTTGGCCTAGATTTTCATCCTTTTGTTGCTTATTTCACATAGCTCAGGGGCTGAAGAAGACAATACCACAGCGCTGCATTCTTTCTATAACACTTTTTCATGACTAGCATTACATTCTAGTGTTAATCTAATGTTACATCTCTGCATTTAGCTAAGATGGGGAGATGGCAATATTAGGTCATTGGAGGAAAGGAGTATATTGGGGGAATGTCCAGTCAGATTAAGGATTTATGCCACCTCTCACAAACATCTGGAGTGCAAAGCCCTGCCCACATAAACTTGGCTCATTTTCCCATTTCTTCATCATTCTAGTCCCATCTTTATAATGGAAAATAGCGGTTAGGATGATGATGATGTATTGTATTGCTTTTGTTGTGTTGTGAGAGCTTTATGAAAATTAAAACTTACAGAACATCATGTTTTGGGAGATTTCTTTTACTTAGTTTAGCAGCAGTTTTCCAAAAATTGCATGTTAAAGCTCCATTTCACCAAATAAAGCAATTTTGCCATTTTCACCTGATTTGTAGTACCATTGATAATGAAAAAGTGTATTTTGAGATATTGTCATACACCAAGGACTTATTGTAGTGTGTGTATGAGAGAGGAAGTTTAGCAGTCCAATAATGGCCTCAAAATACAGTACCTGTAAGGCTTCAGTCGGCAGTGTTTGTACCGTATGTGCCTGTGGATGTGAGTCATACCATGACTGCTTAGCAACGGAGAACACACAGCTTCTATATGCTGCTTATTAAAATACCGTAGTAGTGGTATGTCTAAGTAGGTCACAGATGAGAACCAGTGTTGAAATTAGACCTGTACTGTATTATGGTAGTGTATTGTGTATCTGTATTGTCATCTCAGATTTTGGGTGCTTTGTGTGTCTTGAGATAAGAATGAGAAAAAGAAAACAAGCACATTTGCTGATTGCATACCATACTTGTCTTGGCCAGCAGTCAATGCAGTGATTTTTAGGCAAATGGCAGGTTCACACAAGCAGTGATTGTGTATTTTTTATGATGGTCACTCTTTGTCTAACTATTCTCAAACCCATCTGATATATCCTCACAAATATATAGTATTAAAAAATGACATTATATTTTTCCATCTAGATGGAGCTGGGAGCTCAAGGAACTGTTAATTATAGTACAGTTTGTAAATTCCTAAAGATGCTTTTGTGTTCATGATACTGAACACCTGGGTTGTTATAGTATTTACCATTCAAACTTTTGACTTTGCGACCTGTGATCCTTTCCGTAAGGCCTAGGAATGGAACCCCTGTTTTTGCATAAGATACCATTGCATGCACCTATTGTGATCTTCTCCCAAACCAACCACACCCCAGAGAATGGAACCCCTATTTTCTGTTTAGATACTTTTTCCTAACACAATATTCACCCAAACAAACCATATGACATCCAGGAATATACAGCATGCCCTCCATTTAGGATAAGAATGTGTTTGGAAAGAGCCATTGCATGACGATTTATCGTATCAAATCATTTAAACACTGTAACGCATTCAATGAGGATATGTTTTTGAGGCAAGGGTCACCCACCGAGTCAAAAAATGTCTGCTTGCCTAACTGGTAGTTATTTCACTTCACTGTGCATCACTTGCTGCTCAGCACCAAACATAAGTAAAAATTAGTACGGTAATTTGTTTCTAGCTCATGTAGGCTGGTAGGCTACAGCAGTTATTTCACTTCACTTGCTGCTTGAACTCTGACACCACATTGTTGTTCCATCACTGACACTAACACACACGTTAGTAGAGTTCTAAATTTGTGGTCATCGTATATATACTGTAAGTGATTCAGCACATACTGGTTCATCGTAAAACCGGAGTCTGTATCAACTGTGATATAGGAGGGTAGGCTGTACAGTAGCTGCTTAATATTTTGCATTCCAGAAGAGGAGACTTAGGGAATAGGAGGGGATGATGGTTGTGGTGGACCAGTTCAGACGATGGAAGGAGGCGGTGGTTTTGACAGTGGCCCTATTCTGTTCGATGAAAACATACTTGTTTATATCTTTTTCTCCCCCCGCCCTTTTTTTTATTATTATTATTATTATTAAACAAGATGTATGGAGGAAGGAAAAAAAAATGAATAAAAAAAATAACCCATACACCAGATTACAGGTGTCCTCCATTCATAAAAACTCTGTAACTGTTGGACTTGAACAGCCGTAGGTTGAAGTGTGGGGGGAACCACTCTGGAGAAGTGAATTCCAAAAAGATGCAGTTTGGGGAATAAAAGAATTCTGATAGGCAGAAGTTCTGCGATATGGCAGTGTGACAGTCCAGTCATGAGTGCTACCAGATGCCCGTGTAGAGCAGGGAAAGGCGTGGAGAGGTGGCACAATGACTGCAACTTCGGCTGAGCATGTGCCATAAAAATATCTGTAAAATAATGCAAGGGAGACAACATTCCTTCTTACTTATAGGGGAGGTAGTTAATTTGTAGTAGCAGGTTTATTAATAATTCTGACAGCTTTGTTCTGAATTTTGCCCAGTTGTTTTAGTGCAACCTCTCCACATCCATTCCACAAGGGTTAGCAATATTCCAGCAGAGAGTGCACGTGACTCTTGTAAGTTGTTGCTAACTGCTTGTCAGTGAAGAAGTTGAGGACTCTGTACAATAATTCAAGTTTCTTTGAAGTGGTTTTAGCAGGTGTTCTAACGTGAGAGATCCAGCAGAGGGCATTGTTAAGTGAAACACCAAGAATTTCAATACTTTTAGAGATTAGAATATTAGTAGCACTGAAGGTAATATAGGAATCAGGCAGAATCAGTCTATTAGTAAATTGTATATATTTGGTTTTCCTAGCATTAAATTAGACATTTTATCCCCATTCAGTAATCTTAGGTAAGCCTTAATATCTGGAGATTGCTGTACTGAGTTGTGAGTTAGATGTACTGTATTAAACTTTGTGAATGGGCATTTAAATTTTAATGAACAGTGAAGTGTTGAGTCATCAGCCTATGAATGGATGAGATTATGGGTGATATAAGAGATCATTAATGTGAATTAGGAATAGGGTTGGAGCCAGAACTGATCTTGTGGCACGCCGGCATTGAGTGGAAATTGGAGTATTTGTATACATCATCTACTTTTATCTTTCTGTCACTGAGATATGAGGAAATCATTGGGACAAAAAGATGATAGGCCATAGCAAGGGAGTTTGGATGGCAGGGAATGGTGTCACTGTCAAAAGCTTTAGAAATATCAAGGGCTACTACATGGGTTTCTCCATGTTGGTCATTTTGACTGATGGATGGTATGAATCAGGAGATTGAGTACATGGACAGTGGATCTTTTGTGGCAAAAAACATACTGTCTGTCATTAATTAAGTTGTTAGATTCATGTTTAACAATGTGCTTACTTATTACAATCTCAAAAACTTTTTCAAGAGAATATGTGATGGCTCTTGGTCTGTAATCAGAGGGGTCAGAGGAATTTCTTCAGAATTGGGTGGATATTGGCTTCTTTCCAGGAATTAGGGAATGAAAAAGTACGTATGCATATGGTAGTTTGAATAATTTAGAACAGGAGCAAGTTCTGGGGAACACTTTCTCAAAACAGTTGGAGGAATTCCATGTGGACCTGTTGATTTGTTGGTTGGGTAATTGTCTAGGATGGATTTTATGTACTGGTATCTAGTCCGTGTCTTAAGTGGAGCAATTTCAGGAGAGTCAAGTTCTAGTACAGGGATGTTCTGGCTGACTTCCTTTAAGTAGAATTTCTGGCATATGTACCGGCAAGGATGTTCGCTTTTCCACGCGCGTCATTTATAGTGTTACCATCTGAAGACTTTGGTTGGAGAATAGGTGATGACTTGTTAAAGTTATTATTGAAAGAATTGAGAGTTGAGCAGAATATTCTATTGTCATTAGGATTATTTAATAGTGTGGATGCTTGATTGTGAAGAAGGTTTGAGTTAGCGAGATTTTTTTACATCATTTGCATGGTTCCAAGCAATTTTAATTTGACTGGACGATGCAGATGTTTTTTATTTTTTAAGGCTCCAACATGCTTGATTTTTTCCTTTACAGAAGAGGTGACTGAGGAAGGAGGAGGGGATGGTGGCGGCGGCGGTGGTGGTGGTGGCGGAGGCGGTGGTGATGGAGGAGGAGTACAAACAGTAGAAGGGGGAGGTGGTGGTGGAGGAGGAGGTGGAGAGGAGGAGCAGATGAACAGGGAGACCCAAGAGGTGTCATCTTCCACCACCCTACATGACTCGGACATGGATGAAGGTAAGAAATAAGTTGTTGGATATAAGATATGAGGGTAAGGTCTGGATAATGGAGGTTATTTCATCCATGCATTTTTTTTTCTCTCTCTCTCTCTCTCTCAAAGAAGGAATATTAAGCTAGAAGTGCACAAAATCCTTCTTTCCAGGAGAAACAGATCCATTCATTTTTAAAAGTCTAAAACTCTATATATGGTACATTATGTTTAAAGATGGGGATCATAGGGAGAAGGAAGTACAGACCGAGGAAAATTATTCTTAAGTGGACCTGTTGCATACATGATTGACTGAGAATAGTGGGTAACTTTTGCCTTAGAGAGTTGTACAGGAAAGGGGGTGAAAGTGTGCAGCCAAACGGATGTTGGGCACCCACCATAATGGAGGAGGGATATAAACAGATTGTTATTGGGAAAGTTTCACTGTATATATTCTCTCCTGTGTACTTACTGACCATTGTGGTCATCCCAACATTAAGGGACTTGGCCCTCACTCCAGGTTCAGCAAGGTGGGCTAGTTACCTTGACATCTTGGTATGCATACATCTAGTTAGCGTTGTTTATATGAATTTATATCGAATTTATCGGTGCACATGGTCAAAGCTGTGAAGTTAGGCAGGATTTCAGAGGTTTTACTGGTATGTGAATGATTGTGACAAATTTAAGTGGTCTCATTGGCCATAGTTCTCCCACTTTGATGTTTTCTCCTGCCTTTCCTCTGGTTCCTACCTCACCCCATCTTGAAGTGAGGATACAATCAAGTTGTTGCTGATGCCTGAAATAATGATCTCAAAAGTACAGTAGCAGAGGCGTTGATATAGAATGGATGTTACAGGAGGACAACAAAGGTGCCTTAGTGCTTACTTTGTATATTAATATGTGATAAGGCTAAATAATCTAGATTATTTTAGTTAGGAAATAAAGATGATGATGATGATGATAGCACATTTCACTTTACTTTCAAATGATGTACTGTACATTCAGTTAAGTCTAAATGGTTTGGGCTATGTTAGGTGGAGAAAAAAGTCAGGATGTTGATGATAGTAACGCACATTACTTTATTTGTAGACGATGCACGGTCAGAGGCCAAATTCCAGTTCCGCGTGAAGGACTTTAGCAAACTGAAGGACACGATGCTGTCTCCGCCATGTTACGTGCGCAACCTGCCCTGGAAGATAATGGTGATGCCTCGTACCAGCCAGACGCAGGACCGCCAGCCTCAGCGCTCACTGGGGTTCTTCCTGCAGTGCAACGGGGAGTCAGAGTCAACGTCGTGGTCCTGTAATGCTATGGCAGAGTTGAGACTGCTCTCAGTCAGGGAAGGACAGGAACCTTTTACTAGAAGTGAGTATATGGAGTGGATTCTTTGGGCATTAATGGCTAGTGAAGGAAAATGTGGCCTATTTAATTAGTCAGACTTTTGGTTAGTTTCTCTGTCAAGTTTTTGCTCTCAGGACCCAACATCATCCCATCCATATCTGGGAAAAGAGGTCTGGATATTGATGGTAAGTTTACAGACAGCCATCATTATATTAAAGAGTTGTACTCCAAAATATAAAAGTATATTTTTTTAATCGTGTCTGCATCATGGGGGAACTGGAATATCAGCTTTATAGGTAATGCTGGAACTCAGATTATCAGTGTGTAATTTGTTGGGGACTGAGGTTCTTTTTCTTACAACTGAGTTTGAAATTATGGACAAACTCCCATTTTTTTGTGGTAATTTCTGTAATATGCAATGCTGTTGGAGTATGTCTGACCTTTGTACAGTATATCATTGCAAGCTGCACTGTAATATTAGATAAAGGCTAACAAATATACATGTGTACCATAAATGAACCCTAATAATTGGAGGCTTACTCTTTCATTTCAGTTTTAATATGGCTCATAATATCAGCACAGGACATAAAAAAGTGACATAATAAGGACCTGTAGTACCTGTGCTTATTGTTGAGGGAGAGGCGATTGTGAAGTGGATTAAACTGTGGCGTGCTGTCTGAAAGCATGCAGGTTTGAGCCCAGGCTGGGGCAGGGTGCAATCTGTGGCTCCTGAATATAGTTTAAAGCAGTCTTTGTTGATCTCCCACATGTTCCATAGGTGTAGTATTATGTATAAAAATACATTCTTTAGTTCCATCACACTAGTCTTGAATTGGACAGCCACAGCATATATTTGGTATGGATGGTGGATGTTAGTGCTAATGCACTGAGAGGTGAAGGTGTGTGAGACTGCTGGTCATCTGGAAATAGACTGTTGAGCTTCCATTTCAGTTTCAGAGAAGAGTTTCTGCTTGTGTAAAAATTTTCTGACCCTGGTTTTCTTTGTTCAAATCAGAATTAAGTTATTGTCATTAGTATATTGCCATCCAACTTAACCAAATTTTCTCATTTGCAGAGATCCAGCACCTTTTCTTCAATAAGGAAAATGACTGGGGCTTTTCACATTTTATGTCTTGGGCTGATGTGCTTGACCCAGAGAAAGGCTACATCAAGGATGACACCATCACAGTGGAGGTTAGTGGAGCTCATGTTAGCATCAGGAAAGGATCATGTAATAAAACGGTTTAAATTACATACTGATGTGGATTTTATACATAGCAGTTAATGACACATAGCTATATGAGATTGCTTGTGAAGTACGTAAAGCAGTCTGCAATGGCTGGATACAGTCCGTGAAATTTAACAGGATTATGTATTGAGATCATATTTCCTGTAAGTTATGTAAATGATAATTTGAGGGAGGCTGGGTTTACGATGGAAGAGTTGAGAGGTAGGATGGGACTGGAGTGTATTGGTGTTGTGATGAGGAGAGGTAGATTGAGATGGTTTGGACATGTGGAGAGGATGGGGGATGATAATTGCGTGAGGAAGGTGAGAAGTGTTAATATTGGGGGTGGGGTTATGAGGGGTAGACCGAGAAAGACATGGGACGAGGTCATTAAGTGTGACCTCAGGGTTAAGCGACTGAACAGGAAGGCTGCAATGGATCGTGCAGCATGGAGAGCTGCCATTAGGTGACCAAGGCCGACACATGCAAGCATGTTGGAGCCTTTAAAAACGAAAAACTAAAACATCATATACTCTTGGATGATATGCATGGGGGAAGGGGGTTAGGATTGCAATTTAAGAGTTGAGAGAAAGGTTGGAACTTGGAATTATTACTGTTGTGATGAGAAGTAGTGGATTGAGATGATGTGGGCACATGGAGAGGGTGGAGAATGACAACTGGGTGCAGAAGGTAAGAGTTGTGAACATTGAGGGTAGAGTTGCAAGAAGCAGACCAGAAAAGACCTAGGAATAGGTCATAGTGTGTTACCTCAGGGGTAAGGGACTGAACAGAAAGGCTCCTACAGATTGAGCATCATGGAGAGCCACCATTAGGTGACCAGGGCTGATGCTTGCAAGCATGTTGGCACCTTTATAAATGAAGGATGAACATGTAATTTTGGTGGAGCCAGGATTCTTGGGGCTTGAATGGTGAGTGAATAGGAGTGTGGATCATTTGGTTGGTAAGCTGTGGTTAATTGCTTATTTTATCAGGTTCTTTGTGGCACTGTGGACCTTAAGGTGGAGTGAAAAATGAGGTTTGGATGGTGATGCTTATGAAAGTGATGATGACTCGATTGTTTTTTGCTTAAGGTAGAGGAGACACTTCCTTTAATCTTTATTGACAGGCATTGAGCAGGTGACAGAGGGTGGTGGGGACAGTATTGACACATTGTAAATCAATACCCACTTGCCATACTTTCCAAGAAAAGTATTAATATCAATATAAGTGGAGTTTCTGTTAATTAAGCTTGATTTGGAAATTAGTCAGCATCACTTACACGCACATGTATACATGCATATGTACACACACATTACAAACCACAGGCCAGACAGAGATAAATAACATGTACTGCCTTGTTCAGGTGTGGGTGTCAGCAGATGCCCCTCATGGAGTTTCATGGGACAGCAAGAAGCACACTGGCTATGTTGGTCTCAAAAATCAGGGGGCCACCTGCTATATGAACTCTCTTCTTCAAGTCCTTTACTTTACCAGTCAGCTGCGCATGGTGAGTATCTCCCAGTATCCTGATGTCGTAAGAGTTCATTTTAAAGGTTAACGTATGTCACTGAGCACAAGTACTGGTGGATAAATGGATGAGGGAGAACGGTGTGAGCTGGAGGGAGGGCAGCCTAATGGCATGGGACAAGTTGAAATGGAGTTGATGTTTGTAGCCACCCCTTACAAGATTAAGGAGTCTGGTGAACATTAGACAGATAGGCAAGTACTGATAATTAAAAGTGCCCTGAATAGATTAAATGAAAAGATTGTCATATATTGCTGGGCACAAGTACTTCATATTTTAGAGTACAAGGAGCTACATTAATTTACATGGTATAAGAGACCACAGAAAATGTAAATCATTTTCATTACACTCCATTCTTGGAGAGGTACACCTTCAGTTGATGACACAAATATAACCTGAGCAGTTCCACTGCCTGGCCATATAAACATCACTCAGCCCACTTCCTACCCCTGAAAGGAGAGCGGTGGTCTGCCAGAGAAGGGCAGCATCAGCCTGCAGTCCAGTAGGTTCACGTTTGAGATGAACCTGGGGCTGCAACTTCAGTAACTCTTAATTAGGATGATTTAGGATCCAGAAACAAAGGAATATTAAACAGTCTTGACGTTGCTACTCCTCACCTTGCTATACAGTGGGAAAGGAGGTCTGGATGATGATGATTATGGTATCTTCCAAATAACTGTCACTGGAGGAGAGGCTTCTGTAGCAAAATGTTGAAAATGCCCTCACTCATTCATACCGTATTTCATTTTATATTGCATAGATTTTTTTTTTTTTTTTTTTTTTTTTTTTTTTTTAATGGGTTACAGGCTGTGTATACAGTACTGTACTCCTTTCTGAATGCATTTTTATTTTGTATGTAGCGGTACTGTATTTATTTTTTGTTTTCCCTATTTTTATATTACAATTGGCCGATTACATTGTAGGCTGTGTATAAGATGCCAACCGAGAGTGACGACTCCACCAAGAGTGTTGCCCTGGCCCTCCAAAGAGTTTTCCACGAGCTTCAGACAAGTGACAGACCTGTGGGCACCAAGAAGCTCACCAAGTCTTTTGGCTGGGAGACACTAGATTCCTTCATGCAGCATGATGCTCAGGAATTCCTAAGGGTGGTAAGTAGATTAGGATATGTATACGGTATATGGACAGATTTATACTTGCCTTTGCTGCTTATTGGCAAGGCTTGTATGATCACACAGTCATATATAGTAAAACCCCATTAAGACAGACTAACTGACAGGAAGGGTGTCTTATCATAACAGGTTTGTGTGTCAGGTAGATTTATAATATGGCTGTCTGGACGTTGTTGCTTCTCACCCTGCCCTGGGGTGGGAAAGGAGGAGTCCTAATGATGATGATGATTACAGAATTTACTTGAGTGGCATACCATAGCACAATCCACCATTGAAAGAGCATATACAACATTTTATTCAGTCATCAAGAAGTAAAGGGCAACTAAACAGAGTGGTAAGGGTTTGGGCTCATGCATGATGCCATGCTTAGAGCTTTGTTTACTGACTTTGGAAATGCATGGCCCACTTTACTTATTTGCCTTAACAGAGGTAGGCCTTAAACGTGGGGGTTTTACTATACATTTACTGTATATATGACTTGTGTCCTTTGTCAGAGTAGTCTTAATGATACAGGTATTGCAAAAGCAGTGAATTATTGGAAAAATTAGTGTGATGTTTTAAACTTTCAAGAAATATCTGTTAAAAGAGACCTCATTTTTTCAGCTGCTTGACAAACTGGAGATGAAAATGAAGGGGACGTGTGTAGAGGGTGTTATACCCAGGCTTTTTGAGGGCAAGACAGTGGTAAGTAACTGAATATGAATTTGTTGAGTAAAGAATATCCTCTTGTAGTGTTGGAGGCAGACCTCATGTGGTGTGGAAGAAGAGTGGAACAGTATACTGTATTTGCAAAGGAAGAAGAGTGTTTGAGTTAGTGAAAGAGGTGTGTGTGTGAGATAAAATTGAGGAGTGTTTGAGGTTTAGAGTATATGGTTTGGAAATGTTTGAAGTTTAGAGTAAGTATATGGTTTTGGAATGTTTGAGAGAGTTCTGTGAGGATAAGGGAACCTGGAGGCATTTTTGTCTTCCCCTGTTCACAGTTTCTCAGGAGAGAGCAAGGAATTGGAGATGATAATGATTATTGAATTGACCTAATTACAGGTCAGCTTTTTCATATTCCTGTTTGCTGCTAGAGGGAGGAAAAAGTTCCATTGCTACCTATCGAGGTTGTGGAGTTGGTGATAATATTTCCCGAGCCTGACTCTGACTCCAGAAATTTTACAAGCACAACTCTGACTCCGACTTAAGTATATACTGTACATGGACATGATGCAGGTAAATGAATAATATTTATGAATTTTGATAGCTATAATTTTTAAGCCTTTATTTTAAATTCTCTACTAATAGTGCTTGCATAATAAATAAATCGTTATACATGGTTGTAAAATAAACTGTGTACATTACAGTATTGAAAAGATATAACTGATACTATTTCAGAACCAAAAAAGTCAGAGTCAGAGTTGTGGGAATTTTACCGAGTCTGACTCCATCTCCAGCCAAAACAGACGACTTCACGAATCTGACTCCACAACCCTGCTGCCTATAAAACTGATTTGTCAGTCTCTCTCAGGTTATAGTATTAGTTGAATGGGAGAAGGTTTGATATGCTGGAACACATCCCTAACCTGCAATGAGGACTTCCTGGACGTTGTATGGTTGTATAGATGGCAAATGATTTTATTAACCTGTAAACTGCAGTATTTAAGATTCTTGTCCTCCCACTGGTTTGCTAAGAGAAGAAAAAAGTTATCAGGTTTATCTTCATCCAGTTTTACTTGATATGAAAGAAATTTAAGTAGGAATTCTTTATAGATCAGGATCTCTGGAGTTAAATAGAAGGGTAGGTATTAAACTTTAGGATATTTGTCCTGAATTGAACAGATATGTAACCTTAGTTTTCATTTGAAAGTTCTTAGTGTGGTAAGATGAAACATTCTTCTCTCTCTGTTTCTGTCTCTCTCTTTAAGTATGACCAGTGCAATTTTTAGAGTGTTTAGATTTTTGAGGGGCGCTGAAACCAGAGTGATCTTCGTCTCCCACTCCTGGTAGTGATGCCTTTTTCTCCTTAACAGTCGTACTTCAAGTGTAAACATGTGGACTACACCTCTTCTAGAACTGAAACTTTCTACGATATCCAGCTCAACATTAAAGGGAAAAAAGATAGTGAGTATATAGTATTCATCCATCCATCCTGGGTGAATGTTGTGCTGAGGAGTGCATGACAAAGAGCTTGGCACTCCTTTTAACATGACAGTCATCAGATTGACTGTCAAATAGGTATGTTCTTACCTAATTTGTGTGTGTGTGTGTGATGCCTCATGTGGAATAATTTTTTTACGTACTGGTTGGAGCCAAGATTCCAGGGGCTTGAATGGGAATGGCTCATTCATTTGGGCAAACTTTGGTTAGTATCGCATTGTCAGTTTTTTTTCTGGCTCTCTGTACCTTACTTCACCTTATCTTGTGGTGGGAAAGGAGGTCTGGATGATGATGATAAACGAGTCATTGAGCAGAAGCATATGGTTACAAATTATTGTAGAATTGGTATTTGTAAAAGGATGTTTATGAACAGAAGCATCAAAGTATCCCAAAATATTGTATTTTCACTGTTTCGGTGTGGAATGAATATGGTTCTGTACTGAAAACAGTTTTTAAATTTATCTTCAGACTTTCTAACAATTGGGATAAATCACTTTTGAAATGTTATTTGTATCTTCATAGCCCTTTAATTGTTTGTAATGTATTCATCAACTCAGATGGAAGTGAAGTAAGTAGCCAGTGGAAAGAATCTATCCTTCACCATCTCTGACACACTGATACTTCTAACAATTGCACCCTTTTCCAAACAGTTTACGAGTCATTCAAAGACTATGTCAGTGTGGAAACCCTGGAGGGAGACAACAAATATGATGCAGGAGAGCATGGGCTGCAGGAGGCGGACAAGGGAGTCATCTTCCAGAGCTTTCCGCCCGTCCTCCACCTCCATCTCATGCGCTTCCAGTACGATCCCATCACCGACTCAAACGTCAAGATTAATGACAGGTAAGTTATGTTTTGTTTTAAATTCAGTACAGGACAGTACAGACTCAGATCTGAATTGCTTGGTTCTAACAGTACATCAAATACCAGTTTAAAATTTGTGGTGCTAATGAAGACAATAAAACCAAGAGGAAATTACTGCACTAATAAACTTGTACCACCCTATCACCCCAGGGCACCGTCATTGGCATACCTGGTTGAAAAATGCTGATCTTGAGAAACTGTAATGAGATGATGGTGACTTATGCATAAAGAAAACTCAGGTTCCTAATAACTGCTCCTCTTGTTCCAGGTATGAATTCCCTGAGAAATTAAATATGGACCAGTTTCTTCAGAAGGCAGACTCAACCCCAGCCACATATGTCCTTCATGCAGTGTTGGTTCACTCCGGGGACAACCACGGAGGGCATTATGTGGTGTTCATCAACCCCAAAGGCGATGGAAGGGTGCGTTGACTTAGTTTTGTACCCAGTTCTGTTGATAGAGATCTTAGGTTGGAATGCACTGTGGGTTGTGGGGGTACGGGTGGAGTCCCATGCTTGCAGGGACATAGGTCGTTCTCCAACCCATACTTATTCTGGACTTTGGTAGCCTAATCTTGTGCCTTTATGCTGCAAAGAGGGCAGTATGGGTACGTCATTAACTAAGGGTGATGATGCTGGAGTGGGATGCCATCATGTGGTATACCCAGCATACCTGGGTGGCTTTGCTGCCTAGTTATGCAAATAGGCTTCATCTCCCTTCCTGTTCCCTGAAAGGATGGTGGTAGGCTGAAAAGAAATGGGTAACTTCAACCAGCAGTGCAGTAAAGAGGATGCTATTCTGACTGGCTTGGGAGGTTATGTAACTCCAGTTCCTTAGCCATTAATTCCGCACATTACACCTTGATATCCTTCTGTATATTATTGATGCAAACTGTGTCGATATTAAACTGATACAATAAAAGAGAATGTTAGGCTAAGAAAAAGTGGACTGAGCATACATGTGTTACCTTGTCTGCATGAAAATAAAATGTAGCTATACAGTAATGTTGTTGCTCTGCCATTGAATATACTCATCCCAGTCTTTCCATTCCACAGTGGTGCAAATTTGATGACGATGTGGTGTCTCGGTGCAGCAAAGTCGAAGCCATCCATAATAATTTTGGTGGCCACGAAGATGATCTCATTCTCACTGTCAAACACTGCACATCGGCCTACATGCTGGTGTATATCCGGGAGTCATGTCTGAAGCTGGTCCTGCAGGAGGTGACGGAGCAGGACATACCTCAGGAGTTGATTGATCGGCTCCAGGAGGAAAAGAGGGTGGAGATGATTCGCAGGAAGGAACGTAATGAGGCTCATCTTTATATGACTATCCAGGTGGGTCTTAGGTTGTTAGATGTCACTTTAAGTATGGAGCAGGTAAGTGTGGATGTTCCCTGTGGTATGTTCGCGATTCTGGGGCTTGAATGGTGGGAAGGGGTAGAGAGATATATGAGTAGGAGGTGTGACTTGTAGAGGGCAGCTTGATGGCGGTGAACACAGTGACAAGGAAGCATTGATACTCAATTTAGATTAACCTGCAGAGAGAGAGTGAGGGATTATAGTCGTAGTGGTAGTAGTAATAACAAAGACTTATCTGTATAATGCCTCTCCTTCCTAAGCTATAAATCTCCTTAACTTTTGCAGGTAATTCTGGAAGACTCATTCTCAGGTCACCAGGGTAATGATCTCTACGACCCCGACAAGGCCAACTACCGTATATTCAAGGTTAAAAAATCTGCCACACTCCAGGACTTCCTCGAGCAAGTTGCGGAAAGCCTGGTAGGTTCAATTAATTCAGTTCTAGCTTTATGACAAATGAGGCAGTAAAGGAGCATTGTGATGGTGTGGATGTGCTTGAAGGTGTTATGGGGTGGTTATACCATGTGGAGAGGATGGAGAATGAGAGACTGACTTGGAGAGCAAAGTGGAAGGGGAGACCAAGGATGAGATGGAGGGATGGAGTGGAGAGATACATGAGAGAGGGGTGTGTGAGTTGGAGGGAGGGTAGCCAAATGACAGAGGACCGAGTGACATGGAGGCAGTTTGTTTGTGGCCACCCTTTAAAGGATTGAGTTTTTTTTTTTTTTTTTTTTTTTTTAATGCGAGGAAGAAGGAACCAAAGGCTGCGAGCCTGCAACTGTTGTTCTTTCCAATAGAAAAACAAAATACAAGAGTATATAGATAGATAGATAGATAGAGCAGTATGCTATGTGATTGAAGGCTGTATTGGGAGTGCCTATAGAAATTTCTTAACTCTTCTTTAATGGCATTCTGCACATTGTTGCCTATCTTATTTGATTTTTGCAGCAGAGTAATAGCTTTTTTAATTATTTATTTGGCGCATTATTACGTATCTAATTATTTTCATTCATTCATCATCTAATCCTGTGTTACTCCGTACGGAGCATAGGAGCCCTGGGCTAGGCAAGTTGGTCCTAACATTTAATCCGTGGATTGTGAGCAACAGCTCAGGCTTGGTAGCATCGCATTGCAAGCCACAGGTCAGGCTGTGCATCACCGTAAACAACTTGACCCCTACGAAAACTTATGTATGGTGCTACGCAAAGGCGGAGATCTAGAGATTTTTTCCTTTTCACCAAATGATGCCCTGAATGTGTATCTTCAAGTTTATAGTTTAAAAAAAAAAAATGCACACCACAGGGTGGGATAGAAAAAATATAGTTGCACAATCCGCGGGTTAAGATGAGAGTGACCAGCCTCACTCATCCCTGAGTGGCATTACGTGAGCAATAAACCCCAACCACCCCTTGGCTCAATCCGATTGGAGCGCCTTAATTGCTTCTAGTTATATATGGTAGGTGGGGATACCTACCATCTGCTCAATGTAGTTCTGCTCTCAGGTGACTGCCCTTTCCTCTCTTCCTTCCTTCATTTCTTCCTTCCTGTTCTGTCTTTCTTTCCTTCATTCTCTCCTCTTCCCTCTGTCTGTGGGTGACTCTACACTGAGTGACAAGCCAAATGGTTTCGTGTACACCAGGAAACCATTTGCTACACCGGGTGGTAATCATATAACCAAATTATGATGCCTGGTGTTTTAATGTGCAGTTAAGATGCTCCAATCAGATTGAGCCTGTGCAGGTTTATATCCAAGGGGTGGTTGGGGTTTATTGCTCAAGTAATGCCACTCAGGGATGAGTGAGGCTGGTCACTCTCATCTTAAACATCAGGACCAACTTGCCTAGCCCCGGGCTCCTACGCTCCTCATGGGGTAACACAGGATTAGATGATAGATGGATAATATACTGTTAAGAAGCCATTAGCCAGTTTTGGCACTTAGCTTCCACTCCATAGAAAACATCAGCTGTGTGAGGATTGCTTAAGAGGAAGCATGGCATCATATTTATTACACTAAATATCCTCCTAAAGTTGGGGGAAGGGCTGCGATATGGCAGTGGTCAGGGTGACATGGAGGTGATTTGTTTGTGGCCATCCCTTGTGGGATTAAGGTGTCTTGCTATATAGAGATAGATGTCAGTGATATTAACTAAGTTGATATACGTTAAGTATTGTACAAGTAGTGTGTTGAAGTGTAGCTAATATGCAAAACCATTCACGAAGGAAGAGGTACAATATGATTATGAGAAAAAGGACTGTAAATATCATGCCATGTAAATTTCCAACCAGTTTTCAATGATTTCCTTGTTACAGAAATACCCGGTAGAGCAGATCCGACCGTGGCCTCTAAACCTGCGGACCAACCAGACAAACCGGCCCACACTGCTGGACCTAGACACACAACTACACAAGCAACTACATGAGGTTAGTTATATCATTGCAGGTGTCATACTCTTTCCACTTTCACTTGGCCCAAAATTGCCCTCTATCCATTTTCAGGGTTAAAAATACAGGCAACTAAATGAGGTTCATTGCACTATATCATTGCAGTTCTTTCACATTCACATACCTAAAATTGCCTCTCCGTCTTGAATGCCACAAACACATGCAGTTCTTGAGGTTAGGTATGTCAGTGCAGGTGTTCACTCTTTGATGGTGGAAAGGGATGCCTTCATGTGGTAACACCAATGTGACTGGGCAGTGGAGCTGCCTGGCAATCACCCCTCAGTCCCCTCCTTATCCCCTGACAGGAGGACGGTGGACTGCAGAAGAAAGGCAGCAACTTTGATCTGCAGTCCATTGGGTTCACTTTCAGAAGAGCCTGGGATTGCAGCTACTACTGCAGCTTTACTCTTTTCACTTTAACTTTGCCTAAAATTGCCATCTGGTTATCTGGAATGTTAGTTTTTACCATCTCTAAACTAAATGCTGCATTTTAACAATAGATTAAAAGTAGAATGTGATTCAAGTCATGAAGAAGTGTTATGGGAAGTTTGTACAACATATATTCGTATGCTGCCATTGAGGTACGGTACGTGAAATGGTACTAAAGGTAAAAAAATCTGGGCCAAGTTAAGATGAAAAAACTATAGTAACCATATTGAGAGGAGTGAAAAATAGTTCCATGTGTAAAGTTTGTGGAGTTCTGTTGGGATGCCCCATCCTTAGGTGGTAAAAAGATTAAGATAGTAATGCCCATGATGATGATGATAAGTAATCTTTCCCAAGGCTGTATCCAGCACATTGGAAAAGGAGTGTGAATCCTAGCAAAAATACCACAAGTTTGAATCCATGCTGATTCATTGTCAGATTCCTTGATATTATTACCCAAACTCTCCTAAGTGAAATGATTCTGTGATAGCATTTCTATAGGATATTTATTGCATATATTTTGGCAAATAACCTTGCTCTGTTAAAGTAATAATTGTTCTGCCCAAAAGAGGGCCATCCCTCAGTGCCTTGCAAAATCCATATCTGTTTCCTTACTGGTACCCCATCCCTTAGGTTGATATTAGGTTTGTGATAATAGTGAATAATGTTTGATGATCAGTGTATCCTAATTCTTTTGATTCCCTAGCAGATCAGCGACAACAGCAACCCGTGGACAGTGTTTATTGAGACAGTGCCACCAGATTCAGGACTAAAGAGCCTCACTGCCTTCGACAAAGACTCCGATGTTTTGCTGTTCTTCAAGTACTACGATCCACGTCACAAGCGTCTCCATTACTGTGGTCATCACTACATGCACATCTCATTCAATGTTCGTGAGTATTGTGTGTATTTCTTGTACTCATCGAAGGAGTTGGGATTCCCAGGGCTTAATTGGTGAGTGAATGAATGTGTGGACCATTTAGTTGGCAGACTTTTGGTTAGTTTTTCCTGTATTTTAATAATTTATTTTTCCTGAACCTTACCTAGACATCTCTGCTTCATGGTGTACAAATGTTTCTCACCTCCTTGCCAGCCTCAGTAAAGGGATTATGGATTGCAAAAGGGTAACTTCAGCCTGCGGTCTGCTGGATTCATGTTCAAGTGAACCGAGTGCCATAGCAACAACAGCACCTATGAAATCAACGCGGTAATCATCCATCCATCCATCATCCAATCCTATGTTGCCCCATGAGGAGTGTAGGAGCCTGGGGTAATAATATCAACAACAAACAATTTCTTGGTGGGTACATTTCTCCCATTAGGTAGGTAGGCTATGCTCTTTTATACTTTAATTTGGCCTAAAATTACCATCTCCATCTTCAGCATTGAGTTGTGCCAATAGATTAACACCAGAATATGGTGCAAGTCAAAAAGAAGTGCCATGGAAAGGATGAAGAGCCATAACATTGTTCCAGGGAGTTATGTGAAAATTGCCACAAAAGGACAATAATTAGGCCAAGTTAAGATGAAAGAACTATAGGTGAGTGTGAAGATAAGCTGCGCATCTTAATTAACTGTCAATTAACTATCCTTTACCTGTTATGCCGACAGAGGAGTTGGTGCCACTGCTAAATGAGAGAGCAGGTTTGCCTCAAGGTACCGAGCTTGCCTTGTTTGAGGAAATCAAGCCAAATTTGGTGGAACGCCTCGCAGATCTCGACAGACCCCTCGAAAAGGTACTATACCTGACGTGCTGAATAGCAGATCTATTCATCCATCTTATCTGTATCTGTTTATCTACATCTGTATCAGTGTCTATCAGTCTCCATCTGTCTATATTGCTGGTATAGCTCTATCAATCTGTCTCTTATCTTTCTTTCTGTTTATCTGTAGCCTGATGGTTTAATTCTGAAGGGTGTGACCACAGACAGATTGTCTGTGGGTAATCCTTAAGGAGACATAGGACCACCTCTTAGTAATAAAGCTTTTTTTTTTTTTTTTTTTTTTTTTTTTTTTTTTTTTTTTTCCCAGTGACTCTATAAAGGTGTACAGAATTGCATTTTTGATTATGAAAGGGATCCATCAATAAACAAGGAAAATATGATTATGTAAGGGATAGGTTAGGTTAGGATAGGATAGGATAAGTTTGGTTAGGTTAGCATAAAATTGGTTAGGTCAGCATTAAATAGGTTGGGTTAAGATAAAAAAAGGTTGGGTTTAGATACAAAAATTTAGGTTAGGTTTGGATGAATAGGCACTGATAAGGGTAATTTTGTTAAAAAATGGCTTTCTAAGATGGTGTCTGTCTGTCTTCTGCACTGTTAGTGATTGTAAATAAACATTACTTTTGAAATGCCTTTTGCCACTTTTAAAATTAATTTTTAAAATGAGGGCTTGGTATATGTGGTAATGAGAACTTAGTATTTATGGTACAAGAACTTGGTTTACATATGGAAATGAGAACTGTTATAATTATGGTAACAAGAACTTGGTATACTGTATGTGATAACAAAACTTAGTATATATAGAACTTGGTATAAATGGTAACAAGAATTGATATGTATATAATAACGAGAGCTTGGTATACGCGAGAACTTTTGCATATACAATACTGTACAGGCAGACCCCGAGTAATGATACCCCTAGATGCGATACCCCTGCATAGCAGTGGGGGTAGAAATACCACCCTACCCTGCCGAACGATGACTAAACCCCGGTGATTTTTTTTTTTTTTTTTTTTTTTTTTTTTACAAATTTGATATTTTACACAAATTTTGTGTTTAGGTTGATTTATAAACAGGTTTTAGACTTTGATTTATGTGTTATTGTCATGGGTGGGGTGAACATTGTCATTTGGGGGTACAGTTTACTAAGTTTGATTTTTTTCCTGACTCATTTTTTGTTTTTCAGATTTTATTTTTGGGTTTAGGTGAGTTAAAAACTGCTTTTAGGCATAGTTTAGCATGTTTTAAAGCTGTTGAGGGTTTATGTTAGCTAGATACTTGTTTTTGGACTCATTTAGGTGGGTTAAGGACTTGGCTGGGGGAAACCCATGGCTTAAAAACGCATCCCTGTACTTTACATGTTAAATCTACCCCGAGATACGATACCCCGCGTAGTGATGGGTTTTTACTTAACCAGTTGCATCGATAAACCAGGGTATGCCTGTATGTGGTAACAAGAATTTGGTATATTGTGGATGTGGTTCTTCCCTCTCAGGTGCTGGATGAATTGATGGACGGAGACATCATAGTGTTCCAGCGAGACGACCTTCTCGACGACCCCAGCCTTGAGCTTCCGTCCTGCCGCGACTACTTTAGAGACCTCTTCTTCAGAGTCGAGGTAGGTTTCTGTTATTATTATTATTTTTTTTATTTTATTATTATTATCATTTTTTTTTTAACTCAGACACCTATAATGCAATGCCATATCTTTTGCCCTTTGGAGGGGAGTGACAAAGCTGTACCAGTTCAGAAGTTGGGGTGTTGCACTCATACAAAAGGAGAGGATTTACTTTGGTGGCACTGATATAACTGGGCAGCTTCTCTGCCTGGTAGTGCAAAATTCCCTCATCTCTGTCCCTGCCTCCTGAAAAGAGGATGGTGGACTGCAACAGGAAGGCAAGTTCCAATGTGTTCTTATGCAAATGAGTCTTCTTTATGCCATTTCTTGTTTCTGGATCTTACCAGCTAAGTAATAGAGTTTGCAACTGAAATACAGTATGTTTTTGAATGATATAGTCTTTTGTTACTTGTTTAATAGTGTTTTGATTAATAATATGGCTTAACTTTACTCAGATTAAGTATTTTTTATTTAGGTGGAAAGGGGAGATATGATTTGTGTACGTAGGCATTCATCTGCTACACAGCTCACATAATTCCATATTGGTTATGGCGTAATGGTCGTGCCTCCTCAGGTGACATTCTGTGATAAGACTGTGGCGACGGACCCTGGGTTTATGATGGAGCTGTCGCAGCGCATGAATTATGAACAGATGGCTAAGGCAGTGGCCGCACGCCTTGACACAGACCCCTACCTACTACAGTTTTTCAAGTCACAGAGGTAGATGTTTGTGCTGTTATTTTTATCCTACTTGTTGTCGTTCTTGTTGAAGTAACATCTGTCTGTCTGGCTAACCTATCAACCACAGGCAAGCAGCTGACCCTGCAGGGCCATCCCATGCAGTGAACCGGTGTTCCCCTGCGGTTGACAGCACCTCGCCCTGGGGAAGAGTGTAGAGATTTGGTTCCTGGATGCAACACAATAGTAGGCTCCACATCACCCAGTTATTTGGTTATGTGGCTGCCACCCAGCTTCGTATTTTGGTTTCCTGGGTAGCAAGAAGTCATTAGGATTGTCATTCAGTGTAGAGCCACCTGAAGTGGAAAGCAGGGTATTTAATTATGACAGGAAGGATGAGAGAAATAGGAAAACAGGAAGGCAGACAGAAAACTAAAAATAAAGGTGAAGGAAAAAGTAAGCAACACTAGATCAATGAGTGGATGATGGATGCCTTCACCTACACCTACCACTTTTTACCCCAGTGAGTCTGGGAATGTCTCTCATTTTGTTCTTGTCACCATCTGATGATTTTTTTCAGCTTAGGATAGACTTTTAAGTGGAGGGATTAGATATAGCCATAATAAACCCATTGAATATGAGAGGCATTTCCAAAGATGATAACATTATTTGGTAGCAGCATGAATACACTATAAAAGGACTGCACCCAGACTCAAGGCTTTATGGTTGGTAGTCAGCTTGTTGATTTTATTATATATGGTAGGAACACTGAGGAGGGATACCTTTATGTGGTGGCACTTTTGTAACCAGATGGCTTAACTCTCCTCAACTCCCTCCCTGTTGCCTGAAAGGCAGATGGTAAACTGCTGGAGAAAGGCAACTTTAGCCTGTACTTCTCTGTATTCACATTCAATTGAGCCAGAAACCATAAAAACAACAGGGATTCTATGATCATGGTGTCATCGTGGAAGTCCTTTGTGAATTTGGTAAGTCGTACTGTAAATATTTCATTATTACAATATATGTAATCAGGGCTGTACTAATGCCAGATTTTGTTCAGCCAGGATCACATTGTTAAATCCAGGTATAATTTCCCCCACAGCTACCGTGAGGGCCCTGGCAACCCCCTTCGGTGTACATATGAGGGCACGTTGAAGGACATGCTCGTCTGTATGAAGCCAAGACACCCAAAGAAAATTTACTACCAGCAGCTGAGCATACGGATTAATGAGCTGGAGAACAAACGCCAGTTTAAGGTCAGTGCTGGAGGAGAGACAGCCTATAGATTGTCTATAGATTGTCTGCAGTTACTTGGCGATGATTTTGGTTCTTTTGTTGGTTATTTTGTGTTGCTCAAGATTGTACATGTCTTTCACTAGAGCTTAATGAGATTTTGGTCCATTTGCAGCTTACATCGCATTGCTCAAAGGCAGAATACAGTAATACTATGGGTTGACTGCCTTTGCATAACACGTATTCAAGATCGTTACCAAATTCTAGTCATAGTCTTACTGTAGTGTAGCATTGAAGATGAAGAGAGGGCAATTTTATACCAAGATAAAGTGAACAAAGTATAGCTGAGCTTCATTTGTATTCATTTGATGGAAATTGGCTACTCCTGGAAGTTAACTGTTAGGTCATGGTTGCATGTAAATTGATGAGCTTTAGTTATGAGGTAGGAATGAGCCTCCTTGATTACTTGCCAAATGAACAGTACAGTCTCACTACACTTAGCTGTCAGCTAAGATGAAAAGAGTGAAAGGACTTCATCAGGTTATAGTAAACATGGTGTGGTTATAATGATTGATGAGTTTTTTGGATAAGCAACTGGCTCCAATATATTATGATGTGCTGTGGTAATAGTTTATATGCTGTATAGCATGATTTGTGATAGTGTAGTGAATATACTGTACATTGACATGGAAGATTTATTTTATTAAGAGAAAGCTTAGTTAAAATTCAAATAAAAGCTAATTCAGAAGATTTCAAAATGGCTAGTAGCCACCTGAGAGTTTTACATTATTCTGTTATTGCATTTGTGTAGTCATTTATTAACCCTTGGCTTACAGTATTTATTTCCGCTGACCCTTCCCCCAGCTAGGGGTTTCTGGAAAATCCCTTTTTTTAAACGTAATATTCCAGCTCATGCTCAGCCAGAAATAAAAAGTAAGTGTCATAATACTTACTCACCAATCCTTTGACTTCAAGCTGATGGCCTCAGATTGTCCTGGTATTGTGTAGAGTCAGAGCGAGAGCCTTTGGAAGTGGGGTAATTTTTCTTGTTTCTTGTGGCTGTGTCCATATGCGTGGCACAAGTAAGGCTTCTACTAGCCCTCACAGTAAAAAAAACATTCAGAATGCCGCAGTCAACCACAAACCCCATTTCTGTGTAAGCTTTGAGAAATGTGGTGTGAGTGTGCGGTAGTGTGAGCTGGGGAATGAGGTCACAGTGGCAGTGACCTTGAGGGAGGCTGGCTGACATCTCACTGGACACAGGGGAAACTTTGTGCATAGGTCTATCCATGACAGAGGTATTCGGGTGACTGGGATGTGTGCAGGAAAGTTGCCATTGTTTGCCTGTGGTGGTAATTGTCTGCGAAATATTCAAACTGTCGCAAAACACTAGATCGTTTATACCTGCTACCCAGACATCTTGAGACAGTCATCTGTACATGACACCTGAATGCCATGGGTTAAATATTTCTCGTACAGTGCAAATCGGCTGCAGGAAAAAATCATGACATTGCTGTAGATTCAGTACATTCAAGATAACCATCAAAATACCAGTAGCAACAGTACTTTGGAATAATGACTTGGTTTTATGAATCTAGCACATATTGATAATCTAATCCAATTTTTAAACGATTCCATGCTTTCTCATAAGAAATTCTCATATTAGGGTTGGCCGTGTTACAGTTGATGTTTTCTTTGGAATGGAAGCTAAGTCAAGTGCCTTAACCAGCTAATATCATCACAACAGTTGCTGGAAATGTGATATGTGTAATAAGATTTGTAACAGTGTGTTAGAGTCAGTTTGGACTTTGAATCATTGTACACTCATTCAGAAAAATGGTCACCGAGTGACTGGACTTGTGGCACAATGTTTCTTGTGTATATAGTTCATTTTAATACTGATCCAACCTAAACATTGGGTTTTGTGGATGGACAGCAGATATTTGGTAGATAAATTGGTCATCCATTGCATCCATATTTTGTGTTTTTTATGCAGTGTATGTGGCTTGGTGAGAGAATGAAGGAGGAGGTGGAACTTGTCCTGTACCCAAATAAGAATGGAACAGTGGCGGACCTGCTACACGAAGCCAGAAAACAGGTCACCCTCTCAGAGAATGGCTCCGGCAAACTCAGGTGAGTACCTCGACTTGGATCAGTTGGAAGAATTATACACACAAATCTTAACTTATGGCAGGAAATTGGCCATAACATCTTACCATAAAGCACCCTCATTTGTGTGGCACTTGAATCCACCTCACCACCGCAGGTCTAAAAGATGTGTGACCGTGTTGCAGTTACGACATTTTTCCGATTGGATCCCACACCCCTACCTGTTTAAGTGTGGGTGGTAGTGAATAAGCTCTTCCAGTTATGATGGTTAACAAGTTGTATATGTATTAATGACAGGTTGTAATAACATCATACTACCCACACTGCCATAGGTTGGCATGTGTGGATCTGAAAGGAAAAACATCATATTTTGCGTGATGATTAAACATCCTTTAGGCCTGGAGTGGCAAGATGGGTTCACGCCTCACACAGATGAGGGTGCTTCACAGTATCGTATTATTACAACCCATCGTTAGTATGTGCACAGCCAAAAATAATCATCATCCCAGTTCTGTCTGAAGAGAATGTACAACTGACAAAATACAGTGAAATACCCTATCCCTTCTGGTGTGTATTTCAGATGGTTTGAGTTTTCTGCTTTGTATTTGTTCAGATTTGGAAAATACTGCACTTGTGTCTGTCTCTGTATTGTTAATCATAAATATGTTTGTGAATACCTCCTTTGGATATAATCTGGAAAGTTTTGTCAGTAGCTACTTGAGGAATGGTAAAGGTATCGTAAAGAACTGAATGTGCATTTGCTGCATTTTTGTTGGACCCATGTCAGAATTTCGTCACTTTTAGTCTTCAGTCCAGTGATTCATTTATTAGTTCTTGGTCCATTTTGAAGATTTTGCTATTTTTAGGGACAGTCTCATATTGAAGGGATAATGAACTACATATTTGATGCCATATCTCAACTAAAATAATAATAATAGCGAGAAGATAAAGAAGAGTAACGACAGTGAATTGAAGTTACTGTATAAAGATAAAAATCCTTCCAATACTTTTAACTGGTTGAGGCAGAAGACATCATTTCTGTTTTATTCCTGCTGTTTCCAAGCAGAGTTAGTTACTATGGGGAGGAGGTGGGAGTAAACACACGTGAAATAGAGGTGAGCTATATTCTCAGCTAATTTTGCCTCTGTTTTACCCAATGTTGTCTTCCACCTCCTTTCCATAATTGTCAAAATGCCTCTACAAGAGTTATTGAGCTTAGTAGGGGCTTTTTGAAATGGACTACTTAGACACAGCCTTCTTCAACACTGTAGCAGAGAGTAGCGTTAGTCCCACCAAAGCTGAAAATAATGATCTGGTGAGAGCAGGAGTATGACAGAGAATACAGGATGTCTTGGGAAAATTTTGAGAAACATGCAGAGGTTATTTTTGAGCTAATTTTGATGAGTAAACGCTATGTTACCATGGATCCTGCTCTCAGATGTTACAGAACTATTTCGGATGAGATCATGGAGTGTGACCTCAGGGATAAGGAATAAAGAGGCTCCGAGAGACTGAGCAGCATGGAGAGCCACTGTTAGGTGACCAAGATCAATGCATGGAAACATGTGCCTTTCTAAATGAAATGGTAGGAAAGCTGATGACCTTTTGCATTCATCTGTAAGGTCATCAGTAGCTGTAGCTTTATAGCAGTTGAGAATTGGACCCATAGTGAAATAGCTTTATTCTTATATTGTTGTTGTTATCATTATTGTGACGTTATTTATTATTATTATTATGTGACTCTACCCTGAGTGGCAAGCCAAATGGTTTCCTGTACACCAGGAAATCATTTACTGTGGTGGGTGGTAACCATATAACCAAATTCTGGCGCCTGGTGGTTAAGTGGGTAATTAAGGTGCTCCAATCGGAATGACTCTGTGTAGGTTTATTTCCAGGGGGTGGTTGGGGTTTATTGCTCACAGTGCCACTCAGGGATGAGTGAAGCTAGTCACTCTTATCTTAAATGTCAGGACCAACTTGCCTAGCCCCGGGCTCGTACGCTTCTCATGGGGCAACGTTGGATTGGATGATGGACGGATTACTGTATTATTATTTTCCCAAGAACCACCTGAAGTTTCTCAAAACAGTTGTGAGACACTACATCTTCAGAGTGACGAGGTTAGGTAATTTTCTTCATACCAACAGACTGGTGGATATCGCCTCCAACAAGATCGTCTCCACACCACCTGAGACCACGATCCTCGACAGCCTAAGTAGTGCAGGGACGCGATCGT
Organism: Coenobita brevimanus; assembly: GCF_032717465.1. NCBI lineage: Eukaryota > Metazoa > Arthropoda > Malacostraca > Decapoda > Coenobitidae > Coenobita > Coenobita brevimanus. Next base: position 2,077,842 of record NC_136955.1, on the reverse strand, counting down.
ACCGCATTGAGGAGGTGCCTTTAGACCAGATCCACCTGGCCGAGGATGAGATGTTGGTCCCCGTCGGCCACTTCCACAAGGAGATATTCTCAACGTTTGGTGTCCCATTCCTGGTGAAAGTGAAGCAGGGGGAGCTCTTCTCACACGTCAGGGATCGTATACAGAAGAGACTCGATGTTCCAGATAAGGAATACGAGAAGGTTTGTGTATGTTGTTGGTTGTCAGTAGTAAAAGTGATATTGGAGGGAGTTTGTGAAGAGCGTAAGGTGTGGCACTGAAAGAGGACACTTTAATCCCTTCAGACGTGTGAGAACTTTTTCATTTTATTTAGGCTGCCTTCGGATGATTTCCTTCAACTTTTGAGAATTTTTAAAATAGAAGGGTGGAACACAGTCTTCATTATTCCCTCCATTACTTGCCTGCTCTTATTAAGTTTCTCGAAGCATATGGGGTTAACCAAAGTAAATGCTAACAAGATATAATTGGATTGAAGGGGTTAATGCATTAGCTCTGATGTAACAGACAATGAAGTTGCTTGTTTGTAGAAAAATTTCTTCAGTTCCTTGCTTGTCGTATAAATGGAGGCTGATCAACTTCAGGAGAAAGGCAGCTTCAGCCTGCAGTCCGTTAGGTTCAGGTCCAGATGAACGAAGGACCAGAACAACAAAAACAGAGAGTGTATGACTAGATGATTTTATGTTTCAGGTATTTTTTAGGAAGAGACTAAACCCATTCATGATGATGACAATTATAAGGTGACATTTTTCTCATCCTTGTTTAATTTCCTTGCAGTACCGGTTTGCGATTGTAACAATGGCGCGACCCTCCTTCCTCTCGGATGATGATGTGGTTAACCTCCAAGACTTTAAACCTCACCCCAACCAAGGTCAGGTTCATGAAGGTCAGATCACCCAGATTCAGGTCAATAGAACTTAAATTAATAACTTTTTTTTTTCTTTGGTGTTTGATCATATTGTGGTTATAATGTGTGTGTATTTTTCTTTAACTTATATGTACAGTCAGTCCCTGTTTAAAGGCATTGTGTTGCTTATAAATTAACTTGCTCCCTGGACCCTACCTCACCCCATTTTGAGAGTTGAGAAGAGGTCTGGATGATGATGATGATGAATGCTAAATTAACAGCTTTACTATACTGCTTTCATGCTAATTTAGCCTAAAATTGTCCTCCCTCCATCTTGAATGCTAAGCTGTAGTACTAGATGAATGCTAAAATATGGTGCTAATCACAAAGAAGTGCTACAAAAAAGATGCACAGCCATAATATTACCTTTTTCTTCCATTGGGCTATGTGAAAGATGGTGCTAAAAGACAAAAATCTGGGCCATGTCGGAGAAAATGTACTATAGTAAATTAATCCTTTCCTTCATTTAACATTGGTTGTGATTCATAAAAGATTTTGAAGTCAGAAGTGAGTGTATTTTTGCATTTAACTTCTTCCATGACTCAGAAACATGTCTCATAGTTGTTTCAGTTGTTACACTTAAAGTAGTATCCTGCCTCCATGCTTTAAGACTTTCTGTGAGGGCTGACTGTAGGTTAATTTGTCTCTTGCTATAATCCAGTCCAGACTCACACATGGCCATAACCCACCCTTCCACACTTTCCCATATTTCTTTACTCAAACTCCATCTCTGTAACTATAATCCTAATGTGAAAGGGACTACAGTGACAGGTGATTGAATTAGGCTGCACCCACGCCATATTCTTGCTGGTTTGAGTGAATGCGAGCAAGAATTTTGTGTCACTAACCCAATACAAGTGGCCAGCCTGGATATGGGCAGGTGTGGACAGAATATTCTATGGGTTACAGTGATGCAGAACTATCATCCGCACCATAAAGTATTTGGTGTGGATGCAGCCGTAGAGGGACTGAGTATGGACAAATATGGAAGGGCGTGAGTTATGGCTGAGTGTTGTACAGTACAAACTCAAATCCAAAATGCATTGTTCCAAAGGCTTTGTGGAAAGTGGAATGCTATCTACGAGAAAATCATGTAAAAATAGAGTATTATAAACAGTAAATGTAGTGAAATACCTTGCATTGTGTAAGTTATCATTTGTTCTCATACAAAAGCACTGTGTCTTCATGTATGCATTGCTTGTGTGATGGCAAGAAGTATGAACACCTCACTATAGCATGGTGAAATATATTGGAATGTGGAGGTTTTTGGAAATTGAGTGTTTGGCTTTGGGAGTTTGTACTGTATTAAGTTACAATGGACTGTTAGTGGTGTAAATATATTGGCAAGAGGTGTATTCATTTTGTTTTCTTCCTCACTACAGCCTCCATCCCTGCCCGGCCATGGCTTGGTTTGGAACACATAAACAAGGCACCCAAACGATCCCGATATAACTACCTGGAAAAGGCCATTAAGATTTACAACTGAAGAGAGGGAGAGAGAGGTGGAAGGAAGGAAGGAGAATAGAGGAGAAGGAGGAGGGATATAAGGAGCAGGAGGAGAGGTGGGTGGATGGTGGTAGCTTGGATCATCAGCAAAGGAGTGATAAGGAAGGTAGGAGCAAGTGAGGAAACACGTCAAATGGCTCACCCTTCCTCGCGACACCAGGATGGCAAGATGTGGGATGCCAAGTTAAGACGTGTGGCAGTGTGTGTGCGTGTGAGGGTTGCTGGGGTACAATTGCAGACCTAAATATTGATCCAGTGCCAGATTATACAGACATCCCTCTCCCCAAATGAAGGTTTGTGGATGACAAATATCAGTCCACTGCCTGGCTATACAGATGTCCCACAACTACTGTACTTCCTTGTGCCCCAGAAGGAGGATGGTGGACTGCAGAAGGGCAGTTTAAGCCTGCAGTTCACTGGAACTTTTCAAGTGAGCCAAGTAACTTAGCACCTTCATTACAATCCATAATAAGGCAGTGAATCATTACTGTTGAAAGCTAACAAAAAAGCATTAAGAATATTGTGAAAGAGTTTCGTAATTGCTTAGCAAGAAGTGGAATGATATTAATGTCTGCAGCTGTACCTTAAACCGAGAACCACCAGCAAGCATTGTCCGATCTTAATTTATTTATTTTTCAACGGCAAGAAATCCTGCACTGCCTCACACACACATACACACACACAGATGTGCACATGTATATAGCTGATCAGAGTGCGAGAGTGAAGGTCTGCACTTTAACTGCTACTGCTAGAAACTTTTAGGTGCGGTTTGCAGTTGGTGGTCAGAGTTATAATTTCCTTTTTAAGCAGCTTAGACGTACATGTTTTAGTGCGCTTGCGACAAACAAAGAAACCTGTAGAAACTTTTCACGTGTCTGTGATAAACGTAAGGAGGGCCTGATGAAGCCTTGAGTGATGCAGAGAAGATGCCAACTCACGGGAAGAAGCTTTCAGTAGTGATAATATATTGTACTAATTGACAAGTCTAGTGGAGCATATTGCTATTGGTCTTTGTGTCCAGGTTGAGAATTACTGTATGGATCTTGAGAAATGAATCCACTAGCGGGAGATCTAGCCATCAGGTTTATTGGAATTAAAGATTGTGCACTGAACTTACTAAACAGACCTATTTAGGTGGGAATGAAATATGCACCAGATTTTATCTAAACTAAACGTCACAGAGCAGTACGTCTCACTTTTGTGTCCTGAGTACTGTAAGAGATGCAGGTTATGTAACACAATGTTTAAGCAACACTGGATGTAGTGAAGCCTTCAGAGTAGGTTTTCTCACCAAGGAATAGGGTTAGTAAAGTGATAAGTGTTATGTCTGACTACTAAGTGATGGCTGTTATTTTTACACAAGTGTATGTAAATGGGAGGTGTGAAAAATTGATCTATTGTTAAACTATCTAAAATCTTTTGTTCCTTGTATAAAGAGAACTAAACATTTTTTTTTTGTTTTTTCTGAAATTTTTGCACATCAGTGTGTCTTGTTGCTTATTGAAAATACTTGTCGCAATATTTTTGTCCAAAAGAGTGGATTCTGTTCTAGCAGGATAATTGCAGTATATTGTTTGCATCTGTAACTTGGAATCTGTTTTGTAATTTCTATAAGTGCTGAAAGAAATTTCTTGTAATTTTACTTGCTAATGTAAGTTGGTGATTTATATAGGTTTGGATATTTTTCTGGCATATATTGAACAGGTGTCAGGCGATTTAACAGGAGGATATTAAACATTTCTCTTCATTTAATTTCTCTCATCACTAATGGGTTTCCAGCTGAAAAATATTTACTATATTCTGTATATGCGGACAAAAAAAAAAAAAATCTTACCTTTTAAACTGCTGGTCTATGATTATTGTTGCTGTAGGTGATGTAATTTATTTTTGAGGTCTGTCATTGCAGACTTTCACTGCTATAACTTAACATTAATTGAGCTGTGTTTTCTCACCCACTCACAGAAGGAGGTAGGGAGGTAGGTAGAGAGAAAGATGATTGGAAGTTTTGAGAGGAAGAAAAGAAATGAGTGCATGTAGGAAAGGTAACTTGAAAATATTGAAAAATTTATGAGAAGAAAAAATAGGATAGAAAGAAATATATGATTGATTTAGGAAAAGTAACTAAAAATAAAAAGTGAGGAGTGATGAAAGGAGAAGGAAGAATATATAGATAGGCGACAGAAGATAGAAAACACAGTATAAGGAGAGATGATGAAAGAAGGAAAAATATACTGTAAGAATATATGCTGAAAGAAGAACGAATGAGGACAAGTGGTGAAAGGAAGAAAAACGCAAGGTTAAATGAAGGCGGAAGAAAAATTTAAGGATGGATGACAAAAGATGGAAGAAAAATGCAGGGATGGGTGAAGGAAGGAGGGAAAGTATAAGGATAGATACTGAAAGAAGAAAATATGAGGATAGATGAAGAGAGAGAAAATGGATAGAAGACAGGCCGCCACGCCTACCACCACCCACCGCGTTACCTCCTCGTCCCTCTACACTAAGACTGTGATAATAACGCGACAGTGTTGTTCTATGGGCACTAAAACATAACCCCCTCCCCCCCTCAAGCGGTCTTAACCTCCCACTCCTTACCCTGCGACATCCTCCCCCTCCCTCAACATTTATGCAGCATGTGGAATATTGCGTACAGATTTAGGGCAGAAAGAAAATTCATATATAAATATATATATATAAAGTTTGTAAGCTGAATATTGTCACGAGATTTTTTTTTTTTTTTTCTTCTATGTTCTTTTGTGTAATTTTTTGTTTCCCATCGCAAACCTAATAACAGAAATTTTTTGCAAATACTGTATGAGATTATAGAAAGTTGTGCATATTGCTTGTGGAATTTTTTTGTAAGCAAGCATGATTGCATGAGCGTCAGTGTACTGTATGCTGTGTGCATGTCGTTTGTGTTTGTGCATTGTGTGTGCATGTGTGTGTGTGTGTGTGTGTGTGTGTGTGTGTTAACAGTGGCCTCTTCAGAGACATTTTTTTGTGAATATTTTATTGAAGGAGCCACCTTCACGGATGCACCCTCCTGAGTCACAGTTGGTGGTAGAAAGGGTAATATTAATAATGTAAGCTCCAGCACACACAGCCTCTGCTGAATATGGATAACCAGAACCTTCAGACAGATACGGCCCGGGAGCCTTTCCTGAACACAAATAATTGGGACCCACCAGCAGATAGGGCATGTGCTTGGGGTTAGTTGAAAGGTTACATTTTGGGGCACCAACCACAAATAACTATATATAACCAACAACACCACCACCACCATCGCCTAGAGAGGGAGGCATGACTGTCCTAACCAACCTCCCTTGTACTTTATAGCCTTTCATATTCTGTACAGTTGATACGTTTAATTTTATTATGTAGCTGTCCAGGCTGACGATTCGGGTACTGATGACCAGGCACGTCGCTGGACCCTTAACTCCAGCCATTTCGGACTACATCCTTTTTTATTTATGCATTTTTTTTCTTTTCTTTTTAAGCAACACACACTACTTCTGTTAATAAATCAATCATCAGTAATAATTACATGTAAAAAGATTTGTTTTCTGTTTCCTTTATCCTGATGTGGCTTGACAACAAGATACGTTCAGGGTTTGATGCATTGCTCTTGAGAGATTGCAGGAGAGGTTGTGCCTTGTTGCTTTAGTTCTTGACTGATGTACTTCTTACATACTTAGTACCCCCATAGTTCAACATTTGTAGGCAGGCTTTAAATTTCTGTCCAGTGCTTTCTTATAAGAGTTTAATTGCTGCCACTCCTACTGGTATGAGTTGATGTCACAATTCCTGTAATAGCAAATGTGTAAATATGTGTTGATTGCCTGTGAAATCCATAAAGGAAAAACTGATGGTTTGGGAAATAACAGGTTATTGTTATTAATAATATATTATTACTGTACACCAGGAAACCATTTAGTATGCTGGGTGGTAACCATATAACCAGATTATGACACCTTGTGATTTAGTGGCTAATTAAGGTGCTCCAATATGATTGAGCCAGTGTAGGTTTATATCCAAGGGGTGGTTGGGGTTTAATGCCCACGTAATGCCACTCGGGTGAGTGAGGCTGGTCACTCTCATCTTAAATGTCAGGACCAACTTGCCTAGCCCCGGGCTCCTGCGCTCCGTATGGGGCTACCTAGGATTGGATGATGGATTATTATTTTAAGTGGTAGATGGGGGTGCTCACCATCCATTCACTTGATGTGCTGCTGCTCTCAGGTGACTGCCCATTCCCCTCTTCCTTTTTTCTTTCCATCCTCTTCTGTCTTTCCCTCATTTTTTTCCTCCTCCTTCCATCTACGGGTGACTCTACATTGAGCGACAAGCGAAATGGTTTCCTGTACACCAGGAAACCATTTACTACACTGGATGGTAACCATATAACCAAATTATTGCGCCTGGTGGTTTAGTGAGTAATTAAGGTGTTCCAATTGTATTGAACCTGTGCAGGTTTATATCCAAGGGGTGGTGGGGGTTTATTGCTCACATATAGTAATGCCATTCAAGGATGAGTGAGGCTGGTCCCTCATCTTAAATGTCGGGACCAACTTGCCAAGCCCCGGGCTCCTATACTCTTCATGGGGCAACACTGGTTTTGGTGATGGATGTTTTATTATTTCTACTATTAGTATTGTTAACACCAAGAAACCCAGTGTCATTTTGTAAAGAAGTTCATCCAGTTGGGGGGGGAAAAAAAAAAAAAATACGTGCTACACTGTTGGAAACTTGAAGCCTGCCAGCAAACATGGAACTAGAACAGTCACCACAAATTTTATAAACAGATATACATGTTGTCTAGATAGTAGATAGGTGGATACCATCGACCCTGGGAGGCACTACCATGAGAGTAAAGTGTGGCTGCAAGCTTGGTAAATAGCCACAGAGTCATCACTTTTAGGCAGGGAACATTCAGCCACAGTGCAGTTGCTTGGTGATCAGTTTTTTCATAGTTTCATCTTTTTTTCCATGTCAAGTCCTAAGCTGAGATTCTCACTGGTACAGATGTTATTACGCTTCTTAAATTTCTTTTTTCCCCAGCAACTGTTGGGAAGTAATTAGCTGGTTTTTGCATTTGGTTTAGCTTCCAGTCCATAGAAAGTATCAGTTGTATCAAGACCAACTCCTGTACAGGGATTTCTTACGAGGGAACATGGCATCATTTTTAAGTACAGTATTGTATTTATGTGTGAGATATTCTTTGGAGATACTGGTATTTTCCTTTTGTTACTTGGAATAAATTCTTGACCCAAGTGCAAAGAACTTGTTGGTGATAGATACATTTTGATCGTTTGTATTGGTAGTTTGAATAGTCTGTAAAGGCTCTTACATGCTTGAATATGTCAGCCTTGTGAATAGTCACTCGATACGGAAGAAGAGGCAGAGACATCATGTGGGTGGCGTCTTTCCACTTGCTCCTTAATTATGAAGCTCAGTAACGATTTTGTGACCATTAGTTTACGTGCATTTGCGTGTGTGTGGATCCTTGGAGTCACAGAGAAGCTGGAGAGACAACGAGGCGTCATAATGTAGTCTGGCAGTGGTGGTAAGTACAAGAGATAGTGTTGACGCCTTCAAGATTTGTCTAAAGATCGGAGACTTCAATTTTTCATTATAGGCTGGTTGGTTTATTAATACTTTACCACTCGGGCTCGAGTCTCCCCAGTTTCCTGTTCAAATGAGTCACAGGTTGCTGAGGGTAGAAATAATGGTATGATGGGAACTGGGGGCTTCGAACATCAAGGTTAGTGGCAATCCTAGGTGGCTGGAATTTGGTTAGGTTGGCGGGAATCGAGATCGCTGGTAAACAAAATGCTGTGAGCGTTCATGCAGCTCCTTAAATACCCCAAAATAGGTAAAATTTGTTCTGTGTACTTTTTGCAGTCTAAAATCAACAACCAGTTGTGTGTTGCATATTGTACTAAGGTTACATTCCTGAAGAACGTGAAAATGTAAGAAGACAAGTGCAACTGCCGCGCCCGTTAAAAAATTTAGTTCTGTCTGTTGTCAGGAGTTTGCACATTGCTGCTTCACATTTTTAGTTCACGTTGAATGTGTGTGTGTGTGTGTGTGTGTGTGTGTGTGTGTGTGTGTGCTTGATTATCATTTGTGTGTTTTTGTTTTTGGCGTCTGCTTTTGGATACTGCCTTCATGTACCCAGTTTTCTTTGTTATGATGTTTCCTCACTATTTACATTTCAGCATATAAGACATCAGTATCCAATCCTGTGTTAATGCCTCATGAGGAGCGCAGGAGCCCGGGGCGAGGCAAGTTGGTCCTAGTATTTAAGGTGAAAGCGACCAGCTTCACATTTCCCTGAGTGGCACTTGAGCAATAAACCCCAAATCCCTACACAGGCTCAATCCGATTGGAACGCCTTAATTACCCACTAAACCACCAGGCGCCATAATTTGGTTATATGGTTACCACCAGCGTAGTAAATGGTTTCCTGATGTACAGTACAGGAAACCGTTTGGCTTGTCAGTGTACACCTGTGGGTGGGGGGGAGGGAGGGTGACAGGTAGTCAAGACGTTTTTAGCAAGTGGAAGACGAAGTAAAAAGCCAATTGGGGCAGCCTGGTAAAATAAGAAAATGGCAGCCAGGAAGCCTGGGGGGAAAAATGCGAAGACAGTAACAATAAAACAGCGTTCGCGCCCTTATAAAAAAGCCACCCGAGTCACTGGATACCACACACACCACAAAGCCAGTCAGGAGACAGGACGTGTGTGCTGGGCAATCCCCAGGTCCTGTCCTCCCCACTTACTGTTTTTTAATCAGCCCATACACCACTGACCGGGCTAATGTATGGCCCGGCCTGCACTATATGTGCAGGGAATCTTTCAACGAACGAACACTGGATACGGAAGAAGAGGCAGAGACGTTACGTCATGTGAGCGGCGTCTTTCCACTTGCTCCTTAATTATGAAGTTCAGTAACGATTTTGTGACCATTAGTTTACATACATTTGCGTGTGTGTGGATCCTTGAAGTCACAGAGAAGCTGGAGCAACAACGAGGCGTCAAGATGTAGCCTGGCAGTGGTGGTAAGTACTTCAAGGTTTTTCAAAAGATCGTCGACTTCAATTTTTCCTAGGCTGGTAGTTTTATTAGTACTCTACCACTCCGGTTCAAGTCTCCCCAGTTTCCTGTTTAAGTAAGTCACAGGTTGCTGAGGGTAGAAATGATGCTGTGATGGGAACTGGGGGCTTCCAACATCAGGTGTAGTGGCAATCCTCTGAAATTTGGTTAGGTTGGCGGGAATCGAGATCGCTGGTAAACGAAATGCTGTGAGCGTCCATGCAGCTCCTTAAATACCCCAAAATAAGTACAGTTTGTTCTGTGTGCTTTTTGCAGTCTAAAATCAACAACCAGTTATCTGTGTTGCATATTGTACTAAGGTTACATTCCTGAAGAACGTGAAAATGTAAGAAGACAAGTGCAACTGCCGCTCCCGTTAAAAAATTTAGTTCTGTCTGTTGTCAGGAGTTTGCACATTGCTGCTTCACATTTTTAGTTCATGTTGAATGTGTGTGTGTGTGTGTGTGTGTGTGTGTGTGTGTGTGTGTGTGTGTGTTTTAGTTTTTGGTGTCTGCGTTTGGATATTGGCTTCATTGTTTTTCTTTTGTCACCCTTTGTCGTACCCTGTGTTGTTTATGATGTTTCCTCACTATTTACACTTCATTATCTAACGCTGACGACAATGCTTGAAAAGGCATTTATATGAAAACAAGGCCGTGGATATGGTATGGTTAGTTAGGCTTAGGCTACACAGGAAATTATTATTATTATTATTATTATTATTAGTTGTAGTAGTAGTAGTAGTATTGCAACAACCACTACTACTGCTGCTACAACAACAACTACTACTATTATAATTATTTAGTACATGTACTGTATACTTAAGTAGGCCTATAGATTATGATTTTTCGAGTATCGTAGTTCATGTTAGTCCTGTATATTGTTTTGAAGTGATGGTTCTTTGCTATTAACGGCAATTGGATGCAGTTCTAGAAGCTGGGAGTGAGCGTCTTTCTCTCTCTCTCTCTCTCTCTCAGGGAAATTTTTAGGATTGCCTTCATGGATTTCATCTCTCTCTCTCTCTCTCTCTCTCTCTGGGAAATTTTTAGGACATTGCATTCATGGATTTCGTCTCTCTCTCTCTCTCTCTCTCTCTCTCTCGGAAATTTTTTAGGACATTGCATTCATGGATTTCGTCTCTCTCTCTCTCTCTCTCTCTCTCTCTCATCAGATTACCACTTCTTTTTTCCTTCGGCACTTCCGTTAATAAATTTCGCGATTTTGTGTTGTTTACGTATTACAATTCTCGTTTCAATTCCCAGACAAATTACGTTAGGTTAGGTTAGGTTAGACTGGTTGTTATGTATCTGCCAGAGAAATATATAAAGGTTTCATCTTTCGTTATGTAGTAGTGGTGGTGGTGGTAGTGATGGAGTTGTTGTTATTATTATTATTAGTGGTAGTAGTAGTAATAGTAGTGGTGGTGGTGGTGGTGGTGGTATTGATTGTGGTGGGGGAGGCCAAGGATGAGATGGAGGGATGGAGTGGAGAGGTATATGAGAGAGGGGGGTGAGCTGGGGGCAGGGCAGTGAAATGGTGGGGGACAGGGCGATATGGAGGCGATTTGTTTGTGGCCACTTCTTAGAGGTTTAAGGCGTTTGGCAATAGACAGATAGATAGACACGAAGAATAAGAATAGGTTGAAAAGGTAAAACTGAATAAGGACATAGGTAGCAAAAAATTTAATGAAAAAAGAAATTATCGTAGTGAAGGGACTGAAAGGGAAGACAATAACACATTATTATTATTATTATTATTATTATTATTATTATTATTATTACAGTTATCATACTTAGATTACTACACATCTTTATTCACAACAGATTCTTACATTTACCATTATAGAACATTATTTATTACCATTATCTTTACCTTACATGCTTTATTTATTGCATTATTTATACACACATTATCACAGCCTCTTTATTAGTTATCTCTGTAAATAGTAACTTAGAGAATTACAGAAGGATTAAGATGCCAGGTGTATTTTCTGAGGTTTTAGTGTAGTGGAATGGAGTGTGATTGTGGAGTGGAATGTGGTATGGTGGAGTGGAGTGGTGTGATGTACTGTAGTGTAAGTGTAGTGTAGTGTAGTGTTGTAGTGTGATGTAGTAATGTGTAGTGTAGTAGTGTGATGCAATAAAGTGGAGTGGAGTGGAGTGTCGTTGGTGATGTAGTCAGGTGGAGGTAATACAGGGTAGTGTAGTAGTGTGATGTTGTGTAGTGAAGTTAAGGTAAATAGTGTAGTTGTTTTGACACTAGAAAATGATGCTAGTCACGAAGAAGTGCCATGGAAAGGATGTAGAGCCGTAGCATTGTCTTTTGCTGCTACTGAGCTACGTGAAATAAGCTGCAAAAGGACGAAACTCTGGGCCTTCCTTCCTTCCCTCCCTCCCTCCCTCCCTCCCTCCCTCCCTTCCTTCCTTCCTTCGATCGTCTATATATGCGTACTGACATCTTTTTCGTATACTTCATTGTTCTCTCTCCTTCTCTTCGTTCCTTCATTCCTCCCTCCTTCCTTCTATCCTTCCTTCCTTCCTTCTTTCTTTCCTTCGTCTATTTATGCGCACTGACATCCATTTCGTATGCTGGATTGTCCTCTCCTTCATTCTCCTCCTTCTTCTCCTTCTCCTTCTCTCCCTCCTCTCCCTCCAGTGGCGCTCCTCTGTTGGAAGGAGAGATGGAGAGATTAGAGATAAAATGAGGGATTGTTGATTTTCATTATCTGTTTATCTATCTGTCTATATCTGTCTATCGGTTTATCCATCTCTCTCTCTCTCTCTCTCTCTCTCTCTCTCTCTCTCTCTCTCTATCTCGCTCAGTCTGTTCATGTCTGTCTTCATGTGTATCTCTTTATCTATCTCTCTCCGCATTTTTCCGTCTGTCTGTGTGTATGTATTTGTCTGCCTATGTCTACCTATCTATCCATCTGTTAGTGTGTCCATCAAATCACCAGTCTGCCGATCTATTTATCTATCTATCTATCTATCTATCTATGTTCATCCATCTGTTACTCCGTCTATCTGATAACCTATCTATCTATCTATCCACCTACCTACCTACCTATCCATCTGTCTGTCTGTCCATCTATCTTACTGTCTGTCTGTCTATGTCTGTCTATCTCTGTCTACCTATCTATTTATCTATCTGTCTGTCTGGCTCACCTATCTGTGTCAATCTATCTATCCATCTATGTGTATCTATCAGTCTATCTACAGTATCTATCTGTCTTTCTTTATCCATCCTGCCATCTGTCTGTCTATCCACCTATCTCTGTCTGTCTGTCTATCTATCTATCCACCACCCACCTGTATAGACTAATGCTGGGTAATAAACAGAATATCTATCTTTCCATCTCCCTATCTATCTATCTATCTATCTGTCTATCTACCTGTCTATCTATCTATCTATCTATCTATCACCCACCTGTAAAGACAATAATGCTGGATAAAGAACAGAATATCTATCTTTCCATCTCCCTATCTATCTATCTATCTATCTATCTGTCTATCTACCTGTCTAATCTATCTATCTATCTATCTGTCACCCACCTGTAAAGACAATAATGCTGGATGAAGAACAGAATATCTATCTTTCCATCTCCCTATCTATCTATCTGTCTGTCTATCTACCTGTCTATCTATCTATCTATCTGTCACCCACCTGTAAAGACAATAATGCTGGATGAAGAACAGAATATCTATCTTTCCATCTCCCTATCTATCTGTCTATCTATCTATCTGTCACCCACCTGTATGGACAATAATGCTAGGTAATAAACAGAATATCTATCTTTCCATCTCCCTATCTATCTATCTATCTATCTATCTGTCACCCACCTGTAAAGACAATAATGCTGGATGAAGAATAGGATGTTGAAGAAGATCGAGAGCAACCCCAGCCCTAGTTTGGCCGGGTCAGTTAGCACGGACATCCAGTCATCTAAAAAAAAAAAAAAAAAAATACAAAAAAATAAAGAAAAAAATAAAAAAGAAACATGAAGAAAAAATAAAATATAAAGAAAAAATAAAGAAAAAAAGAAAAAAATATATATATAAAAAATAAAGAAAAAAAAGACAATTAAAGAAAAAATAAAAAGAAAAATAAAGAAAACAAAAAAATAAAGAACATGAAAAAATAAAGAAAAAACATTATATATATATTAAAATTTTCGATTTCCCTCTCTCTCTCTCTCTCTCTCTCTCTCTCTCTCTCTCTCTCTCTCTCTCTCTCTCTCTCTCTCTCTCTCTCACTCTCTCTCTCTCTCTCTCTCTCTCTCTCTCTCTCTCTCTCTCTCTCTCTCTCTCTCTCTCTCTCTCTCTCTCTCTCTCTCTCTCTCTCTCTCACTCACTCACTCTCTGTTACCTCCCCTAAGTGTTATTTCAAATACTCATACAGTCAAACCACAAAAAGTAAATAGAGTAACTGAGACAGACAGACAGACAGACAAACAAAGTACGGCATGTGTTTGTTTATGTGTGTGTGTGTGTGTGTGTGTGTGTGTGAGAGAGAGAGAGAGAGAGAGAGAGAGCTAACTTACTGTAATTGGCAGCCAGGAGGAACATCTGTATGAGGGACAGTACCCCTCCTGAGAAGTCGAGCATCACTTGGTAAATACTCCAGCCTTCCGTGCTCCTGTGCTTGTAGTTGATGTACAGCTGACCAGGCAGGGAGAGGCAGTGTTAGTCAGGGTTATGCAGGGAGAGGCAGCGTTAGGCAGGAAAAAGTAGGGTAAGAGAGGGAGAGGCAGGGTTAAACGGGGAGAGGTAGGGTTAGGCAGGAAAAAGTAGGGTAAGAGAGGGAGAGACAGGGTTAGGCAGGGAGAGGCAGGGTTAGGCAGGAAGAAGTAGGGTAAGAGAGAGAGAGACAGGGAGAGGTAGGGTAAGGCAGGAAGAAGTAGGGTAAGAGAGACAGGGAGAGGTAGGGTAAGGCAGGAAGAAGTAGGGTAAGAGAGAGAGAGACAGGGAGAGGTAGGGTTAGGCAGGAAGAAGTAGGGTAAGAGAGGGAGAGGTAGGGTTATGCAGGGAGGTAGGGTTAGGCAGTGTGTGGTAGGATTGGGTAGGGAGAGGCAGGGTTAGATAGGGAGAAGCAGGATTAGGCAGGGTTAGGTGGGAGACAAGGAGATGCAGGAATAGACAGGGAGTGGTAGGGAAAGGCAGAGTAAGGCTGGGAGAAGCAGGGTTAGTTAGATTTAGGAAGGGAGAGGTAGGGTTTGGCAGGGCTGGGGAGAGACTAGTTTATAAAAAGAATATATTACAGAGAAGTACACAGTATTATGGTATGGATATTTAAGAGGGAAATATCGTTGTTAATCTCTATCTCTTTCAAGTCAGTATTATGGCAAAAATTATCCAGGCATTTGATTTGAATTCATGAAGGTCAGTCATATGTGAAAATAAATTGTTTCGTTATGTATTCTGTTATTTGAGAATCGGAATTTTAAGATGAGAAATGGTGTAACAGCAGTAAGAATAATAATGATAATAATAATAATGATGATGATGATAATAATAATAATAATAATAATAATAATAATAATAATAATAATATAGTAGTAGTGGTAATAGCAGTAGTAGTCAATCAATCAAACCTTTATTTCATAGCGCTGCTACATAAAAAATGAATAAAATAGAGGTTCAAAAATACTGTACATTACAAAATCTTGGTATATTACATGATGAAATACAGTGTGCGGCAAGTTACTACTTAAAATATACATTTGACATACTCAAAACATATCAGTTTTTCTTTTCGTATAAAGAACATGGTAGCAGTACCTTTGCTGTGGATATAACGCTTGGTCTTTGTTCCTAATTAGCGAGCAGAGGCAACAGCTGCTACAACCGCAGCTGCAGCAGCCAATTGGTCATAGAACCTCCCCCCCCCTTTTATTTTATTTTTTTTAAGAGGATTCACATACAAGTTAAAATATAAAATACATACCGGTACTCCTATTGCCAATAAAGTTGTCATTCTGTTTAATAACAATGTTTATACAAAAACGTACGATAAAAACCAGCCGTTAGTAAAACAGTAGTAGTAGTAGTTGTAGTAGTAGTAGCAGCAGTAGTCGTAGTAGTTGTAGTAAAAATGATAATAATAATGATAGTAATAGTAATACTAATGATAATAGAAATAATAATAATAATAATAATAATAATAATACGAGTACTAACAAACTGCCTTACCTGTGGCGTATACTTGATAGCAGTAATAGTCAGCTTGATATAAGACAACCAGTACAGCACGTCAATCCACAGCACGTCAGCCACGGTGGGCACGAGTATGATCCACACTAACGCTGAGAGGATGAGCAGAGCGATGATGACACGGCATGGGATGGACACTCTCTGGCCTGGCTCCCTCTGAAATGGTGGTTGTGGTAGTAGCGGTAGGAGCGGGAGTAATGGTGGTGGTGGTGGTGGTGGTGGAAGTGAGGTGGTGGTGGTCGGAAGGGGAGTGGTGGTGGTAGGAAGGGGAGTGGTGGTGGTGGTGGGAGTGATGGTAGTGGTGGTGGTAGTAGGTGGAGTGATGGTGATGGTGGTGGTACGGGATGGAGGAGGAGTGGTAGTAGTAGTAGTAATGATAATAAAGATGGCAATTACAATAATGATAATATTTGTGTATAATAATAATGATGATAATTAAGGTAATGACAGTGCTAATTATAATGATGCTGATGATATTAATAACTGACTGACGATGCAGTTAATGACGACTATAATGATGCTAGTCACGAAGAAGAGTATTTAGTTATATGCTCTAATGTTTAACCGTATGGAAAGTGCTTTTTGCAGTCTTTCTTATTGTGTAGAGGGTAAAGACCTCTCTCTCTCTCTCTCTCTCTCTCTCTCTCTCTCTCCCTCTCTCACTAGGTAATCTGTATTGCAGTGCAGATCAGAGCGTATACCGGGAACATGGCGTCATTCACTGTATCAATCCATCTATATCTAATCCATCCGTCTATCTAACCATCCATCTCTCTCTCTCTCTCTCTCTCTCTCTCTCTCTCTCTCTCTCTCTCTCTCACCTTATAAAAGAAACACTGGATAATCTGTGCAGCGACGCAGATCAGAGCGTATAAGGGAAATATCACGTCATTCAGCCTCACGTGAAGGACGCTGCGTGGATGCCGTTCGTAGTACTCGTCCTGTGGGGAGTGAAGGAAGGAATAATCAAGACCTAGCACCCGTAAGCCATCAATTAACTACATGGCAATAAGGCTGGCGCTGAAGTGGTTTTGGTGACCGGCTTGGTGATGAAATGGTTTAACGTAAAATTACAGGAAGGAAGGGAGGGAGGATGGATGTGTCAATGGAAGGTCCTAAAACTATCCAAGTCAGTTGTCTAGCCTGATGGGAGTAGGGGGAAAATAAAGGCCGGAAGACACGGAAAGATCAAGAAGAGAGGTGGGACAGAAGAGAGAAGTACATCGAGAGAAGGACTGGAGACCAAAAGGCCCTGTTTACTCGCCTCTTACGCCAGGCAGGGATACTGGGGAAGTGTTTATTCTCCTCCAAAAAGGGAAGGTCGTCCTGGGGGAAGATTATTTATTTATTTATTTATGTTCTTTATTTATTTTTATTTATGTACTGCTATTTATTTATGTAGTTATTTATGCTGTTATATATTTACTGTTATTTATTTATGAACTGTTATTTATTTATGTAGTTATTTTTATATATTGCTGTTTATTCATCTTTATTTATGTACTTTTATTTATTTATTTATGTGCTGTTTTTCGTGTAATGATCCTCTTATTTAATTACGTATTTTATCATCATTTATTTTCATTTATTTTTGTAATTGTCCCGTTAAGGATACATTAATTTTGTCTATATTGTTTTTTATTCATTTATATATTAATGTACTTGTTTAATATATACATTTATATCTATATTTATATCTATATCTAAATTATCTATCTTGCTATCTGTCTGTCTGTCTGTCTGTCTGTCTCTCTCTCTCTCTCTCTCTTTCTCTCTCTCTCTCTCTCTCTGTATCCGTCTGTCTATGTCTCTCTATCTATCTGTCCATCTATCTATCTATCTATCTATCTATCTATGGTTATATACGTACTGTTTTCATTCCAACGTTCCTAACCTTTTTCGTGTCGTATCCCTTATAATATTTGGTGGTCATATTAACCCCTTTCTCCTCTTCCTTTAACACCTGAGTCATATTCATCACGGTAGCGGAGTGGTTAGTGTGTTTGTACTGTTTAACTTGGCCTAAAATTGCTACCTCTCTGTGTTGAAATCCGTGTTGCAGAAGATTAAGACTTGAATATTATGCTAGTCACGAAGAAGTGCAATCGAAAGGGTGTACAACCATAGTATTATCTTATTCTGCCACTGAGCCACATGAATTAAGCTCCAGTAGGGCGGTAATCTGGGCCAAGTTAAGGTGAATATAGTACAGGTGGACGTTTTGTAAAGCGTTTGCCTACATTTGCGTGTATAATTGTGTGTGTGTGTGTGTGTGTGTGTGTGTGTGTGTGTGTGTGTGTGTCTATTTATCTGTCTGTCTTTCTCTCTACTTATGTGTGTGTGTGTGTGTGTGTGTGTGTGTGTCTATCCATCTGTCTATATCTCTATCTATTTGTGTGTGTGTGTGTGTGTGTGTGTGTGTGTGTGTGTGTGTGTGTGTGTGTCTATATCTATCCATCTGTCTGTCTATCTATTTGTGTGTGTGTGTGTGTGTGTGTGTGTGTGTGTGTGTATCTATCCATCTATCTATCTGTCTGTCTGTCTGTTTGTTTGTGTGTGTGTGTGTGTGTGTGTGTGTGTGATATAATTCTAACTATAAAACGCCATAAAACCGGTGTTACTCATAGCCACCCCACCTGATCCACTCCACACCTGCCAATACCGCCAACACATGGCCACAATGCTACAGCCTCCCTCTTCCACTCCTCTATACAGACTCCTCATCTACCTCACTCCGAAATATTGCTAACTCCCTCATGACCTTCTAAAAACTTCTATCCCGTTATAAAAAGTGAATGAGGTGAATTGACCCTGTTTTCACTTGACAGAACTGGGTCATTTCCCTAACCTGAATATTGGGACCTGTTGTGGGTGTATGGTATTTATTTAGTTATTTAATTTTTTTATATATATAATTTCCAGCTAAATTTTGTACAGGATGGAAAAACGAGGATATGATTTTTGGTGGGTGTCTATTCCACAATGAATTATATATGTTTTCTTTATTAATTTTTTTGGGTGTTTTTTTTATATTATTTTTTTTCGGTTTATCTTTTTCTTCTTTAGGTTTTTCTTTTTCTTTTTTTTTTAGTTTTTGTTTTGTTTCTTTTTGTTTTGTTTTCTGTTTCTTTTAGTTTTTTTTTTTAGGTATTTCTTTTTTCTTTAAGGTTTTTCTTTTTTTAGTTTTTCTGTCCGTTTTTCTGTTTAGTTTTTTTCTTTTCTTTTTCATTATTGTCTTTGTTTTATTCATTTCTATTTTTCTTTTAATTTTGTGTTTTTCTCGTTTTTCTATATTTTCCTTTTATTTTATTTTATGGAGGGATGGGGTGGAGAGGTATATGAGAGAGGGGGGGGTGAGTTGGGAGCAGGGCAGTGGAATGGCGGGGGACAGGGCGACTTGGAGGCGATTTGTTTGTCGCCACCCCAAACGGGATTGAGGCGTCTGGCAATAGATAGATAGATAGATAGATAGATCTTTTTTTTTTTTACTTTTTTTTTCTTGTTTTCCTAGGTGTGACTGACCTGAATGGCTGGAATCCACAGCATGCCCATGTTGTATATGAAGTAGGAGAAGAAGCCCAGGAAGTTGAACGACAGGAAGTCAAAACTCAGCCCGACCACGCTGTTTGGGGGAGAGAGAGAGGTAGGTAGTTGTGGTGGTGGTGGTAGTAGTAGTAGTAGTAGTTGCTGTTGTAATGGTAGTAGCAAGAGTAGTAGAAGCAGTAGTGGTAGTAGTGTAACGGTAGTAGTTGTTGTTGTTGTAATGGTAGTAGCAAGAGTAGTTGAAGTAGTAGTGGCAGTAATAGTAGTAACGGTGGTGGTAGTAGCAGTAGTAGTAATAGCAGTAGTAGAAGCAGTGGTAGTAGCAGTAGTAGTAGTAGTAGTAGTAGTAGTAGCAGCAGTAGCAATAGTAGTAGTAGTAGCAGTAGTAGTAATGGTAGTATGGGGGGCCAGTGTGGAGGTGGAAAGATGGTGTAAAAGGAAGTAGGTACGATGAGAAGGCGAGGGAGCAGAGCAGCCCCAATAATAAGATACCGTACTCACTGTCAAAATACGTGTGAAGACAGGCATTGGCTAGACTGCACCTGGGTTATAGAGAGGAGTATTTTTATTTAACACGTGGTTGCATTTCTCACCAGACGGGACTGGGGTATTCACGCATCTTAAATACTAGTGGTTGTTGCATGGGTTTTTGCTGTGAGGTAGGAACGAGTCTCCTTGGTTACTAGTCAGATACACCCTCCAGATTTTTGAACGAGTCTCCTTGGTTACTAGTCAAATGCACCCTCCAGGTTTTTGAACGCTTCTCCTTGGTTATTAGTCAAATGCACCCTCCAGATTATTTAACTAGTCTCCTTGGTTACTAGTCAAATGCACCCTCCAGATTATTTAACGAGTCTCCTTGGTTACTAGTCAAATGCACCCTCCAGATTATTTAACGAGTCTCCTTGGTTACTAGTCAGATGCACCCTCTAGATTTTTTAGTGAGTCTCCTTGGTTACTAGTCAAATGCACCCTCCGGATTTTTGAACGAGTCTCCCTGGTTACTAGTCAAATACACCCTCCAGATATTTGAAAGAGTCTCCCTGGTTACTAGTCAAATGCACCGTTCACATTTTTGAACGAGTCTCCTTGGTTACTAGTCAAATGCACCCTCCAGTCTGACTACACGTGGCCAATGTGACTGCAGTTGATCAGGTTACAGTAAGAGCACTAACAGTAATGAACTCTTAAATTCCCTTTCAAATTTTTTTCTTTAATGCAAGGAAGAAGGAACCAAAGGCCAGGATCCCGCAAGACTGTTCCCTCTAAGAAAAAAAAACAAAAAAAAAGGTGACAGAGCCAAATTCAGGCGCCGTAACCCACTGAACCACTCAGTCAGCTTACCTTTTCCTTCGCCATTTGTGTAGAATCTGCTAAAAGGGGATAGGGAATTCGCAAAGGGGTTAGGAAATTTTTGCCAGGCTAAGATGAATACACTATAGAAACGAGCTCTTAAAACTCGTATGAGAGTGGAGCACCCTGACCCACTGAACCACCATCGATATTACCTTTTCCAGTTGTATATGTCTGCTGAGAGGAAGTAGGGAATTTTACCAGCTTACAGTAAATACACAATAGAAACGAGCTTTTCAAACACGTATGAGAGTGGAGCGCCTGGTCCACTAAGCCACTCCATCAGCTTACCTTTTCCGCCTCCAGCTGTGTAGAATCTGATGAAAGGAGTGGGGAATTTTGCAGTTAAAAATAAGTACACTATAGAAACGAGCTCTTAAAACACGTATGAGAGTGGAGCGCCCTGACCCACAAAGCCACTCCATCAGCTTACCTTTTCCTCCTCCAGTTGTGTACGATTTGCGGCAGGAATGAGATGTCCCAAGCGATTGTGTACAGCCAACCCAGGACATCTGCTGTAGTGGTGATGCCTTGGTCCTTCATAACCGATAGGACACTGAACGCATCCCTGGTGTCCACGCTGGGAGGGAGAGAAAGTGAGAGAGGGAAGGGGGTGAGTTGTGTGTGTGAGAGAGAGAGAGAGAGAGAGAGGGGTAGGGCTGTAAAAGAGAGAGTGTGTTTAAGTATGTGCATGAGATAGATAGGTAGCTAGAGAGAGAGAGAGAGAGAGTCAGTACGTAATAATGTTTGTTTTCCTCAGTATAGTCCTTCTTATCTATTATCTCACATTTGACCTCTGACCCCTGTTATCTGAAGGTCACAGGTATAATTAGCTGATTAGGAGAGAGAGAGGGGGGGGAGACAAGCATGCTGATAACAGAGAGAGAGAGAGAGAGAGAGAGCACCCACAACCCTATACACTCTTATGCTGATGACCGGACACTTCATAGTTCATTTACATTTAGTACCTCCTTTACACAGTTTGATATTACTAATTCCCAAATAAACACAGCAGTTTCTCTGAACCAGGACCTTTATGAAATGGGGACAAATAAATCTGGTCTCATTTAATGCTCAGAAAAGTAAATACATTCATTTCTCCAACAGAAAGAATCCCAGACTCCCACATAGTTTTAAATGATGTCAGTATGCCCATCCTAGGTGTCACACTAAACACCAAACTAAGCTGGACAGATTATGTTGAATCCCGTGATACAAATGCTTCTAAAAAATTGGGACTTCTGTACAGAGTTCGTGGGTTCTTCACTGACGAGCAGATGGTCACAATATACAAAAGTCATGTGCGTTCTCAGATCGAATACTGTTCGCCACTGTGGAGTGGATGTGGAGCGGTTGCACTGAGGCAGTTGGACAAAATTCAAAATACTGTAAAGTCATTAGATTAATCAATAATCCTGCCATTACGCAGGACCTTCCTCCATTATCAGTACCCAGAGATAATGCTTCTTTAGCATTATTTTATCGATATTTTTACCGTAAGTGCTCTGACGAACTGGCTTCAATTGTGCCTCCCCTTCACATTTTCTCCCGAAATACTCGGGCAGCTGGGAGCGCCCATGAACTCACACTCTCTCCCCCACAATGCAGAACCTCTGCTTATCAAAATTCATGTATCCCCAGAACTACTACTCTCTGGAATTCACTTCCTGGGAGTTGTTTCCCACAGACATTTAATCCACATTTATTTAACTCCAGTTGTTATAAATATTTTATGAATGGAGGAGGCCTTTAGGCACATGGGCTTGTTTTTTATTTCCTTTGTTTTTCCTTCCTCCATTTATTCTCTCTCTCTCTCTCAAAAAAAAATCCCTACCACAATGTTTACCCCTGCACTGGCCCAGGCTTTGTGTTTAATCTTATCCAGGTGAAGGAGATGGATTAGATAACGCGGGGGCAAGGTGTGTGTGTGTGTGTGTGTGTGTGTGTGTGTGTGTGTGTGTGTGAGAGAGAGAGAGAGAGAGAGAGAGAGAGAGAGAGAGAGATGTGAGTGATAGGTAGATAGATATTGTAGATAGATAGAATGAGAGGAGATTGAGAAAGAGCGTATGTACGAGTATAAACGAACGAAAGAGGGAGAGAGAGAGAGAGAGAGAGAATCAATGGACTGCCACAAGACCCAAACATCAGTACCTTGTAACACGATACCGAGGTGCAAAGAATAAATCACCAAGGAAGTGGCGTTAAGATCTTTCC
>NC_136955.1:2040000-2050000 GCF_032717465.1 Coenobita brevimanus | reverse complement strand
TGGATGGTTGGGAGGTTGGGTGGATGGATGGGTGGATGGATGGGTGGATGGATGGATGGGTAGATGGATGGGTGACTGGGTGGATGGATGGGTGGCTGGCTGGCTGGATGGATGGATGGATGGAAAGAGAGCTAGACAGATGGATTGATAGTGGGATGGATGGATGGATAGAGTTATATATGGATGGGTGGATAGATAGATGGATGGATGGATGGATGGGTAGATAGATGGATGGATGGGTAGATAGATAGATAGATGGATGGATGGAAGGGTGGATGGATAGATAAATGGATGGATGGACAGACAGACAGGTGGATAGATGGATGAATAGTTAGAAAGTGATTGATTGACTGAATGACTGATAGATAGATAGATAAATAAGAGGTGTTTGGGTTGGAGGAGAATGAGAGACTGACTAGAAGAGTGTATATGAGTGAGGTGAAGGGGGAGACCGAGGATGAGATGGAGGGAGGGAGTGGAGAGATATATGGGAGAGATGTGAGTTGGAGAATGAGAGACTGACTAGGAGAGTGTATTGAGTGAGGATGAAATGATAGCAGTAGTAGTAGCAGTGGTGGTGGTAGTAGTAGTAGTAGTAGTAGTAGTAGTAGTAGTAGTAGTAATAATAATAATAATAATAATAATAATAATAATAAACATACCTGCGAGTGAAGAGGCCAGCGATACTGTAAACATTAGTAATAGTAGAGTAAGCGATCTGTGTCTGTCGGCCATCTTGCCTGAGTGGTTGAAAGGACTGATAGAACGCGAGGCCAATTCCTTAGTTTCGATTTTTTTCCGATTTATTTTTTGTATATATTTATTTATAGTTTTGTTTTAATCACGGTTGCATAGTAGGTGAGATTGGTTGGTGAGTCTCCTTGGTTGCTAGTCAAATCAGGGTAGACTAAACACAAGCCAGATCAGGAAAGAATAAACTCCAGTCTCCTTGGTTACTAGTCAAATCGGATTAGCATAAACACGAGTCTCCTTGGTTACTAGTCAACTCAGAATAAACACGAGTCTCCTTGGTTACTAGTCAGCTCAGATTAGCATAAACACGAGTCTCCTTGGTTACTAGTCAGATCAAGTTAGAATCAACACAGGAGTCTCCTTGGTTACTAGTCAGATCAGGTTAGAATAATCACATGAATCTCCTTGGTTACTAGTCAGATCAGGGCTCCAGTCTAACAACATGTACTGTTTCACCCGCGCACGCAACGCAGTACTGACCGCTCTTCTCTCTCCTCTGCCCTTATATATCAGCTCCCGACTCTGGCCCACTGATTTCTCGGATTGTGTGTGTGTGTGTGTGTGTGTGTGTGTGTGTGTGTGTGTGGGCGCGCATTCTCTCTGTCTCTGTCTCTCTCTCTCTCAGTCAGCCGCAAAAATATCGTCTTCAGATAGTACTGTAGTAAAAATAATCAGACATTTAATCATTATAAAAATTCTTATCACACAGGTACGCATTATCAGCCGTCTCCTTGTCACACCTGGACACCTTGCCAAACAGTACTGATAGCGATTTATTTTACCTGTCTCTTAAATAATGACAGCAGGCGATTCTGGGTTTATTTCTCAACCGCATCGAATCAACATAGCATACTCTCTTTGAAATCAGTCGTCTCGTCAGCTCAGGAAGCCCCCTAACACTTTTTCCGTAGCGATTTATTTTACCTGTCTCTTAAATTATGACAGCAGGCGATTCTGGGTCCATTTCTCAACCGAATCGAACCAACATGGCGTATTGTGTCTGAAATCAGTCGTCTCGTCAGTTCAGGAAGCCCCCTAACACCTTTTCCTTAGCGATTTATTTTACCTGTCACGTAAATATGATACCAGGTGATTGTGTCTGAGGTGCGTTCTTCTCATCGGTTCAGGAAGCTCCCTAACATCTTTTCCGTAGCGATTTATTTTTGGCTGTGGTTAATATCAGGTTGTTACTTTCAGCCTGTACACATGTGGGTATGCATAAGAAGAAAAAACAGACACAGGACATTAAACACCTGTGTGCGTTTTTGTACATGTAAGTATCCAGGCGAGAGGAGAAAGAATTAACTATATTTTCTTCCTCTTCTTCTTCTCCTCCTCTTCCCTCTTCTTTATTTATTTTTTCTTCTCCTCCTCCTCTTCTTCCTCCTCTTCCTCTTCTTCCTCCTCTTCTTCTTCTTCCTCCTCTTCTTCTTCTTCCTCCTCTTCCTCTTCTTCCTCCTCTTCCTTTTCTTCCTCCTCTTCCTCTTCTTCCTCCTCTTCCTTTTCTTCCTCCTCTTCCTTTTCTTCCTCCTCTTCCTTTTCTTCCTCCTCTTCCTTTTCTTCCTTTTCTTCCTCCTCTTCCTTTTCTTCCTCCTCTTCCTTTTCTTCCTCCTCTTCCTCTTTTTCCTCCTCTTCCTTTTCTTCCTCCTCTTCCTTTTCTTCCTCTTCTTCCTCCTCTTCTTCTTCTTCCTCCTCTTCCTTTTCTTCCTCCTCTTCTTCTTCTTCCTCCTCTTCCTTTTCTTCCTCCTCTTCCTTTTCTTCCTCCTCTTCCTTTTCTTCCTCCTCTTCCTTTTCTTCCTCCTCTTCCTTTTCTTCCTCCTCTTCCTTTTCTTCCTCCTCTTCCTTTTCTTCCTCCTCTTCCTTTTCTTCCTCCTCTTCCTCTTCTTCCTCCTCCTCCTCTTCTTCCTCCTCTTCCTTTTCTTCCTCTTCTTCCTCCTCTTCTTCTTCTTCTGCTCTTCCTTCTTCTTCTTTCTTCTTCTTCTTCTTCTTCTTCTTCTCCTCCTCCTCCTCCTCCTCCTCCTTCTTCTTCTTCATTTTATTATTGTTATTGTTCTCCTCCACCTCCTCCTCCTCCTCCTCCTCATCATCATCATCATCATCATCACCACCACCACCACCACCACCACCACCACCACCACTACTAACATCACCATTTTCTTTTCCCAGGATATACAAGGGAAGGACAGGACAGGATTAACCACACTTCCTTCATCCTGCAAAAGACAGACATCAGGTATGCCCCTTTATTAATATCTACTTTATTTTTCATCTGAGGGAACTGGCCCACTGTTAGATCTTTATTATTAGGCTTTTGTGTGGATTTCGATGGATCTTTGTTATGGGGGAGGAATGGAGTCTCCTTGGTTGCTAGTCAGAATCCACCCTCCACCCTGACTCCCTTTGACCGTCATCAGCCAAGCCGAAGGGAGTTACGGAGACTTGTCTGGTTGTTGTTTTTGTTTGCTGTTGTTTTTGTTGCTGTTTTTGTTTTGTTTTTGTTTTTGTTGATGCTTTTGATGTTTTTGTTTTTGTTGTTTTGTTTTGTTGCTGTTTTTATTGTTTTTATGTTTTTGTTGATGTTTTTATTGTTTTGTTTTTGTTGATGTTTTTATTGTTTGTTGTTTTTGTTGATGTTTTTATTGTTTTGTTTTTGTTGATGTTTTTATTGTTTTGTTTATGTTTTTGTTGTTTTTTGTTGTTTTTGTTGATGTTTTTATTGTGTGTTGTTTTTGTTGCTGTTTTTGTTTGTTGTTTTTGTTGATGTTTTTATTGTTTTTGCTAATGTTTCTGTTTTGTTGTTTTGTTTTTGTTGTTTTAATTGTTTTGTTTTTGTTGCTGTTTTTGTTTTTGTTGTTGTTTGGTTCCCGGATGGACGCCGCAGCTGCTCCTCCCTCCAGTGTGCCTAGCGCCACCACATGCAGGGTCCTCATCACTGCCTGTCAAGTTGGAGTAAACGCACTATAGTTAATTGGGGCCAAATATCAGCCAGAAATATTTTGATGATCATGATATTTGCTTTTTTTTTTGGGGGGGGGGGCAGAGAGGGTGTGGCAGGGTATGGTAGGGTAGGGTAGGGTAGAGTAGAGTAGGGTAGGATAGGGCAGGGCAGGGCAGGGCAGGGCAGGGTAGGGTAGGGTAGGGTAGGGTAGGGCAGGACAGGACAGGACAGGGTAGGATAGGGTAGGGTAAGGTAGGGTAGGGCAGGGCAGGGCAGGGCAGGGTAGGGTAGGATAGGGTAGGGTAAGGTAGGGCAAGGCAGGATAGGGTAGGGTAAGGTAGGGAAGGGCAGGGCAGGGTAGGTTAGGATAGGGTAGGGTAGGATAGGGAAGGGCAGGGTTGGTTAGGATAGGGTAGGGTAGGGCAGGGCAGGGTAGGGTAGGATAGGGTAGGGCAGGGCAGGGTAGAGTAGGGTACAGTATAAAATCACAGCCATACCTAGTACACCAATATTAACCTAATCTCTTTACCCAAGACACTCAGAGTCACGATAACACTACTGCCTCTTACACTTTAATCATTATCTCTTATCTCGTAATCTGTTCGATCCTTATCTCTGGGTAAATCCACACTCGAAGGAGGAAGGCAGTTTAGTGTTATCTCAAAAACGTAAACATTGCCCTTCAGATTCAATTTTAAAGCTTCTAATTACCGGTAAGTGTAAATTTAAAGGGACGAATGGATGCAAGGGATTTAATCGTTTAAATGCCATGACTTATTTGTTGATTTAAAACCTTGACTGGTGGATGTGTGTGTGTGTGTGTGTGTGTGTGTGTGTGTGTGTGTGTGTGTGTGTGTGTGTGTGTGTGTGTGTGTGTGTGAGAGAGAGAGAGAGAGAGAGAGAGAGGCTACTTAAGTTAGAATATAGTTATGATATGAATGACCAACAAAATCTGTCATTTGTATAGTAATTATCGTTCTTTCTCCTTAATTTTGCCCAGATTTTCGTCCTTTTGCAGCTTATTTCACGTAGCAGAAAATGACAATGCTTCGGCTCTACATCCTCTCCAGTGAACTTCTTCGTGACTAGCATCGTATTCTAGTGTTAATCTTTATTTAAGACTCTACATCCTTTCCCTGGCACTTCTTTGTGACTAGCATATTCTAGTGCTAGTCTATTGGTTCACGTAGCTCAGTAGCAGAAAAGGATAATGCCACGACTCTGCATCCCATCTACTGCACTTCTTCGTGACTAGCATCGTATCTTAGTATTAATCTCGTTAGTCAGTGACAGAAAGACATTGCCACGACCCTACATCCTTTCCCTGGCACTTCTTCGTGACTAGCATCATATTCTAGTGTTAACATTTAAGGCTCAGTGAGAAAGAAATGGTACGGCTCTACATACTTTTGCATAGCACTTCATCGTGACTAGCATCATATTTTACTATTACCGGTATTTTTGTTTTACAGCTCGTTGGCACAGAAAGGGTTGTGGCCTTACATAATGTCTATAGCACTTCTTCGTGACTGGCATCATATTCTAGTATTAGTCTGTTGTTACAGCGCTAGCAGAAAAAAGTGCTGTGGCTTTACATAATTTCCATAACACTTCTTCATGACTAGCATCATATTCTAGTGTTAATCTATGGTTAGACCTCAGTGGAAAAAACAAAAACAGTACTGTGCCTTTACATAATTTTCATAGCACTTCTTCGTGACTAGTATTATAACCTAGTGTTAATCTACTGTTACAACTTAGTGTCAGAGAAAACTGCTATGGCTTTACCTCATTTCCACAGCTCTTCTTCGTGACTAGTATTATAATCTAGTGTTCATCTACTGTTTCAACCCTGTGTCAGAAAAACTGCTATGGCTTTACATCATTTATATAGCTCTTCTTCGTGACTAGTATTGTATTCTACTGTTACAACCCAGTGTACAAGATGAAGGGATGGCAATTTTAGGCCAAGTTAAAATAAAAATAGAATAGCCAAAATGAAAATAAGGATGGATATTACATTAGCATGAAGTAGGAAACGAGTCTTCTGTCCCGAACCCAAAGTATATGAACCTTAGAAGCTCCGAATTCCGCCAGTCACCCTCTAACCTCCAGTGGGGCCACACGCAACCCAGCCCAGTGAAAGAATTTGTGCTGTGTTTGTGGATATATTGGATCTACAACGTCCCCATCGCGTTGATAAAGAAAAGTAAGTAAATGTAATGTTCTTTGGTAGTTTGTTAGCATGTTCATCTTTTAGTTTGATCAGTTTGTTATTGTTCTTTTCATCTTAACTTGGCCCAGATTTTCGTCCTCCTCCTCTTGCTTGTTTCACGTAGCTCAGTGGTAGAAATTTTGCCACGGCTCTCCATCCTTTCCATAGCACATCTTTGTGACTAGCATCATAATCTAGTGTTAGTCTCTTCCCACAACTCAGCATTCAAGATGGAGAGATGGCAATTTCTTTCTATAGCACTTCTTCGTGACAAGCATCATATTCGAGTGTTAATATACTACGGCTCTCCATCCTTTCCGTAGCACTTCTTCGTGACTAGCATCACATTCTAGTGTTAGTCTCTCCCTACAACTCAGCATTCAAGATGGAGAGGTCAATTTTTAGGCCTAGTTAAAGTGAACAGACTGATATGTCCAGATTAGATAATGTTGCCGTCCTACATTCTTTCCATAGCACTTCATCGTGACTAGCATCATATTCTAGTGCTATTCTGTTGGGCATTCAGATGGAGAGATGGAAATTTTAGGCCAAGTTAGAGTGAAAAGAGTATAGTTTGAAATAAAATGGTATATGAATGTGTATAGGGAGATTGTTACACACACACACACACACACACACACACACACACACACACGGTATTATTATTATTATTATTATTATTATCATTATTATTATTATGGTGAGTGGGGGCGCTCACCATCCACTCACTTGATGCAGTGCTGCTCTCAGGTGTCTGCCCTTTCCTCTTCTCCATCCTTCTTTCCTTCCATCCTCTCATGTCTTTCCTTCATTCTTTCCACGTCCTTCTGCCTACGGGTGACTTTACACTCCCTCTTCTGTCTTTCTTTCCTTCATTCTTTCCTCTTTCTTCTGCCTGTGTGTGACTGTACACTGAGTGACAAGCCAAATGGTTTCCTGTACACCAGGAAACAATTTACTACGCTGGGTGGTAACCATATAACCAAATTATGGCGCCTGGTGGTTTAGTGGGTAATTATTGCGCTCCAATCGGATTGAGCCGGTGAAGGTTTATATCCAAGGGATGGTTGGGGTTGATTGCTCATGTAATGCCACTCAGGGATGAGTGAGGCTGGTCACTCATCTTAAATGTTAGGACCAATTTGCCTAGCCCCGGGCGCCTACGCTCCTCATGGAGCAGCGTAGGATTTGATGATGGATGGATGGATCATTATTATTATAATTGTTGTTGTGGTGGTGGTGGTAGCAAGAATAAAACAAATCTGGGGACATGTTCTTTCATAATAATGATTAATAATAATAATAATAATGATTAATAATAATAATAATAATAATAATAATAATAATAATAATAGTGGTAGTAGTAGTTGTGGTAGCAGTAATAGTAATGGTGGTAGTAGTAGTAGTAATAGTAATGATGGTAGTAGTTGTTGTAGTAGTAATAGTGGTGATGATAATAATGAACATAATAATAATAATAATAATAATAATGAAGATAATAATAATAATAATAATAATAATGAAGATAATAATGATAATTTTTGTCGACAGATGGACGACAGGAAGAAGCAAGAAAAGGAAATAGCTTGGAGTAAAGAAGTGGAGGGAAGAAACACGGAGGAAAGAAATCTGGAGGAAGAAATTGCTTGGAGGAAAGAAATCTGGAGGGAAGAAACAGCTTGGAGGAAAGAAAGGCTTAGGGAGGAAACATGGAGGAAGAAACAGCTTGGAGGAAAGAAAGGTGGAGGGAAGAAACATGGAGGAAAGAAATCTGGAGGAAGAAATTGCTTGGAGGGAAAAAAGTGGAGGAAAAAAACAGCGTGGAGGAAGAAGCGCTAAAATCCCTTCCGTGTTTCGCCTGGGACGCTTTCTTCATTGCACTTCTTCGTGACTAGGAGCTAAGTGGAATTTCTCTCAGTACTGATAGATAGATAGACAGATAGAGAGATAGATAGACAGATAGATAGGGGTTAGGTTAGATTAAAGGTTAAATTAGAGAGGAAGACAGATAGATAGATACTTAAATAGATAGATAGATAGATTGACAGATAAAGAACAGGTTATAGAAAATGAGATAAAGTTGAGTAAATAGATAGATAGATAGATATAGGTGAGGTTATATTAAGTAAGAGAATCATATAAAGTTAAGTAGATAGACAGATAGATAGATAGATAGATAAGGATTTGGTTAACTTAGAGATAGATATAATTAGATATAAATAGATAAGGTTATTTTTGAGAGTCAGTCGTTAAATACATAATTAATTAGAGATAGAAACATAGGCAAAATAGAGAGAGAGAGTCAGCCAGTCAAGTTGGATACATATAATTAGAGATAGAAAGATAGGCAAAGTAGATAGATAGATAGAGAGAGAAAGAGAGAGAGAGTCAGTTAAGTTGAATACATATAATTAGAAATAGAAAGATAGGCAAAGTAGATAGATAAATAGAGAGAGAGAGTCAGTTAAGTTGAATACATATAATTATAGATAGAAAGATAGGCAAAGTAGATAGATAAATAGAGAGAGAGAGTCAGTTAAGTTGAATACATA
Organism: Coenobita brevimanus; assembly: GCF_032717465.1. Classification (NCBI taxonomy): domain Eukaryota; kingdom Metazoa; phylum Arthropoda; class Malacostraca; order Decapoda; family Coenobitidae; genus Coenobita; species Coenobita brevimanus. The sequence continues at coordinate 2,041,542 of NC_136955.1, read as the reverse complement.
TAATTATAGATAGAAAGATAGGCAAAGTAGATAGATAAATAGAGAGAGAGAGTCAGTTAAGTTGAATACATATAATTAGAGCTAGAAAGATAGGCAAGAGAGAGAGAGAGAGAGAGAGGAAGTAGGAAGTGAAGGAGCGTTGTGGTTATGATGTGGAAGTGATGGTGAGGTGGATTGGCCGTGTGGAGAGGAGGGAGAATGAGAGACTGACAAGGAGAGTGTATGTGGAGAGAATGGAGATTGAAAGTGACTAACTTGGAGAGAATGGAGAATGAGAGACTGACTAGGAGGGTGTAGGTTGAGAGAATGGAGATTGAGAGAGTGAGTGTATCTGTGGAGTGGAGGGAGAGTGGCAGACAGAGGATGAGGTGGAGGGATGGAGTGGAGAGAGATATGAAAGAGGGGGTTGTGAGTTGGAGGAAAGGCATCCTAATGACAGACAGGGTGATAGATAGAAAGGTAGATAGATAGGTCGGTAGATGAACGCATAGATAGTTAGATAGATAGACAGATAGATAGATAGATGGATGTATAGATATAGACAAACAGGCAGCTATTATTATTATTATCATTATTATTATTATTATTATTATTGTTATTATTATTACTATTATTATTATTATTATTATTATTATTATTAGTGAAGGGTGTCCAGATTTTGACATAAATTTCCAAACTCCCCCCCCCCCTTTTTTAAGCAGAAAAAATATATATAAAATTAGAAGTAAAAAAATTCTTTCATTTGACCCACAGATTTATTGACTAGCTTTTTATTTAATTATTTATTGTATTTATTTATTTATTTATTTTCTGTGAGAGGGTTCAATTCCACAGAGGGCGGTCATTTAAGAGAGTTCAGTAGTATGTCCCCTCGTGTGTTATAACTTTTCAATTGTCTAGCTTTCCTCGATGATATATTTCTTTCTCTCTCTCTTTCTCTCTCTCTCTCTCTCTCTCTCTCTCTCTCCCCTTACCGTGCGCCATACTTACCTAATCATCCTTCCTCTATCCCAGCTTGCCCTACCCAACCCTACCCTACCAAACCCTACCCAACCCTACCCTACCCAACCCTACCCAACCCTACCCAACCCTTCCTTACACTACCCTACCCTACCCTACCCTACCCAACCCTTCCTTACCCTACCCAACCCTACCCTACCCAACCCTTCCTTACACTACCCTACCCAACCCTTCCTTACATTACCCTACCCTACCCTACCCAACCCTTCCTTACAGTACCCTCCCCTTCCCTCCCCACCCTCCCTGTTTTAAGATTTTTACAAGAAATTTATACGAGCAGAGTTTTAATAGGTATCAAGGAGTCTGGACACATTTCACTAATATTTGTGTTTGTGTGTTTATTTGCTTGCTTATGTATTTACGTGTTTGTTTGTGTTTAGTACAAGGCCACAGGGAATGACACTACACACATACAGACTTTATATGTGAATTGGTCTTTATTATGATTTATATGCTTTGGAAATGATTTGCTTGTTATGATGGTTATAGAGGTAATTGTGACAAGATGATTAGGATCTTTAT
>NC_136955.1:1975000-2035000 GCF_032717465.1 Coenobita brevimanus | reverse complement strand
TTTCCTTTACAGGTGGCTTTACAGTGAGTGACAAGCCAAATGGTTTCCTGTAAGCCAAGAAACCATTTACAACGGTGGGTGGTAACCATATAACCAAACCATACGTGCTCCCTACGTGTCAACAAGTGGGTTGGTGGAGGGTTAGTGCCCCTTCCCGAAAAACAATTAACTCAAAGTCGAATGGCCACCCCTTACGGGATTATGGCGTCTGGCAATTGATAGAAAGATAGATAATTTAGAAATCTAACAAGTTCAGAAAAAGATTCATATTACTAATTTTGAAGTCCATGTAATCTTGCCATTTCAGAATTTTTATAAAGTCCAAAAAACAGTTCATAAAGTAACTAACTGGCAGCTCATGCCGTCTAAAAAAAAATTAAGTCGATAAAGAAGGCCGAAAATCACTAACTGACAACTCATGGCATCTAGAAAAATTAATAAGTCGATAAATACGCCGAAAAAAATACTAACTGGCAACTCATGGCAAAAAAAAAAAAAAAAAAAAAAAAAAAATACTAACTGGCAACTCATGGCAAAGTAATTTTTAAGTCGATAAATACGCCGAAAAAATACTAACTGGCAACTCATGGCATCTCACAAAATGTCAATAAATACGTCCGAGAAGCACTACTTGGCAACTCTTGGGCAGTCAGAAATACGCTTAAAAATACTGGATGGCAACCCTTGGCATCTCAAAAGGCCCCAAATAACACTAGCTGGCAACTCAAGTCCAAGATGGCCGCCTGTGTTTTGGTGGTGATGGCGCCAAACTATGTACTTGCTCCCCCACCTCATTTTTCTCCCCCTTCCCCACCCACCCATATATAGCGGGTTTTTGATGGAGGGGATGGAGAGAAAAAAAATGGGTGGGGGACTTTTTACTGACATTGTTCTCTCGTTTCAGCCTGTCTCCGGACGCTCTTCTGATTATAAAGAAGCTCGACGTGGAGCCTGGTCACCTTAATCTCTGCAATCGACTTAGTATATTTTTGGGACGCCTTTTTTTTCACGAACCACCTTTTCATTTTTTTTATATTTTTCCATAAGTTTTTGGTTTATGTTCATATATATTTTTTTTATTTAATTTTTTTTTTATTTCCATATTTTCAGTTTTCTTTTATACATATAATGTTGAAGTATTAAAGTTTCTGAGTATAAGTTCTATTAATAAGATCCCAAGATAAAAACAGTATATATTAAGTTTGATTTATTCCATGTTTATTATGTACTAAATAAGTCTGCAAAAAAAAAATAAAACAAAGAAGACAAATTCTATGTTTATTCTGGAAAAAAATTACAGTAAAAGAAATACAATGAAACAGCAGGACATCAGCAGCAGAGGAGAAGACTTGGCAGGGGCACCATTACTTGGCATGTGGAGTCTTCTTGGCAGGGTACCATTACTTGGCAGGGGCACCGTCACTTGGCATGTGGAGTCTTCTTGGCAGGGGCACCGTCACTTGGCATGTGGAGTCTACTTGGCAGGGGCACCGTCACTTGGCATGTGGAGTCTTCTTGGCAGGGTACCATTACTTGGCAGGGGCACCGTCACTTGGCATGTGGAGTCTTCTTGGCAGGGGCACCATCACTCGGCAGGTGGAGTCTACTTGGCAGGGGCACCATCACTCGGCAGGTGGAGTCTTCTTGGCAGGGGCACCATCACTCGGCAGGGGCACCATCACTCAGCAGGAGCCATATCGGCAGGGGTACCATCAGTGTAAACTTGCAGGGGACATCACTAGTGCTCTCTGAGGGACTTTGCAGGGTTGAGGCAGGGGAGCAAGCGGCACCAAAACCTGCAAAGTACAAATTTATTAATAAAAATTGATTATGCATATCTACATATTTGCAATACAATCTTTCATGTCCAGACGTGGTCATAAGTAATCACCTATCCTCCGGTACCCCGCGCCTCAGGCTGGCTCCTTTATGCGCGGCAAGTCACAGTGCAGTAAGAGGGGCTGAGAGGGAGGGGCCAGAAAGAGAAGGGAAGGTAGGTGGGGGGGAACAGCGATGGTGTTTGGGTGGGGTGAGGGAGGGGAGGGAGCCTAAGTAAGGGAGGGAGAATGAAATGCCAAGTGGTGGTCATATTGTCTATTTTCATTCATTCAGAGCACGATATAAAGGAGTTAATATTCGGTAGATAATGCTGCACTACACCTTGTATAATGACGTCAAATAATCTTTACTGTAGATAGGTGGTGATATCAAGGACTGGTTCGTGACAAATATACTGACGTGACATTAGACAGTGTAGAGCCAGAAGTTTCCAGCACAACACTTGTCTTTTCGACCATTTTGCAACTAGCTTTTTTTTTTTTTTTTTTTTTTTTTTTTTTTTTCCGGGGGGGGGTTGGAGGGAGGAAAATATAATTCCGAGGTGATGAGAGGGTGTCGAGTTGTAGGACGGCCATTCAAACCCCTACCAGCATGGAGTTCAAGCAACAGAATGAGAGAGATTATATCCACCCATGTGAACAGACATCAGATTTATTTACAATTTATGCACAGTTATCTTAAATAGCCTTTTCATATAGAGATGCCATAAAATAGATGACAAAATAGATGACATGGTGACCGTACAGAGGGATTGTATACCGAGAGGATCATATTTACTGTGGACACAGCCATGTCAAAAGTTGGATATGATATTTAGTTCCAAAATTAAATACATGTAAGGGTAGAGGACGTTTCTTAAACATTTCAAAAGTCAAAGCCATCCAGATTCCATTCTGCATTATACGTCAAAATACACTGATAAATACATATACCTGGCTCCACACTAATGTTTGATATGTTACGTCAGCCGCTCATAAAGGAACCAGTTTGAGGCATGGGGTGCCGGAAGGTAGGCGACTATAACCACGACTGTATTCGATGAAAATACAAGCTATTATGTCTGATCGCAATATAGTTCACATTTAAAGCAGTTCCGTGGCTTTTTCTCAGTGACCAGCAAAATACTTTAGCCATCTTCTACTCAGTTTATACGAAACAAAAAATCATGCAACATTTCGAGGCTAAGATAGAAAAAATTGAGGTGACCATACTGTTGATAGGACCTTATCCCCTGTCAGCTCCGATGATAGCCAGAAATCATGTGACAAGCAGGGTTGAATTGGCTAATATCAAAAAGACTTCCAATTCCATGGCACCACAAGTTGTGGTAATGGCCTTAATGCCATCATTTACACTACTGCTTAAAATTTTAGTAATTGAGATGCCCTGCTCAAGATAACCAGTGGCTAATGTCAAAATCAGTAGAGCTGAATTCCGTAATAAGGAAATCTACCGTTCAGATTGATACACGGCTGAAGTTTTCTTGAATTTAATACTCAACTGGCGTAGAAGTGAACCGCACCAAAGGTTTCATGTTTATGTTGACTTTAAGCCGTAGTAGATATGAATAAATTCCCTGACCTCAAAAGCACGCATTTAAGTTTTTAAATCCGAGTTTTTAAACAGTTTTCAGTGCTTAAATTTTAGCCAGTAGCCTACCGTTCAAATAAGGCTCATGATTAAGAGGGAAATATTTTTCGTGTGCTCGTTAACAGCGAGCTTATGATTGATCAAGCTTCACTGACCACTGGAATGCGCTAGCTACACCACGTTTCGTTTCGTTTTCGTTTCGTTTTTAAAGGCTCCAACATGCTTGCATGTGTCGGCCTTGGTCACCTAATTGCGGCTCTCCACGCTGCACGATCCATTGCAGCCTCCCTGTTCAGTCCCTTAACCCTGAGGTCACACTTAATGACCGTCCCATGTCTTTCTCGGTCTACCCCTCATAACCCCACCCCCAATATTAACACCTCACCTTCCTCACCCAATTATCATCCCCCATCCTCTCCACATGTCCAAACCACCTCAATCTACCTCTCCCCATCACAACACCAATACACTCCAGTCCCATCCTACCTCTCAACTCTTCCATTGTAAACCCAACCCCTCCAGGCCTTGGACGCAGGGACGCACTGCACATCCACCTAATCATTGTCATTTCTGTACGTCTGAGCCGGCGAATATCTTCCTCCTTCACTGCCCAGGTCTCACTGCCATACAGCATTACCTCTCCTAACATGCTGCATACAAAGACCCCTTAGCATGTAGGGAGAGCCCTCTCAATGTCAGGAGAGGCAAAAGCTCCCTGAACTTCTTCCAACCACTTCTCACCCTAGCCACAGAGCTAGCTCCAGCCCCACCTCCAGCACACAACATGTCTCCCAAATAACAAAACTCTTCCACACACTCAAGAGATTCACCAGTAAGTTCAATCCTTTCACGCCTGACAATCTCCACCTGCTCACCCCGGCACGCCGTACACACAAAATCAGCATTACTGTATCTCGCAGTCTACCTCTGATACCACTACATCTCTTATGCACCCATTTATCACACACACCGCACAAGATGGAATTACTTCCCACGCCCTTGTGGCAAACTGCACATGGCCACTCTCCCTCGTCTTTGACAGTACCGCCACCAACCCTAGATATCACTTTTGTTTTATCTGCATTTACCCTTAAACCCTTTTGCCCCATATCATCTCCACTTCCTAAACCTTTCCTCCGCCTCCCTTTCATTCTCTGCAATCAACACCAAATCATCAGCATACAACTCCCACGGGAGTCCGTTTCTAAAGTCACGTGAAAGGGCTTCAAGTACCATGATAAACAACATGGGCCTCAAGACTGACCCCTGATGCACACCAACAATCACTGAAAACTCATCACTCAAATCTCCATCCACTCTCACCTGGGTGTGAGCACCCACATAAATGGCCATAACCACCCTAACCAGCCACTCCTCCAAGCCAAGCTTTCTCATTGCCCACTTCACCAGCTCTCTAGGGACTCTGTCAAAGGCCTTTTCCAGACCTAGTCTTCTTTCTTTCTTTCTTTTTAATGTCAAAGGGAGTTCTTTACAAACCAAGTATGTCACTCAGATAAATTAAATGTGCCAAGATAAGGAAAGAAAAACAGCAGAGCACACTAGAGAGGAAGGGGAGGGGGGGTGTCTACACAAGAGCACGCTAGGGGAGGGGTCCACAGGTCAGCCAGTCAACCTCAGCAAATTACACTGGATATTAGGTGCGCAGAGATTACAAAATATAAACCAAGACAAGCTATATGAAAAGGAATGTATACCGGAATGTAATAAAAAAAAAAAGATTCAGGCAGTGAAAGCAGTTAAGGATTTCAAGTTATTCGCCATTGATCTTTTACTCTACACAAGGTCTTCATACAGGGTGGTCCATACATTGCACAGCATCTTGCCACTCAACGGCAGAATTAGAGTTCCGGAAAAAACAGTAGGTATTAAGTAGGTTTTGCCTCGTTAAACTTTACTCTAACGTGTCCTAAAATTGCCATCATCTTGAGTTTAAAAAATAGATTAACACTAGAATACTGTGCTACTCATGAAGTGTACTGGAAAATTGTAGAGCCTTAGTCTTTGTGCCACTGAACTACGTGAAATTACTTGCACAGGGACGAAAATCCGGGCTATGTTACAGCGTACATTATAATCTGTACAAGTAACTGACGTAGTAAAAACACCAAGAATTACAGAAAATAGGAGGGTAAATTGCGTGATGTACGAGCAAAGTTATATGCAACAAAGAGCCACAATCTTCAACCGTGCAAGCAGCTGAACGTTTAAGGCAAAGTACGAAAACTAATGGAAAACAGCGAATGAGGTAGAGCAGTGAGCGTTAGTTTATGAAGCACCCTGTATATGCATCAAGTCCTTGGGTTTGAGATTAAAGAAAATAAGGAACCATAAAAGAAAATAATATAGCACAACTTAACCTTATCTGGGAGCGGAGACACTTCCAAGAGTCAAAACTTGTCACTTCCACTTCCATCACCACCACCACGGGACACAGGACACGCCACTTCAAGCTCCACTGGGCACTGCACGTCACCAGTTAAATGCATACGTCATTTGTATCATCACTAGGCTCTGGACACGTCATTTACGCCTCCACTAAGCACTGAACATCACTTCTAGTTAATGCACAATGTCATTTCCACCATTACGGGACACTAGGCATATCATTTCCACCTCCATCCACCGGGTCAACATATTCTCTTCACCACTGAGCTCAGTCACTTCCACTTTTCAGCACTGTCACTTCCACCTCTACGGATACAGCAAGAAGCCACGTCCACATTTCACCGACACGGGTGGCCATTTCCATCACCTCCCACAATTCATTTCCACATTTCACCCTGAAAGATAGTTTCACATTAGCACTAAAGCCATACATGTCATTTTAGGTAGTCTAGTCAGAATCATAGAAGCATAAATCCATATATATATATATATATATATATATGTAAATAAAGAGCACACAAGACGAACACACACCAAATTCAAAAAAAGCACTTACCAGGAGAGCGAGGGAAGGTAGGGGGGGGGGGAGATGTTACCAGATCGACGTCAGGAAGATAAATGAGGACCCCTTTCTTCCCTCCTTGCTTCATCACCTCGTACCCACCACCTCAACGCCATCTGCACTGAACTAGGGCAACTACGAATAAAATCTGAGGCTTCGCATCATTTCTGTTGCGATGTATTTTTTTTTCATATTACCCATTATCTTTTCACCCCTTCTTTAGCGATTTTATTTTTGCTTATTACAACCTGATAATCTCTTCCATGTTCTTTATACATTTTTAATACCAGACAAGGATATACCAAGGCCTAATATGTAGAGTAAATCGCTAAGCAAGAGGTGGGAAAGGAGTCGAATTTGAAGCTTCGCGTACCCTCCTCTTTAGCGATTTATTTTTGCATATGAGCCATGAATAGTTTCTTGCATTTTACTTATACTTTTTTAATATTGACATAGTTTACATTAATACTATATAGGAGGATAGTGAGGGCTAGTATGCAAACTAAATCGCTAAGGAAGATGTTTCGAAAAGACCATAGCCACTTCGAAGCCAGACCCCAGATTCATGAACACGATCAATCCTCAGTCGTAATTAAGTCCCGCCTTTTTGTTTTCCCAAGTAGGGCAGGGGAATATAGTGCAGAATCTCCCCTTGTCTCTAGTTCTTCCTGCAAAAATGAATCGTAAGACAAGGAATCGGTCGTAAGTCAGTTCGAGAATCACACCCCAGGTTCGTGTGAGACGAATGAATCAATACATAACTGATTAATCCATTTTAAATAATTTCCTTATTTGTCAGACTGATTCTTAACACCAGCATGTTTTTATTTATTGCTTCGAAGAAGTAAACAGGCTCCATCTTGTGGTATTGTGATTCTCTCTCTCCCTCCCTCCCTCCCTCCCTCCCTCCCTCTCTCTCTCTCTCTCTCTCTCTCTCTCTCTCTCTATCTCTCTCTTTCTCTCATACAACGAAGCATTGTGAACCTCAGTAAAATAATTCAGTCTTCTATTAACATTTCAGCAACCCGTAATCAGTGGCTATGCTCTTATTGATACCTGATTTATTTGGTGGTTTTAATACACTATAGATTGAAGATTTAAGTATGATACAGAAAATTGGATGACTCAAATCGTCTGCCACATGTCAGTGAAGCTCCGAAACTGTCTTCACCGATCCAAAGCCACTGACTCCTTGTACTTAGGTCAGATCACTCACTGCCATTTTCAGATTTAAAATAGCACCCCCTCCGCCCCAACAAAAAACGAGATTTCTCATTTTTCCCCATTTTTCTCATTACGCTTTGTTTTCCGCCATATTCTTCCCGATTATATTAATTAACAATAATGTGCAGGTGTGAAGGATATCGAAATTTAACTTTCCTTTCACATTTACTCGAAAAAAGTAGTAAGAATTATCGAAGCGACACCCAACAGACGGAATCCAAAATTTTTCACGATGGCTTCCGTTGGTCATCGTATTTTTTTTTTAACTCACGATTCATTTTTCGTGAACAGAAATTATATATAGTTAGATAGGTAGACAGATGGATACTATCTTCATAGACCTGTGGTGAAGCTATTTCACAGCTGATGCAACAGCTGACATGTCAGAATTTCAAGCTGAGCAACTTTGTGTTTCATAAGATAATCGCTCAGAGTTCTCCAAGAGCAGATACGCCAGCTTTTCTTGAAGGAGAAAACCACTTACAGACCCGCCGGCTTCGCCACACGTAAAAATGGTGGTTTATTTACCTTACACGCAAAGTAGTAACATGGAGCCTGAAAATGACGTACAAGGCCGATATATCTCGCATTTTCCATTACCATGAAATTTTTGGCAAGGAGTAGCTAGACTGCTGTTGGCCGGGATGAATGCTGTCAAAATAATCTACGGTATTGCCACTCCAGTTTTCATTGACGGACCACTTTCTAGGTCTATGGGAGCTTTACGCCAGGTTTCAGCTAAATAAGTAAATAAATGAATATATAAATAAATAAAGCGGGCTCCCTCTTAGATGACATTCTCAGCGTATCGACAAAAAACCAATGTCACTTTCTTTAAACATTTTCTGCTTTATTTCAACCGCCAGACTCTTCAAAATTACTCTCTGTACACTTCAGGATATCTTGCTACATTTCAGCCATTTCAGACTATTGTTTTCAGCATTATTTCAGCCCTGGACTCCTTCATATGGATTTTTTATACAGAGTTCAGGTCTTTCAGCTTCAGTTATTGGGATTTTCAGCTTCAGTTATTGGGATTTTCAGCTTCAGTTATTGGGATTTTCAGCTTCAGTTACTGGGATTTTCAGTTTCAGTTATTGGGATTTTCAGCTTCAGTTATTGGGATTTTCAGCTTCAGTTTTTGGGATTTTCAGCTTCAGTTTTTGGGATTTTCAGCTTCAGTTATTGGGATTTTCAGCTTCAGTTTTTGGGATTTTCAGCTTCAGTTACTGGGATTTTCAGCTTCAGTTACTGGGATTTTCAGCTTCAGTTTTTGGGATTTTCAGCTTCGGTTTTTTCAGGCTTTTTGAACCATCGAGATTGATTGGTAAAAAAAAAAAAAAAACGCATGCCTTTCTTATGGGCGTCGGGCTATAGAAAGATAGATAGACAGATAGACTCATGGATTTTCTAGGTGATTAGAGTTACGGTCGTTAGTATATATGTGTAGTTTGAGCTGTTTGGCTAAATTGTCTATATTCTCTTCCCCTTAACTTGGCCTAAAATTGCTCTCATCTTCATTTTCTATAATCTCTTCACTCTAACTTGGCCTAAAATTGCTACCTTTTCCTCTAAATTATCTATACTCTTTTCTCCTTAACTTGGCCTAAAATTACTCTCTTCTTCATTTCTATACTCTCTTCACTCTAACTTGGCCTAAAATTGCCATCTCTTCTTCATATTCTATACTCTCTTCACCTTCTATCTATCTATTGCCAGACGCCTTAATCCTTTATACGGGGTGAACACAAACAAATCGCCTCCACGTCACCCTGTCCTCCGGCATTTCACTGCTCTGCTCCCAATTCACACACCCCTCTTTCATATACCTCTCCACTCCACTTGGCCTAAAATTGCCATCTCTTCCTCTAAATTTCCATTCTCTCTCTCTCTCTTTCTCTCTCTCTCTCTCTCTAACTTGGTCTAAAATTGCCACCTTTTTGTGGTGAATGCTGGGCTATACCGGGAGATTAACAACTAAATGTGATATACTAGTCACGAAGAAGTGCTCTGGTAAGGATGTAGAGGTTAATGTGTGTGTGTGTGTGTGTGTGTGTGTGTGTGTGTGAGAGAGAGAGAGAGAGAGAGAGAGAGAGAGAGAGAGAATTACGCCAAATCAGAATATTTAAGTCTGATGATGAGGAGATAGTTGTAGTAGTAGTAGTGTAGTAGTAGTGGTGGTGGTGCTGGTGGTGGTGGCAGTAGTAATAGTAGTAATAGCAAGAGAAGTAGCAGCAACAGCAGCAGTAGCAGCAGTTTTAGTAGTAGTAGTAGTAACCCCTGGCTCGTCTGAATGTGAAACAGGTGGACTGCAGGCTGAAGTTGTTTTCATGTAGTCTCTTGTTTCCAGGGATCAGCGAGAGAGAGGATGGATGTTGGAATAACCAGGAAGTAGACCCACCAGGCTATATCGGTGCTACCACGTGAAGGCGTCCGTCCCTCTCCTGCACCGAAAATGAACATTAGGTGAGTGTGTTAGTGTGGGGGTATTAACGGTACAGTGTGAGCATAGTGCGTTGTTTGTGAGTTGTATTTGGTGAGGATGATGATGATAATGATGATGTAAGTTGTATTTTCTGACGAATAAAAAGTCTACAAGCTGAGTTAAACAAATTGCTCCAAGATAAAATTATTGGGGGGGCCGTGTAGAACCTTTAAATTTCATAACACCTCTTCCTTAGCGATTTATTCTCTCCCTTAGCGATTTATTCTCCACATTATACCTCCATATCCTTGTAAGTTATTATTGCAAACTTCGCCATCAAAGCAATATAAGTAACAGAACAGAATATCAAGGTGTAACATGCAAAATAAATCGGGAAGGAAGAAGCACAAGGAGGCATCCCTATCCCACCTATAATCCAATGTTGGGAAAATGATAGTCGACTCCTTGGTTAAGCACTCAAAAAGAACGAAAAGAAAAACAGAAAACTACTCTTGTAATATATGTCATTTATTTATTTTTCCTCGGGCCTGGTTTTCGTCCCCTTGTAGCATATTTCCTGTCGAGGTACCTGTAGAAGTATATCGACATACCTTGATTTCTTGTAGATCGGTGACAAAGAAAATGCCTCGTGGAATATTACTGTATATCCTCTCCATACCACTTCTTTATGACTGGCAATATTTTCTAGTGATAATCTGGTATTATAATCAATGTACAAGATAGAATAGATGGCAATTTTAGGTTAATTTAAAGTAAAAAGGAAACAACATCCGCAACGCACACGGAAAGCGATCGTCCTTTGTTTACAGCCTCGATGGACGGCGAGTTGGGGTCTTCACGTTGGTCATGGCGTCTGTTCTTATATTACTCTTTGTGCTTTTATCCTAGTGCCTTCCTCGCCCCTGCTTATGCCAGATTATGCATGAAGGAGCAGAGATCATCTTGTGCATCGGATTTCCTGGGTGAGTGTTGTATCTTGCTGTCTTTTTCATGAATTTATATGGCGTCCTTTCTTCCTCCTTGGCAAGTTCTTGTACCCATTGGCCAAAGGCGGCTGTCAACTTAGCATCGTTTTCTCTCCTATTTATTTGTGCATATAGCTCGGTTATAGCATCTTTTATGATACCTATGCAATCTTTGGGTATATTTAAATGTCGGGAGTAAGATATGAGAGAATAGCAAGGGGTAGAATGCAAAATAAGTTAAAAAAAAAAAAAGATCCTGACGAGCCGCCAGACCGACCGAGAAGGCGGCCCGTGTTGGCGCCTGTTGGTGAGGTCCAGCCATTGTGCCCAGTCAGAGCGTAATTATTGAAATATTATCCAAATGTATTAAACCGGAATTTGTAGAGGAATGACATTATTATTATTATTATTATTTTTATTATTATTAGCGGATATTTTCGACACGGAATCGTTTTTATTGTCACCAGCGACATTGTAGCCTTGTCAGACCAGTTTCTTCAATTGGTATGTCAAAAATTTCATGCTCTGCAGTCTAGGTCATTATTAAAGTAAGTAAATAGCACTAATTAGCAAATAAAAAGCGGAAACGGATGCTAGAAAGCCGCTCATTTAAAAGCTGATGAAAATATTGCCGTTTAATTTTGGATAGCGTCGGCCCATAGTAATTTGTGTTCCTTGGGCCTAGTCAGTGAATTTTTATGTATTTATATATTAGAGACACCTCAGATAGGAATTATTTTTTATTTCCCATTTTCTATCAGTGGAATTTGAACATTATTATTATTATTTTTTTTGTCAACGATTTTTTCCCTCTACAGCGGGACAGATATGAATTATTTTTGTTTTTCATTTTCTGCCTCACAGGATTGTCATTTTTTTCCCCTTGGTTTTACCAGTTTCCTTTTTTCTTCCAAGTAATGTATATTGATAAAACAGACTTCAGTTGTATTTAGATTTTTTTTTTTTTTTTTTTTTTTTATAGAAATTGCTGAAGCCTTTCATATGACAGAAATTTATCAAGCCTGGCAATTCTTATTTTGTTGACCTTAATTTATAGACGATTTCATACAGTAGATAAGTTCCTGTTGCTTGTTTACGGTACTGAGTTTGGATAGTAACTTTTTGTATAGTAACTTGTGTATAGTGACTTTTTTGGTGTAGTAGCCTTTTTACTTTTTTCCAGAGCTCCATAAATTTAAAGTAACTCAAAATAGTAAATAAACTCATTCATTTATCTTGTATTTGCTTGGGTCTTTATTTTTTTCCTCATAAGAAACCAGAGCCGGCCCTCGTTCACAAAAGATCTCATTCACGTATCGTCTGTATTTATCCGTTTCTTCGATCTATTCCTTGTGAAAACCAGAATCCTCATATTCACAGAAGCTCTTACCCATATCGTGTATTCACCCACCGGTACTTCGATTTCTTCCTTGTGAATATTAAAACTACTTCATATTCACAAAAGATCTTACCTATTTAGCTTTGTTTTTAGGTTCAGGTCTCCTCTATGAAAATCCAGCTAGCCAGTGCTTTTTCTGTTTCTCACATGCATTATTGAGGAAGATAATGTACGTTACTTCCCGGCTCGTAATTGCTGTTTTTATGTACAAGATTTCTCATAACAGTGACAGATACATAGACTTAAAATCATATCAGTCTCGTAACTAATAATTTCTTTTGCAGGATTTCTCATGTACCGTACTACTGCTCATATTCACGAAGAAACGATAATTTCCGTCTGGTAACTAATAATTTGATTTGCAAGATTTGTAATATTATTAGTGGTAGGTGGGAGGGGCACTCACCATCCACTCACTCGATGTAGTGCTGCTTTCAGGTGATTGCACTTTCCTCTTCGTAACTTCCCTTCCGTCCTCTTCTTTCTTTCCTTCATGCTTTCCTTTTCCTCATGTCAACGGGTGACTCCACACTGCCTCTTCTGTCTTTTTCTCCATTATCCATTCCTCTTCCTTCTGCTTGTGGGTGACTCTACACTGAGTGACAAGCCAGATGGTTTTGTGTACATAAGGTAACCATTTATTACGCTGGGTGGTAATGGTGCCTCGTGGTTTAGTGGGTAATTAAAGCGCTCCAATCGGATTAATCGCCTGTGTAGGTTTATATCCAAGGGGTGTTTGGGGTTTATTGCTCACGTAGTGCCACTTAAGGATGAGTGAGGCTGGTCACTCATCTTAAATGTCAGGACCAACTTGCCTAGCCTCGGTCTTCTACGCTCCTCATGAGGCAACACAGGATTAGATGATGATGTTAATAATTTGATTTGCAAGATTTCTCAGATTAATAATAATAATAATAACAATAATAATTTGTCATGTAACATTATGATTTGAAAAAAGAAAGGGAGACGAGAAATTTCTGCACTTTCTTGTCCTGCAGACAAGAAACCATTCCTTCATAATTCTCGTATCCCCCCCACATATCTAAAATAACTGGACGTAGCGAAAGTGTTTACTGTTCTTGTCCCAGAGAGAGAGAGAGCGTTGCTAGACTTGATTTACCGTTCTTGTTCCCCCAGAAAATAAAATAAATGAAAATAAATCCCGGTAGGAACTGCTTTGTAGCATGGCAGAAAATCCAAGTCCCCTTCTAAAACATTCTCCTTTCTCTTCATCAAATTATAAGCACAGTACACACTACATCATGTACTAAAAATGTACGGTATAAAATGGCAGCACAACATCTGACTTTGGAATTGGGGTGGAGGGGGGGTGCATACATACACCCACCTTCAGTCCCTCTCCTTGTTTAAGATATCATGATCTTTTTTCTGACACTTTCTGCAGCATTCGTTGTCTCACCCCCAATATACTCATTGACACACCATCTCTCCTTCCCTAAACCTCATGCTCTCCTTACTGAAATTCGGCATAGAGCAATGTCAGCCACCACTTTCTCTACACCCTCCTACTTTGTCTGTATTCATCTCAAAGCCAAAGGTGTCTGTTGTGTCTGCATAATACCCAGATCAGCTTTTTGTGTTGCCTAGCTTGTATCATCAGAATTCTCTACACTCTGGCTATGGCAACCCTGTCAGTCTTCAACTAAATATGGTTGTGCTCCTTGTCTCTATTTTTTATTCGAAATTCATCAACTATCTGCCCTTTAAAGTGGAACACAGTATTCCTTTCTTCGCATTTTCTTTAATTGTAGTAGATTTCAATGTTCTCCATGACTTTGGGCTCTCCTCTCCATGCAGTAATCTGCCTGGTGAAGAAGCATACGTCTTTTCTTTAACGAAGTAGAGCAATTTGTATATTACCCCACCTGTACCCATGACCACTTTGGAGTGAAGTTCAGCATACTGGTACGGTCAGGTCTCGCTGTACAGTAGGGTTGCGTCAAGTGAAAACCTATCGTATAGTGAGGTTGACATAACGTGGGTTCCGTGGGGTTAGGGAGGATGACCACAAAACATAATATCTAAAAATCCTTACCCTTTTAGGCTTGTCCATGGCACCCTCAGCAGCACTGTGCTTTCAGCTGTGGGTTGTATGCTTGCCAGACACGATTTCTAAGCTACAAGTTTTCAGTATTTCACACAAAAAGTTATCACTTCATTTGAGATTGCATTGCACACTCCACTATTTGTTATGCACTTGCACTGGTTTTGGCAAAAGCAATGGTGTTTCAGTGACCCTTCATGCACAAAATGGAGTGAAAAGCAGACAATCACAGCAAATGTAAACACTGGGTGGCCATGTTGTCTCTGATAGCTGACTGTCTGCTTGTGTGCGTCACCGTGTCTGCACGAGGTTCTCAGAGGCAGCCATAGCAACATAATTCTTTGCGAACCAATTTTTTATTGTCATTCCGAAAAAGGGTATAACTTGAATTATTGTTGTAGTCATTTATCATGCATTGAACAGTCATATAATGAGACTAAACTGTACATGACATTTATCCTACAACAAATCCTCCTCCTAAATGCGGTCAGTCTCTTGTGTTTGTTGGGATCTGACCACAGTCTTGCCTCAGTAGCCTATCCTATTGCTCCAGTAAGACCTGTTGACCTTTTCAAGAAATGGTGGCATCTGTGGCACTTTGATGCTGTGAATTGGGAGACCCTCGGGCAGTACGTCTTTGGCTTTTCTTCGAATGATCATCATTTCCTTGACTGAAAGCCATCCAAGTGTGCTTTGGTGTGGAAGCGTAAGGTACCTTTCTTTTACCCTTTAACAAATGTCAAAAACCCTTTGTTAAATCATGCGTGTTTTAACTCCACCCACAACAAAGTGGCGGCTTTCAAATGGCACAGGTGCTGACTGATCCTGAATCTTGTTCACTTTACTTTTCTGCATGGATTTTGTGTAATAATTTCAAATGCTATGGACTCACTCTGATTTTTCCTTCTCTCTCTGGCACCTTGAAAAACCCTTCCCTCCTCATTTCTGCTGTGATGGCTATGTAGTTGTTTCTTCTGTTGACAAGGCAGAATTCTTTGCCCCAAGATGTGCATAATGCTATTGGGATGATGTATCGTAGTTACCTTGCCATTGTAGGTGTCCAACCTATTGCAATGAGGGCAACTGTGAGTTAAGTCAGTGCGGCCACGATGGTTAACAAATACCGTAAGCTCATCTTTCATGGTGATTTCATTACATGAACCCCGTGTGAAACAAATTTTCTTAATGTTCACTTAATGTTACCTTTCTGGTCATTCGACAGCTGCCATTTCAGACAGCTATTATTCTCCTAAAGCCACCAGTAGTTGCATTTCTCAGGGTTCTGTCATTTCATTTACTCTTTCCATTTATACAATAAAACTCAGTTATCCGGCATAATTCAGGCAAGCTCTAGACTGGGTATTGCATAGTACCTCCCTCCGGCTCAGTATTCTTCGCTTAGCTGGATTTTGTGTTATTATTCATCTCAGCCTCAAACTATAAACTTTCCCATGAGTAAAAGATGAAAATTAAGCATAAAGTACAATAAAGCAGTGATAAAATACAGTAATACAGCGCTGGTTGGCTACCGAACATGAGCCAGTTGATATCCCTCAATGCTGGATGTTGCACAAAACCACTGGTTGTCCTGTTTCGGTGCTGGATATTGTGTTGGGCCGGATATTGCAACGACAGATATTTGAGAGTTCATTGGACAGTACAGTAGTAGCATTTCACGTTTCCATTGTTTCACCTACTCCCATTGATAGCTGCCTTTCTTGGGATTCTGTCATTCAACCTACGCTCTTCCTTCTAGTCATGGATGAGCTTAGCTGTACTGTGCGTCAAACCCAATCCATCCATATGGTGAAGACTCCATCCTTCACTTTTCCATTCGATTTCCACAGCGTTCACTGTGCCTGTCATGGGATGAGGCTTTGGCATACCTGCTTTTTTTTTTTTTTTTTTTTTTTTTTTTTTCCTCCCAAATGTCTCCCCTCTATCAACTTTGCACATCCTCCACTTAGCTATAGTAAGACTGAGCATCTTCTTGGTTACTAGTCATATCAGGCCTTCAGTTCGTGTATATCCTGCCATTAAATATTAGAATCTCCTTGGTTACTAGTCATATACCACTTTCCTGTTATCCTTGGTTACTAGTTAAATCATACCTCTGTTTCTTGCAATCAAGCTTAATAATCTGCTTGGTTACGGTACTAGTCAGATCATACCTCTATTTCTTGCAATCAAGCTTAATAATCTCCTTGGTTACTAGTCAAATCACACTTTTATTTCCTGCAATCAAGCTTTAGAATCTCCTTGGTTGTTGGTCAAAATCAAGCCTTTGAAATAGACTAAAATTATGGATATTCAGACAGTTGGAAATTGAAGAGAAAAAGATTGAGAGAAAAGGAGAGAGAGAGAGAAATGCCACTGGTTATAAAATACTGGATTAGCTTCCAATAAATGAAGGAAAGTTATTCATTTTTTCACCCTGTTATTATGCATTTTCTGTACATTATTATTATTATTATTATTATTGAGTGCTTTTAAGTACTTGGGTAGTGTGATGAGTAAGGATGGAAGTTTAGAGGGTGAAGTGCTTGAAAGGGTACAACAGGGAAGAAAGGTTGCTGGTTCCTTGAAAGCATTGATAAGAAACAGGGAAGTGAGCATAGAAATGAATAAGTTACTACATGACAGTATTGTGATACCAATTCTAACGTATGGAAGTGAACTTGTACGTTGTTGGAGGGACAGAAGTCAAGAGTGAGAGCTGTGGAAATTAGTTATTTGAGAGGAGCATGTGAGGTCACATGGAGAGACAGACTGACAAATGAGGAAGTGAAGGAGTGTTGTGGTGTGGATGTGGATGTGATAGGAAGCATTAGGAGAAACACAATGTGGTGGTTTGGCCATATGGAGAGGATGGAGAGCGAAAGACTGACGAGAAGAGTGTGTGTGAGTGAGGTGGAGGGGGGGAGAGGGATGGGGAGGTCAAGGATGAGATGGAGCGGAGAAGTATGAGTGAGGGAGATGTGAGCTGGGAGCAGGGCAGTGAAATGGCGGGGAACAGGGCACCATGGAGGCGATTTGTTCGTGGTCACCCTTTACAGGATTAAGGTGTCTGGTAGTAGATAGATAGTAATACAGTCAGTCATAGAGTAACAAGAATGATACGGACTGGACAAGGGCCATGGTATTCAAACCCACATTACTCGAACAGTAAACTCTTCATTTATCCGGCATAATTCAGCCAAGCCATACACCGGTTAAAGTAAAACGCTGGATATTGCATGGTACCTTTCGACATTGGGCGTGTGAGCTGGATATTGTGATACTGTCCGTCTCAACCCTGTATCCTAAAATCTTTCCCATGAGTTAAATATGTAAATTAAGCATAAAATACAATAATAACACAGTACAGTACAATAATGATACAGTACAGTAATACAGTAGAGTACAATAAAGTAATGATACAGTACAGTAATACAGTAGAGTGCAATAAAGTAATGATACAGTACAGTACAATAAACTAATGATACAGTACAGTGATACAGTAGAGTACAATAAAGTAATGATACAGTACAGTACAATAATGATACAGTACAGTAATTCAGTAATAATAATAATCTGGTCTTATTTCTCAAAAGTGCCAGTTCTTCCATAGGGAGTTCACTAGTTCTTGACACATATATGTTATTTTTACAATTACAAGAATTGTGACGTCTCTCATATACATGCTTTATCAAAAATTTAAAAAAAATAAAAAAAATCTGTCATAGTACCTCTCTCCACGTCATAACATTTTGAAAAAAGAAAGGCTTTCAGCTGTCTCTTAAAGGATTCAAGAGAAAAGAATTGTCTCTAGGACAATGGCAGTCTATTTTATATATATATATATATATATAAAATATAAAATCTAGGGGCTCTGTACACAAAAGAACAGTCAGAGAAAGATGACTGGTGAATGGCTCCAGGCTCATCAAGACGCAAGGTATCATCTTCACTACGTAACATCACACCTGGGCGTGCTGATGGGAGTTATAACAGTTCAGCAAGGTACTTCGGTTCACCAAACTTAAGAACCTTGAATGTAGTAAGACACAGTTTAAATTCAGTTCTAGCCTTTACTGGTAACCAATTCAACTCAATCAGAAATGGGGTACTCGAGGTTCTCGGGGGGACCAAAGATAAACCATGCTGCCCTTTTCAACACGGACTGAACTTTTGTCAGTCTGTTATGTGGATGACCAATCCACAGTAATTACAATAAACGACATCGACGTCAGGAATTTTCTCACAGAGTACAGATTTCTGATATGCAAGTTACACCCTCTGACAACTAGATTAATATGTTCTTTGTAATGTTACTTTGAATTAAAATAAACACCCAGATTTCAAACAGAACTGGCTGGCTGAAGCTGTGACACATCAATGTTCAAAGTCAGGGCTTTATTAGCATCATCACCCCTTCTATGTGCTTTGATGATGATGATCTCAGTTTTATCATCATTCAGCTTAAGTTTCCTCCTAGCCATCCAAATCTTAATATCAGACATTAGAGATTCAAGCTTAGTATCGTTGATATCTGACATCTTAACATAGAGCTGGGTGTCATCAGCATAAAAATGATAGGACACATCATGAACATTAAGTAAAGATGATAAACTACTCGTGTAGACTGTAAATAGAATTGGACCCAAAACTGATCCTTGAAGGACTTCTAACAGAAGGGGAGCAGAATCAAAGCTAGCGTAATCAACAACCACTCTCTGAGATCTGTCCGGCAGATACGGCTTAAGAAGCAAAAGAGCACTATCACAAACGCCATAAAAATACAGATCATCCAACAATAGTTTATGATCTACTATATCAAAAGCTGCAGACAGGTCCAACAGAACTAGGAGAGAGGACATCCCACTACAGGTGTTTTCCACCACATCACTATGAATCCTTCTTAATGCAGTTCAGTTGAATGGTACTTTCTGTATGCTGATTTAACAACAGGAACAACTCTGTTGTTTTCCAGTAGTGGTAAGAGTTGATCAAGTATGGCCCACTCAATAATCCTGGATAAAAAAGACAAGTTAGAGACGGGACGATAATTTGTCATGCTCTTGACATCAGGGCCAGGTTTCTTGATTAGGAGCCTAAGCAAAGCATGTTTTTCAGACTGCACAAAATTACTTTCTAACAAGCATCTACAGGTATACCCCTGTTTAACAATACAGTTGGTTAACTACAAACCCATCGTTAGACGGGATATCATATCTCGGGGTAGATATAACGTGTAAAGTATAGGGATGCGTTTTTGAGCCTTGGGTTCCCTCCCCATCCATGTCCTAAGCCCACCCAAATGAGTCCAAAAACAAGTTTAAAGCCAATCTAAATGGCCTAACAGCTGTAAAAGAAGCTAACTTAAGCCTAACACCTGTAAATAACGCACTAAAACCAACAAATAAAATCTGAAATTGTCAAATATAAGCCTGGAAAAAATCAGACTTAGTAAACCCCAAAATGACAATGTTCACCCCACCTGTGGCTAAACCACATTAATGTAAGTCTAAAAACAGTTTATAAATCAACCTAAACACACAGTTTTAGTCTAAAATATCAAAATTGGTAAAAAAAAAAAATAATAATAATAATAATGTAAATGAAAACCCATCATAAAACCAGGGTTTGGCCGTCGTTAGGTGGGGTATGGTGGTATTTTTACCCCCATCGCTAAGCCGGGGTATCGCATCTAGGGGTATCGTATATTGAGGTATACCTGTATTTATTATGTTGCAGGTAAAGGCTGCTGTGTGCTTATACACATCAGGCAGTTGTGACAAAATACACAGATCAAGTGGACAGAATGTTTTGTTAAGTAGTCTGATGTAACATTTGACTTTATATACATCCAGTGGTGGTCAGAATCAAGGTCCATGTGATATGGAGAAATAGAAGAAGGGAAGGACAGGAGGAAGTAGTGTATGCAAGGAGGGTGGGAAAGGTTACAAGAGGATGAGGAAAAAGCAGAATATAAGAGAGGAGTGGAGGAGCAGTTGGGTAAATATGGATTGGAGCAGATGGGGGAGTGGAAGGTGTGTGCAAGATATTCACAGAAGAAATCTGTGCAGCATATGGAGTGGTGTGTGGGGTGAAGAGAAGATGAAAGGGGGTGCAAGGAACAGCATGGTGGAATGAAGAGGTGAGACAGGCTGTAGCATAAAAGAAGAAAGCATATAGTGAGTGGATCAGAAACAGGGATGTGGAAGAAGTTGAGAGATGGAAGAGAGAGTTCTGTGTGGAGAGGAAGAGAGAGGTGAAAAGATTAGTAAGAGAGAGTAAGAAGAGAGTGGATGAGGAATTTGGAAGGAATTTTAGTGTAAAGTAGAGGGAATGTAAGAAAATGTTCTGGAAAGAGGTAGAGTTAGACAGGGTGGCAAATTAGTTAGTAGGGAAGTGAAAGATAAAAATGGTATATTACAAGTGTAGAAGGGAGAGAAAGTGAGCAGATGGTGAGAACAATTTAAGGAATTGTTGAACATTTAGCTTGAAAGTAATGCGAGTATAAGTGGCTGGGAGATGGAGGGATGTGAGAGGAAGAAATCAGTAAGATGGAAGTTGTGGAAGCAATGAAGAAAGTCAAAATGGGGAAAGCCCCAGGAATTGATGGGAGTGTGTGGTGAGACGCTGAAGCATGGGGGAGAGATAGTACTGTAGTAGAATGGATGTGGAAGATGTGCAGATTGGCCTGGGAGGAAGGTAGAGTCTTGGAGGATTGGAAGTCAGGTATAATTATTCCCCTGTACAAAGGAAAAGGGGAAAAAGAAGTGTGTGGTAATCATAGAGGCATTTGCCTTCTTAGCATAATAGGAAAAGAATATGGTAGGATACTTATTGACAGAGTTAGGGAAATATAAGAAAAATTAGTTGGAAGAGAACAGGGAGGTTTTAGGAAGGGAGGAAGTTGTGTAGATCAGATATTCATTCTTAAGCCTTCAGTGGAAAAGTTTCTAGAGAAGGAAAAGAAGTGTAAGCGGCCTTCATGGATTTGGAGAAAGCATATGACAGGGTGGACAGACAAGGATTGTGTAAAGTATTAAGAATATATGAAGTAGATGGGAAGTTGTTGGATGCTGTGAAGAGTATGTATGAGGGTGCTAAGGCTGCAGTGCATGTGAATAGTGAACTGAATGAATTTTTCTATCTGAAGGCTGGATTGAAACAGTACAGTACAATAAAGTAATGATACAGCATAGTAATACAGCACTGGCTGGCTACCATTTATGAGCCAGTTGATATGCCTTAACACCGGATATTGCATTGAACTGCCAGTTATGTCCCGTTTCAGCGCTGGATATTGCATTGGGCCAGATATTGTGACGACAAATAATTGAGAGTTTACCGTAGCTATGTATAACAGTACAGTGTGTGCTGGCGCTTTTCCGAACCTCTCACACTTACCTGTTTTTTCCACCCTACCCCACACAAATTACCTGCTACTTATACCCACCATCAGGTTAAACACTAAAAGAGATTATATAACTTTTGTTATTAAGAACAAGATTGCCAATTAAGAGCATGCATGGTATTAAAGCGGCATGAACAAAAACAAAATCCAGGCCGGGTACCCGTGTGTTGTTGATGTGTAGCTCCACGGCACTCTCCCCCACCCCCACCCCAGTGGTGTTGTTATTGTTGAGATGTTGCCACTTCTGCACTTGTTGTTATTGTTGAGATGTTGCCACTTCTGCACTTGTTGTTATTGTTGAGATGTTGCTACTCCTGCACTTGTTATTGTTGAGATGTTGCCTCTCATGCACTTGTTATTGTTGAGATGTTGCCGCTCCTGCACTTGTTATTGCCGAGATGTTGCCGCTCCTGCACTTCCTTCATCAACATCTAAGTTAAATCTGGTGTAGTGGCATCATCAGGGTGAGAGTCGTCGGAGGTGGAGGCACTTAAGTCACCTTTCCATGGATTTCATCCCTCCTTTTGTTTCTGTCATAAAGTTCATGTTACATTCCTCTTTTTGCCTCAGGTACTCTTTTTGAAATTTATCTAAGTTATGTCCTATTTCTCTGATTGTTTATGGATGGATGGAAGTAAAAGTGCAGTTTTAGGCCAAGTTAGATTGAAAGGAGCATATGACATTTTAACCCAGCCATTGAGTTGCGTTTGATCCCAGGAGGAAGCCAGCTCAACTCAATGCCGGTCCCAAGCCCGGATAAATTGGGGAGGGTTGGTGTCAGGATTGGGTATCCGGCCGTAAAAATTTTCCAAACCCTGACACGATATGGTTCATTACCGTATTGTTTAGCGTACTGAATTTCAGGTGTTTTCACTGGCTAAATTGAGTAAATGTACCCCCCTTCCCTCCCCCTGATCTCTCTCACTGTCTCTCTTCGTGTGAAGTCTGGGTGGCTGGGTACTTAGAATAGTCCACACATACACCTCCCCCCAGTTTCTGTCAATTTGATGTCGTCTCGCCATGCTTGCTTGTTGTGTGGGGATGGTCTTCTTACCAGGGGGTCGCTAAGAAGGGGTCTTAAATGTGATGCCCTGGCCCTAGGATGTACTGCGCGAACCCACAACAGGCACGTAAGGTGAACGGCGAGATGTCACAAAGGGGGGACGTTCCGGCCATCACATGCATTCGGCCCTTGCGTGTGACAATCACGTGGTTGCTTTGTTACTATTTTTTTCTATTGAATAATTTCTTTTCAATTTTGATTTTAATAATTTTTATCTAAAATGTTTATTATATGCCGTGTGGGTGTTGGATGTACCTGAGAGGACGCTTTTGAGGCCATAACCCCTGGGCACAACAAACAATCGGGCTATATGCCATTTTCACCCTGCCTGGCACCATATCTGTGAGGTCATCAACATCTGAGGCATTGATGTCATTCCTGATGGTGTCGGACTTGTTGAATTGAGTATAGTCTGGGCCGATGTGTTGCTCGTTAATCAGGGCACCAGCACTTATCTGAATGTCACACGTGGGACGCTGATACATTTTTCACATCCTCTCAGTCTTCACACACCATTGCCAAGGTAGGCAAGAGCCCCAACCACCAGTCATGGTTTAGATCTGTTTCGGTCACATCTACATGCAGCACCTGAATATTCTACATAATCCTAGGGTGCCTCCATTCTGTTAGGTTTCTAAGTGAGTGAAATTATTTTTATAAGAGTAGGATGTCACCAAGCGATTAGGTTTCCAAATTGGATGTACTTTTCTGTATCAGAAAAGTAAGATGTCACCAAAATGTCACCAAGCTACACCGTACAAAAGAGTGTGCAAAGGCTGTGATATGGCTGACGATTCGCTTAGCAGAACTCTTTTGATGTCGATTACTTGGGTGGAAGGTGCTACGTGTGCGCGACCGGAAATTTGTTTGCGGCTGGCGTTCAATCCTGTTCTCAGTGTGAGCTCACCATTCCGTGCACACTAGCTCCTGTTGTTGGTGTGTTTTCTTCATCTCAGGCACACCAGTTCCTGTTGGTGTGTTTTCTCTTTCTCACACACACCAATTCCTGTTGGTGTGTTTTCTCTTTCTCACACACCAGTTCCTGTTGGTGTGTTTTCTCTTTCTCACACACCAGTTCCTGTTGGTGTGTTTTCTCCTTCTCACACACCAGTTCCTGTTGGTGTGTTTTCTCCTTCTCACACACATCAGTTCTTGTTGGTGTGTTTTCTCCTTCTCACACACCAGTTCCTGTTCTTGGTGTGTTCTAAGAAAACCAAGATCAAGACCAAGACCAAGACAAAGATCAAGAAAGAATTGAAGGCCAAATTTAATGCCTCTAGTTTGAAACGTTTCTCTTAAAATCAAACATTTACAGCCATCAGTCAACACAGACAGACTAACAAGTAAAACTGCAAGGCCTATGCAGTGATGATGATGGCAGCATGTCCAATGGTAGGGTGGTTGGGACGGGCATGGTGTGGGTCCGAGCAGCTTACCTCCTCGTGGTGGACCTGGGTAGAGTGATCTTCATGTAAATATTGTTGCTGTGGCTCCAGGTTCATTGGAAATATGAACCCTCTGGAGTGCAGACTGAAAATGCCTTCCTGCAGCCCACAACCCTTGTTTGGGAGATGAGTCGAGGGATGTTCGTGTAGGTGGGCAGTAGAAGCACCCAGTCATATCAGTGCCACAATATGAAAGCATCCCTCTCCACAACCATATATTCAGAGCTACTAGAAGCACATGAATGAAGATCACTCTAGCTGAAAGCTGCAGTTTATTGACAAAGTTTGTCTAGCAACACAATGACTTAGTGGCATTAAAATATGGTTATTGGCACTAAAATACATGCTTGGTGACATTAAACTATAGCATATGCTTGGTGACATTAAAATATATGCATGGTGACATTATAATCAGCATGGTGACATTATATGTCTGGTGATATGCTTGGTGACATTTTATGCATGGTGACATTACAGTAAATGCTTGGTGACATTTACATATATGCTTGGTGACACAGAGAGGATTTTTGTGACAGGTAGAGAGGTTTGGTGACATTACAATGAGGTTTGGTGACATAATACTTGGTGATGTTACTTAGAGGTTTAGTGATGAGAGGCACTTGGATTACTTTGTGGTTTGGTGACATCCCAAAATGAATCAGTTTCATAAAAAAAAATCGCCACCATACAGCAGAGCATAGTGTAATAATATTGTATTTTATATGTATATATTTGAGGTGGTCTTTTTTACAGGTCAGTCTGAAGGTACAGTATCTTGTTATACTTCATAGTGCTTCTTTTTGGTACTTTCATTTAGTCCACAAGACCAGTATTATGCTTGTTATATTTTTCAGGTATATTTTGTCTTGTTGTATCACATACACGCTTTAGGTATATTTCCTGTTATACCATAAATCTGGTATTGTCATCGTCATCGTCCGGACCCCCTTCCAACCCTATGGCAGGGTGAGGAGTAGCAACATCCAAACATCCCAAGTTTGCTCAATCCAATGGGCCAAGCTTCCATTCACTCATCATTCAAGCCCCCAGAATCCTGAGGTATCTGGTAGTATGCTTGTTATATTTTGCAGATACTGTATATACTGCCTTGTTATACCTCATATTGCTTCTCTTGGTATATTTCCTGTTATACCACAAGTCCAGTAGGCTATTATGCATATTTTTTTCAGACATATTTTGTCATACCTCATATTGCTTCTTTTGGTCTATTTTAGTTATACCACGTTTGGTATTATGCTTGTTATGTTTAGTGTAAGCCAAGAAACCATTTACAACGTTGGGTGGTAACCATATAACCAAACCATACATGCTTCCTACATGTCAAGTGGGTTGGTGGAGGGTTAGTGCCCCTCCCTGTAAAACAAATAACTCAGAGTCAAATGGCCACCCCATACGGGATTATGGCGTCTGGCAATAGATAGATATAGATATTTCCCGGATATATTTTGTCTTTTACGTCAGATAGCTTCTTTTAATATATTTCCCGTTATACCACGAATATACTCGATATAAGGACACCTGTGAGAAGTGATATTTGTGCAAGATAATGAGACTCTGAAAACAGGTCATCCACTGCCATAATTGAGTGATGTGATGGCCTGAAACCCAGCACTGCCACAAAACATCAGACATATACATGGTTAAACTGTACAATAAACTTCCTGGTAGCTGTACTAATTGAGCCAAAGGCTATATAAGTACTGGTAAGTGTAATTTATGAATAATGCAATACCCATGAAATGCACAGTAGCTCTTATAATTATCATAGCCAGAAAAGCACATAAAATTAAAACATTAGAAGACTAAGCATATAATATTGCACAGTATCTGGGCACTCGCCTGTTCTGGTAAGATATTTCTCTCCCTCCTGTCATGTGAAAGTGATAAAGAGATGATGATCACAGCTCCTCCTTGTCCTCCACTCTAATGTCAGCTAAGGGTTTGATATGGATATTAGGAAGTTTTCTGCATTATTACATGGTTTTACAACAAATTATGTTATCATATTATCCCAAAATACACCTAATGCATTATGTGAGGGTTTAATTACCTGCGAAAAATGGAGCTGATAAAGTTTAGTACTGCAGAAGGCAAGGGCTTACCATACAGTATTCTCTTACCTTCAGTGGGATAATTCAGTCCTTCATCACATTACTGTACTTCTCTTGCATTTCCTTCTCTCTCTTCTACCACTGCTTTCAAAGTGCTGTTCTAAACTCTCTGCATGGAATCCTTCCCCCACCACTGTACAGAGGGTTATGTTGCTGGAAAGCCAATCGGATAACAATCCATCGTAAATGAAGTGCATTATGACATGTTCAGTGGAGCTACGTTTTTGGAAACTATCAGCCACAGAACATAAGTATTAAAATGTTTCCAGCCTGCTTTTTTTTCTTCTTCCTTTCTTTCAGTCATATTTTTTCCTCACTTCGCTAGATGCTTTAACTCCAGCACCATATTATTGATTTATCACGGACACTGCACAGTGTTGATTTCAGTGGCTGAGTGATGGAAAAATGGCACACATGACTAAACACAGGATTCTGCTCCAATACAGCGTTGGTCATCTCAGAACAGACAAATGACTGTAGGCTTGTGTGTTGGTGACTGCTGAAGCTTTGTAGGGGATTGTAATGATTGTAGAGGTGAGAATGGCATCATACATCAACCACTGAGAATTTGTAAGGGGTTGTAGCGATTGTATAAGTGAAAATGGCAATTGTACATCGATAAATGATGCTAAAACTTCGAGATCATAAAAGCAAAATACAGTATCGCATAATGGTCTGTGATAAAATATGGGGGGTCTGTATCCACCTGTCCCCCTCCCCTCATCTCTCTCTCCCTCTCTCACTCATAAACTAACCAGTACTGTCCCTTTCATTTATGCACCTAGGACCTGTATTGTAACTTTCAGGAAACTGGCAAATCAACTGTGGGCAGTAATGAAATTTTAACCCCTTCAGTCCAATGGCATCTTAATATAATAAGAATCTCCACACACTTTTATCTAGCCAAGGATGACACTCTGCACTTCATTACCCACTTTAGATCCCCCCCAGTGCAACTTGCATGTTGACCTCCTAGTTATATGGATGTGTTAACCTGCATTCCCACACACAGAATGTGTGAAACTCGGCCACTCTGCATGCTTTGTTACATGGACCAACTTCATCTCCTTTGGTTAGGTTAGGTTTAAAGACCAGTTTAAACACAGACCATCTTCTTCGCCTTCTTTTCTTTGGTTACTTTTAAGGACCTTGGACCATCTTCTTCGTCTTCTTTTGTTAGGTTATTTTTAAAGACCACTGACCTTCTTCGTCTTCCTTAACATGGCAGCTCTCCATATGTCAAGACCTTGAGATATTTCCCCTCTCAAGCCTCAATCCCCAAAATACCCGCACAGGACTTCACCTAAAGTTTTCCCCAGTCAACACCTGGTCCTTCCTCCCTCCACATTCATAACTGGACCCTCATCACCTGATCATCCTCTCAAGATGGTGTGCATAATTTCTTTAACCCGCCCCGTCCCGACGACGTATGGGTACCTCACCACGATTTGCATTTGCCAGTCCCGGCGACGTACCAGTACGTCGTGCAATTGCAAGGTACCTAATTTGCACAGTTTTCAATTTTCGCACGTGATTTTTCGTATGTATACACGGGACACCTTCCTCTATTCCTGTACAAGATACCAAGCAGGGACAATGCCTTACACTGCATAACCTCCCCCCTCCCCCCCTCACGCCATTGTCTTGGCAAAGGACCTGCTACCAGTGACCTGGCTAGTAAAGTTATTCAGGGCCAGAGTGATTCCCCAATCGATGACAATGTGGAGGACAATGTTTACATAGCATTAGAAGAAGAAACAGCCAGAAATAATGATCAGGTAGTGTGGCAAAAATAGGTCAGGTATGGTGATTAGTTAGTGAGTGAAACAATGCTTATAATGCCTTTACTACTGCTTGAAAACCAATATACTGTCATACTACATATACATTCGTACCAAGTAAATATATAAATACCGTTTATGAGTGGATAAAATAGTTACCCTCCCATAGAACTCGTTTTCTTTGGTGCCAGCATGTTAGAAAACCCACTCAGGTAAGGAGGAACTCCTACCTGGATTGGGCACTTTAAACCTCAGGTGAGCGATTTCTCTATGAATTTTCGATGTTTCTCACCAAAAGCGAAGGTTTTAGCCAAAAAAAAAAAAATCGAAAATACCTCGGGACTGGGGGATGTCGGAGGTGCGGAAAACCTCGGGACGTGACGGGTTAAAATCTTTGTCAAATCTCTTGTAGCACACTTCTATCTGAGACAACCATCTCATCATTTTTATTTCAGTGCATTCCACTCTGTGTAATTTCTTTTTTGACTGGCCAGATCTCACTGCCATATAATACTTCTCACAAGTTATATAGAGGGTGCCCAATGCAAGAGAGAGACCCTTCAGGCACAAGCAGTAATTTAATCATCCATTATCTCTTTAGCAATGGAATTAACCTCTGCTTCTCTTACACCCAGCATGTCTTTCGTGACACAACTCTCCACATATTCCAAGCAGCCATCACCCCAGACTGCACTTTTCGTTCCATCATCAACAGCCCAAACACACCTACACACTGCATGCTAAAAAATTTTGTAATCTCCAGTCATGCCTCCCAGCACACTAATGTTTTGTCAACCCATATATAACAAGTTGTACGCAGAATAGAATTCCTTCAGACTCCCTGTTTACTCACAGCACAAGGCCATTCACCTTGTTCCTTTACAATACTCCCTTCACACCTATTAACCACTACCTTTGTTTTACCAGTATGAAATTTCAGTCCCATTGCCTTCATTCCAACTCTCCTCTCTCAAATTCCTCTTTAGCTTCCTGAATGTAAAACTGAATCATCATATAAATGCTCCCAAGGTAGCCCAATTCTAAACTTGTTTGATAGTGCCTTAAGAACCGGGATAAACAGTAATGGACATAGCACAGAAAGATTTTATCTGTATATGTTAACCACATCTTGAGCTTGACTCCTGCAGTCTTCTCAAAAACCTTGTATAAACTGGATTTGCTCACTGATATTTCTAAAATTATACCCTGCCATTCAGAAGTAAACAGACACAAGACAGTGCCATTCAAGAGACATAAAGATGTTGCACTTACTGTAATAGATGATGATTGGCTTGGTGTTGACAGGGAGGATCTGAGGCTCGGGGTTGAGACTGGAGCTGGCTTCCAACTCCTCTGCACCTCCACTAGGTGTTCTAGGTGGCTGGAAACCCCTCAGAGTCACTGGTGTAGTTGTCTGTGGAGTCCTGTGCGGTGGTGGTGGTTGGTTTTGTGTTGCTTATGGAGGTGAGGAGGATGGAACTGGATGCAGTATTGGTGAGAGAGAGGCTGTGATGAGTTGCTGGCCTGCTGGTATTGCTTTGGTACTTTAAATATCAGCCTTTACTCTTGCCGCAAGTTGATAAGTCCCAGTGCTAAGCTCCTTGTAGCATTTCATGTACAGCTTCCTGTCCTTTGCCTCCTTGATGATTTGCAAGAATTCACATAGCTCCCTCAGTGTCTGGTTGTGCTGAAAGAGTGTGATGCTCTTTCCTGACTGGTGTGAGGTACCTCTTCCTCTTAACTTTTTCATTGAAGTTGTCTAGTTATAACCAGCCCCAGCTCAAACTTTGTTTGTTGCCTCCACTGTGATGCCAGCAAAGCTTTCACCAGGGATAATTATGTGTGCCGGCAGCAGCAGAGAGTGCATCAGGGATAGACGTGGGCAGTTTGGCAGGATGTATGTGAGAGATTTTGCCACCTGTGTTTCAGTGCCTCTTTCAAAATATTTGTTTGAAAAAGTGTGATGAGTTGCCTGCCTTGTCTCCAGTTCCACATTTACAAGGTTGGCCTTCACCCCAGTCCTCCTCCAGGCCTGGCAGCTCCATCCCCTAACAGTTACTTGTAGCAGGTCATAAGTCCTATGAAAGGAGAGCCCTTCAAACTCTGAGATGGGTTCTTGATTGAGGGATCACATCTTGGTGTTGGTGTGGAGGGGGCAGGGGGGGTACTGTAGAATGATGACTGGTAAAGTAAGCTGGATGCCTGGGGCAGCTGTCATAAGTCAGGACCACTGAAATGTCAGGATCTTACAAAACTCTTTTGCTGTAGGTACAGAGATATTATCAGACCACCAGGTTACCAGCAAAGTTGTTGCCCAACTCTTGACATTGTGATCCTTGTGCATGCCCAGCTGCTGCAAGTTAACCCCCCATGAGCATCCTGAGAAGCGAGATGAACAACAGTTCCAGGTTCTGTTCACTTGCGACAGTATAGTGAGACATTCCCAGCTCACAGTGTAGCCTGGCACGATCTTTTCTTCATGTGAGAAAGCTTGAGAGCAGGATGTTTCCAAAATAACCCAGTCTCATCCACATTAAAGATTTAGGCAGTTTCATAATCACCGTCCTCTATCACTTCTGTTAACGTAGGGAGAAGGCGAGATGACAGCCTTGGCCTCAGCACTACATGTCTTACCATGCAGGCTGCTGTGATGAAGTCCGTGTTGCCATACAACGTCGGCAATAACTCTGCTCACACACTCTTCGATTCTCTCCCTGCTTCACTAGACGATAGAATAGGTTTCGTTGGCCACATTACACAATGCATGACTGTTAATAGGTTGGTTATGGTCATGCTGTGGACAAACATACTTCACAAGATGATTCTGTTTTCAAAGGAACACAATCTTTTACAAGACTTCTTTCCAGTGAATAAAGATTGATTGCAGGGGTATTTTCTGACTGTGTGCACTGTTGATTGAGTTACACCAAATGTCTGAGCCACATTATAACCTTTTAATGATTGTCTAGGGACCTGAACATATCCTTTTTGTGGCAAAGGTTAGATTGACTCGTCTCCGAGATAGTCCTACACCAGCCTGCACCATTATTTTACTGGAATAACACCCACACTGCTCATCACCTTAACACTGGAGCATGGATTCTGAGATAAACTGTGTGACGTAGCCATACACAAATGCCAGCCACAATTAGGAAGGATGAGTGGTGTGGTGCATTTTGGGGAAGGTTTGTGCATCATGCTGTCATGGTGTGAGAGATTTGAAGAGTCAGAGTTTTTTCTCATCCAGCTCATCTCCTGCAATCAGGGTCAGTGCTGTGTAACAGAATTTTGGTCACAGTTGAGGCTGCTTTGTATAAGGGATGTGTGCACCTTCAGAAGTTGAATAGAATTGTAGTGGCATGGGGGGAAAAAAATCCATTATGGGATGGAAATGTGTTAACAAGCAAATTTTAGGTAATTTACAAGGTTTGTGCTAAAAGAAACCAAACTTTTTAAACACTGCATCAACTGCCTAGCCTTGCGTGATTGTGACATGAACGCTGTGAAATGGTAACTTGGAACTATAATGTAACGCTAGCTGCATCACGCCATGTCACTTAGTCATTGAGGTACATGCACTTGAGTGAATGTGTGTTTAGTGCATTTGGCAAATTTTCTTCTGTCGTCTGAAATCAGTGACCCATCTGGATGGATTTCAACTTGGGGGAGTGACTGCAGAGGCCAAAAATCCAGAAAGTAGGGCAGCTGGGGGGGAAGACTGTTGTCTCGTGCTTTGCCAAAAAGTCACGGATAAGGAACAACGTGTGAGCAGGCACATTGTGCATCCAGGTTTTGTGTCCACACCTCATACCTGTTCCTTTGCTTTGTCTCCTTCGGACACATTAGACCCTCCAAGCAAAACTATTGACTATTGACTGTTTAACCACATGGAACAAACTGATGATGAATGATGCCCCTCCATTATTTAAAAAAATAAATAAAAAATACAGTATAAATAAATGCATCAGACTTGCTTATAAATAAATGCATCAGACTTGCTTTTTTATTTTTATTATTTTTATCATGATTATTTTTTTGCGATGACGATGTTTCAACCCACTGCGACAACTACTTTGTTTGGACATTGTAGCCCACACCCAAGTTTCATCACCCGTCATGACAATTTTCAGACAGTTTTCGTCAGCATACGAACAGTCAGACAGCTTCTGACAATGTGACGTGGTTCTCTTTTTGCTCATCTGTCAGCCGATGCAACACAAGTTTTGCGGCAGCATGATGCATCTTCAGTTTTTCGGTAAAATTCGTCTGACACACACTTTTACAGATGGCTACATCTTTGGAAACTTCACAGACAGTCAGGCAACGATTTTCACAGATCACAGCAAGCACTTTCTTGACGTCATTGTCATTTCTGCGTGGAAGGATCATCTTCTGCGGACATTCTTCCCGATTTGAACCACTGGAATCACTTGTGACACTGCATACGGCTCAAGCAGCCTTTCTGTGTGCCTGTTGCAACATACGAAAAGTCTCCATAAAATTTTATCCCAGTTTGAAATAGAATTTTACACGGACAAGATCCTTCATTGTTCAGCTTGCAACAAATTGTCAAGTCCACTAAACACACATTCACTTAAGCACACGTACAGTACCTCATTGACTAAAATGTGGCTGTGTTAGACTAAAGCTTAAAGACGCTGCATCACAACACTTCCGTCATGACCCCACTACGCTGGCTGGTTGGTGTACTACTTGAAATGCTTGGGTCCTTATTGCACAGACCTTGTATTGTCACTTTCATGCAAAAGGAATGTCCGACAGTAACTTATAATGAGGACTTAGCTGTATTTTGCGTAGGCACTTCCGATTCATTGTTCATAACCTTTTTATATGAAAATTGGTTTGCATCTCTGGCCGTATTAGTAAAACAAATTGTAAAATATTTTGCATGCCCCTCCCCTTTATTATGAAATTTACATATTTATCTTTTATTAGTTATTTATCTATTTGTTTTTCTTAAGCACACTGCAAACCACCCTTTCTAGCTTATAGAGAATGCTTTATTATTAAAATTAAATGATTATTTTTTTTTTAATGAAATCATAGTTCCCCCCCCTGTTTTTTCTTAAAGTACAGTGCAACCCCCTTAGCTGTCAGAGAATTATTATTAAATAAAGTATCATGTAAGCCCCTCCCACCAATTTTTTTTTTTATGCCATTTTATATCATAAAGTGCAGAACAAGCCCCCCTTTTATTTTTTCATTTTTATATTTTATTATTTTTCTTTAGTACAGTGCAGGCTGTGATACTGAGTGCCATCAGTAAGGATATAAAGGCCAGATGTTTTAATCCATCGTGCACAATGCCTCAGAAACCGTCGTCAAAGATTGTCTTGAGAACTTGCCCTCCTACTCGTGATATAAGATTAAAGCTTACAGTTAGTCCACATTTATGTGGTAGGTGAGGGCGCTCACCATCCACTAACTCGATGTAGTGCTGCTCTTAGGTGTCTGCCCTTTCCTCTCCTCCTTATTTACTTCTTTCGTCTTATCTTTCTTTACTTCATTCTTTCCTCCTCCTCCTCCTGTCTACGGGTGACTTTACACTCCCTCTTCCGCCTTTCTTTCCTTTTTTCTTTCCTCTTCATTTTGCCTATGGGTGACTCTACACTGAGTGACAAGCCAAATGGTTTCCTGTACACCAGGAAGCCATTTACTACACTGGGTGATAACCACATAACCATATTATGGGACCTGGTGGTTTACTTGGTAATTATGGTGCTCCAATCTGATTGAGCTGGAGCAGGTTTTTATCCGAGGGGTGGTTGGGGTTTATTGCTTATGTAATGCCACTCAGGGATGAGTGAGGCTGCTCACTGTCATCTTAAATGTCAAGACCAACTTGCCTAGCCCTGGGCTCCTACGCTCCTCAATGGGGCAACATAGGATTAGATGATGGATGGATGGATTGAAGTTGTCATTAGGTTGCTGAATAATCATGATACACTTCAATGATTGCAGTTACTTAGAGAGAGAGGGGGGGGGGGAGTGGGTGTGGGTGTGTGTGTACCTGATGGAACTAGACCACTCCCAGAGCTTGAATTCAAACTTTGATGAGCCTGAGTTATAGTCTCCTTGGTTACTAGTCAAATTTACCCTTTCATATGACTACATTTAGCCATCAACTTAGCTGAAATGGGATAGGTATGTTGGTTAGGTTGGAACAAACACAGTACAGATGTTTGGTGAGTACTGACCACATTTGTATACTACTATAAATACTGTCAATAAAACACTTGTGATATCTGACCACTTTAATACAAAACAGGGGTGGAGATTATCACATTTTATTCAGATGACCAACACAGGAGTCGCATAATCTAAGACATGTTGCAAGACGATACAAAACTGCTTACTGTAGGCCGTTCACTAGTACGCTTTAACAAGTGGCTTAAACCTCTTGAATCTTGTCATGTATTTTTGAGTTTATTCTTGCTACCTCTAGATTTTTTATTTGCCACATTTATTTTATTTATTTTTTGTTGTTTGTAAGCTTTGGAGGGACAGTTAGTACTGTCTGGGTAGGAAGAGTCTCCATTGACCTGATTATCACTATATTTTTCCCTAAAAAGTCTGAAAGTAACAATGGGAGATTCTGTTAAAGTTTGGAGAGAGAATTTGTAGTGTTGGGGAGAGCTGCAGTGTCAGGGTTTTTTTTAAAAGTCTTCATTAACTCCTTTACAACTCCGATTTCTAAAAAGTCTTCATTAACTCCTTCACAACTTTGACTTCTCTCCTTAAAATTAATAAAATTGTCTGAAGGTCACAAGGATTGACCACAAAATACATCACTGGATTCAAGGGGTTAACAACAAGAAGGTAAATGCAAAATATATATATATATATATACCTTTTTCCTCAAACTCAGCTGAGGTAGACAGATTTACTTCTTCCGAGCAACCTAGCTTATAATGAGGATAGGGAACCCTACTCTCGTCAATTAAGGAGACCCCATAGCACCTATTCCTGGCATGTTAATTCTGTCTCGTATTATCGTAAGAAAAAGTTGTCCAATAATATCTCCCTCTGACCGTAAATATTTCCCATTTTTCTCCAAACATCAGAGTATCCTTCCATCTCATTCATGTTGCATGCTTCTTATAACTATCCCATAAAAATATTTCACATAATGCCTTCAATCACCTTAGCCATCTGGGAAGTATAGACAAGCTTTTGATTGTGTCATCACACTAACCTCCTCACATGACGATTATCATTTTCAGTCTCAGTCCCACCAAATGATTTTACCCAACTCAAGAACTGAAAGGTTTGATTAAGGCTATAATTAACCCCTCCAGGATGCAAAGCTGAAAAACTGAAATACATCATCATATATAAGCAATCAATACAGTTGTACTGTATATTGTTGCCTGTTCTGCATACAGAGCCAGTACCAAGTAGCATACAAGGAAATAAAGGTACAATTGGTGTTCTTTCCTCCCTAGGTTCATTTAAATGTGAACCTAGTGTACTACAGGACACTGGCCACTTTAACTAGGCATTCCCAGAGACAGTATTTGGGGATTTTATTGAAGGACTGTCTGTGTCACAAGTGAAGTGCATGATGTGTGTTGTCGTAAGGGGGACTGCATTGTAGTGATTGCATGGGGGGGTTTAAGTGACATACTGAGTTGGTT
The DNA here is from genome assembly GCF_032717465.1 of Coenobita brevimanus. Taxonomy (NCBI): domain Eukaryota; kingdom Metazoa; phylum Arthropoda; class Malacostraca; order Decapoda; family Coenobitidae; genus Coenobita; species Coenobita brevimanus. The sequence goes on along the minus strand of NC_136955.1, from coordinate 1,999,020 downwards.
CTAAAGATGCAACATAAATAAACTGCTTCGGAAGAGGTGTTGGAAAGTCTCCGGAGCTGACGAGACAAGGGGCCATAATTCTAAATACAGTACGTCAGGCTGTTACAGTGGTAAATATGACGTAGATATACGTAAGTGTGTAGAGGTATCAGGCCTAACGTTTAACCCATTGAGCCCAGGGGTATCTTTTCACTTTATCCTTGCCATCTTCTACTTTATTCAGCTTATGGATAGACTTTTTGAAATGGAAGGGTTAGATAATAGCCTTAATAAACCCTTTCATACAAGAACCCTTTCCTGTGCTGAATAAAATCATCTGGAAGTAGCAAGAATAAACTAAAAAAATAAATGGATGTCACCCAGAGTCATGGAGTTCAAGTTATCCTTAGGTTTCACCATCCATTGTGCTAAAATCAGGACATTAAGTACAGGGTGATAAGAAACTTTCCCAACTTCTTTACAATGTTATATTCTCAGGCTTGCAAATGTTCAAGGCCAGAATTCACTAACTTACAACCAACTCCCTATTGTAACTCAGTCGTTTTGTGGAAGGACAAGGAGAGAGTAGAGTCTCCCCTTGCCTGTCGATCTGCTGCAAAAACATGCTTAGTTGTGAAAAAAAGTATCAATTTTTACAGTGAAAGAAGAGTGCAATACTGGTCTTGCAAATAAATCTGAGTTTCATGAGGGAGCTGACTGCATGTTTGATATCTCACCCCACTAGAACTTCTACTCAGATGTTTGTAAATATTCAAAGGTGATCAGGTACAGGTCATTCTAACTTAGCTTAGCAGCCAGGCAATTGTCAATGATAAAACCATTTTAAAACCTATCTTAAAAATAAATAAAAACCAGACAAGCCAAAATCTGAAAACAAATGCAGAACAAGAGATGATAAACTTTGAATCTGCAACAAATTAAAGTAAGTCCTCATTATAAATCAGGGATGTTAAAACAATAAATTTTATCCCTACATGTGGTACTGTACACTGGAGGGATGAGCAAATCAGCTTTATAGGTAGCAATGAAACTTTAAGCTTGTTCATACATTAAGGATAAAATAAGTGTTAGGTAAAAAAGAAGACATCATGAGAACTGCCTGTATAGCATTTGTTCCTGGCAGTGTAGCATCAAAGATACTTTCCATACAAACTTTAATAATTACTGTACACGATTCATTGTGTACTTTATGGCAAAATGGGAACATCAAAAAAAGCAACTTTATAATGAGAACTGCCTGTATCATATCTTCCTTGTTTAAAGATAATGCTTATTTCCATTTAGTTAGAAATACAAGTGATTGCCGATTACTGGCATAAACGAGAATCTCACAAAAAACTTGGGTTCTAAGAAGAGTGTGTAAATATTGCTACCCACTGAAGTCTCTTAAAAGTGTTGTCAGTTGTGATTCATTACTGGACATGAACAAGTTATAAAAGTAGTGACTGAGCTCTTTACATCACAGTTTGTACCTACAACTGAAATAGGGATCTGGTCTGTAAATCTGACAATGAAATATTCTGGGTGAATGTCAGTCGTATGCTTTGGCTGATAATGAAATGTTTCAGTGCTCTGCGTAACAGAACTAAAATATTCTTAACCCCTTGACAACAATGACATTATTTTACCTTTAGCTTGTTAACTCCAGTCAATTACGTATATTTTTTTGGTGACTTCACTGAACTAAAGGGATTCAATATACCCCATGTTACCCAATCAATACGACATTTCTTTTCCACGTTTATGATGATGACTCTGGAGGTAGTAAGAAACAGTAAATCAATAAATCACCATTGTGAAAAGGTTAAGATAGGTACATCTGCTATACCGCTAGTCATGCATAAAAACCCAATCCATTAGTTAAAAATATTTAGCAACTCACAACCAAAACAAGACTCCCTCATTCAGAACCTATATTGCAAAGGTGAGTACACCTTTATAGTGGTGGGTAACTAAGATCCAGGTCAAGTATAACAAAATAGCAATCTGAAAGAACTTCCCAACATTAATGATATGTAAAAATATCTTCCATTTATTACTTTCTGAAGGGCGTCATGCTAAAAATAAGTTCCAAAAAAGCGTTATTGTCATCTCATAACCATCACAGGTTTGTTGAATTAACTCCTTCAGCTGGAGAACACATTTTAATATATTATGCTTGCTGTCTCCAGATTATTATACTTGGATTGGGGTAAACTTGGAAATGGAGAGGTTGAATAAACTCTCTCTTCAGTACTGTGGAGCTCTACCCAAATGAATACAAGAACCTGGTAACATCAAGAATAAACAACAAAATGTCATTGGACTAAAGGGGTTATGTAGCTCCAAATAATACTGTACAATCAAGATGGCCGTAAAAGAGTTGCATTAAATTTCAAGCTGCTATTCCCACAAGGCTGCAGCAGGACACGGACCAGGGAGAAAAGGCCAACCTCCTGGACTTTCTCACCCTTTCCCTCTTCAGCCTTCCACTTTAGAGTCAGGGTTACCTTTTTGTTAACCTTATTCTGTATGAAATTCACAAGGGGTAGTTTTTCTAAGTAGATTCTCTTAACAACACCAAGTCTGAGTACCAAGACATCAAATGCTCTATCTAGGACCATCATGACCATTGCATCCTCCTCCATACTCCTGGCAAGTCTCACAAACAGGCCGAGGTAGAGTTCTGTGCTTACTTCTTGAACAAGTTTAGCTGCCTGTTTCCTGACGTTGCAATGCTCACACTGCCGTTCTACTGCGTGCTTATCTAGGGATGGCGGCAAGAATCTATCGGAATTAACCGCTGCAGCTAATAACCGATGCACCATTACATCAGCATAACGACGGATTGGTGAGGTAAAATGAGTGTACAGTGGGACATTAAGTGCATAATGTGCAAACTGAGTCTCGTCAACCAGCACCCCAGTGCAGAAGTACCTGGCAAACTGCATGGGCCGACTGCATATGTTAGTGATAACTGCTAGCCGTCCCTCGGAATACTTATCATTCTGCATATACTTTGTGATACTTTTGTGTAACTCTCCAGCACTGGATATGTTTAATTCAACACCCACAGCTGCTAGAGTGGTTGCAGCAGCTTCAAATGGGTTCTCCAGGGGTGGGGGATGGCGTCTGAGTACAGCTAATTCGGGGAAAGACTTGTATATTTTGTGAGCTACTGTCATGTTAGCCAGAAGCATAAATTCCTCTATGAGTTTGTTACTGTCCTTGTACTCATAAACATACACCCCACTAGGCAACTGTGTCTCATGGTCCAGATTGAATGCAACTTTAACCTGGTCTAGACGCAGTGCCCCATCTTTAAATCTCTTCTTGCGGAGGTTGACAGCAATGGCATGAAGGTCCCTGACTACTCTACTGACCTTGGCTTGAGTGTGGGGTGGAGAGATCTCAGGCAGTTCCCCAGGATCCCAGTGGTCTCTGTCTGGCTGTTCAATCATACTCTGGGCATGCTCATAGGCCAGTTTGGTGCAGGAACGAATGATGGATCGCCCCATCCACTCCCCGACCACCTCTCCATTTGGTTTTAGCTCCCACACTACTGAGAATGCCAGGCGATCTTCTCCGGGATTGAGGGAACATAGATGCTCACACAAAACTCTTGGCAACATTGGAATTACTCTGTCCGTGAGGTATACACTTGTGGCTCGTGCTGCTGCTACTTTGTCCAAAATAGTGCCCTCGTCAATGAAGTAGCTGACGTCAGCTATGTGTACACCAACCCTGCGGTTGCCTGAAGGAAGTCGCACACAGGACACTGCATCATCAAGGTCACGTGCGCTGCTTGGATCAATTGTGAAGATGCACTCACCTCGCAGATCCGTGCGTGCTGTGACTTCCTATAAACAATAACAAAAATTAATATTAAAACGGGCAGAAACACCAAAAACTGAGTATAGGATTCAGTGTATTTCAAGCTTTTGCCCACCAGCATTCTTCAGGAAAAAACTCTACTGGACAATGCCTCCTTAAATATTCCCAAGCTTGCGCGACCTAACCACATCATACAGACCTACACTATCCATATCACCTTGTTGTCTGCTCATTTGAAGGTATTCAATGTTCTTGCAGACAAAAGAGTCCATTATTTTGGTTGATGTTACATACTTCTGCCATACAAGCGGACTCAAAACCCCGTATGTCTCATACTACCGTGTTCATATTTCTTCCTTTTAGATTCTTTCAAGCTGGCATTATGGCCTGTGTCAAACCTTTGCATGACAAATGCATATTAAAACAGCGAACTGATTCCCACGAGCCTGCTGTGCTGTTGATGTCATATTTTGGTAGCCAATTGTTTGCTGTTTGTGGCTTCTCCATGCCCAGCAAATCTTGCTGGCCAGCAAGATTTGCTGGGCATGGAGGAGCCACAACAAACAATTGGCTACCAAAATATGACATCAACAGCACAGCAGGCTCATGGGAATCAATACGCTGCTTAATATGGACACTGTACTGTACATAGTAATAGAGTATATGTAGTAACAACTAGTGATAGGTGTGGGTGCTCACCATCCACTCATTCAATGTAGTGCTGCTCTCCGTTAACTACTCTTTCCTCTCTTCCTTCCTTCTTTTCTTCCATCCTCTTCTGTCTTTCTTTTCCTTCATTCTTTCCTCTTCTTTCATCCTATGGGTGTCTCTGCACTTGAGTGACAAATCAAATGGTTTTCTGTATACCAGCAAACCATTTACTATGCTGGGTGGTAACCATATAAACAAACCATGGTGCCTGGTGGTTTAGTGGGTAATTAAGGCGCTCCAATCGGATTGAGCCAGTGCAGGTTTACATGCTAGGGGTGGTTGAGGTTTATTGCTCACGTAATGCCACTCAGGGATGAGTGAGGCTGGTCACTCTCATCTTAAAAGTCTGGACCAACCTGCCTAGACCTGGGCTCCTATGCTCCTCATGGGGTGATGAAGGATTGGATGATGGATGGATAATAATAATAATAATAATTTTAGGCCAACTAAATGTGATCAGACAAGAATAATAATGAAGACAAGACAATTTTAGGCTTAAGTTAAAATGAAAGGAGTAATAGTAATAATAATGACGACAATTCTTGGCCATGTTAAAAAAAAAAGTAATAATAGTAATAATACTAATACTAATACTACTACTGATAATAATAATAATAACAAGTGTGAGGGGCCCACACTTGGTCCTGCAGAGGGCTCTTGCCTTTATGTGCTGTTCTAGTGTAACGTTGTCACTTGGATTTTTTGCAGCTAACCAACTGATCGTGTTATTTGCAGCTTCAGGAATGGAACCCAAGTTTTCCGAACGCAAATCCAAAATACTTTAGTTGTACCTGTGGGCAAAAAATTCTAAGGAGATCCTATGCCAGGCAGCAGGAGCGGCATTTTTTGGGTCAAAATGTGATCAACATTAAATATAGTAAAAGTTTTTCAATTGTGATGGGACCAAGTTTTTTCACGTCAGCGAATTTTGTGCGATTTCTGTGCCTATTTTGGTGCGATTTGGATGTGTAGTTTTGGCTGCCCAAAATACACACACACAGACACTGTAACAGTATATTAGGTAATAATAAATGAGTGAGGCTGGTCACTCTCATCTTAAATGTCTGGTCCAACTTGCCTAGCCCCGGGCTCCTACGCTTCTCATGGGGCAAAGTAGGATTCAATGATGGATGGAAATGGATAATAATAATAATAATGATGATCATCATCATGCGGACCTCCTTTCCCACCCTAGGGAATGGTGAAGAGTAGCAATGTCCAGACAGCCCAAGTTTGCCCAATCCAATGGGCCATGTTTCCATTCACTCATCATTCAAGCCCCCGTAATCCTGGCTCTATCTGATACATCAAAAACATTCACCACATTCTGTAGCTTCAGATAAATGTATCCAACAGAGTCAAAGATGATGATGATGACAATAATAATGAAAATTTTAGGCAAAGTTAAACTGATGAGAACAACAGTAATCCATCAATCCATCCAACATCTAATCCTGTCTTGCCCCATGAGGAGCGTAGGAACCCAGGCTAGGCAAGTGGTCCTGACATTATGATGAGTGACCAGCCTCACTCATCCCTGAGTGGCATTACGTGAGCAATAAACCCCAACCACCCCTTGGATATAAACCTGCACCGGCTCAATCCGATTGGAGCACCTTAATTACCCACTAAACCACCAGGCGCCTTAATTTAGTTACATGGTTACCACCCAGTATAGTAGATGGTTTCCTGGTGTACAGGAAACCATTTGGCTTGTCAATCCGTGTATAGTCACCATAGACAGAAGGAAGGAAATACAGAAGAGGTAGGAATAAAGGAGAGGTAAGGGCGGGCGTCAGAGAACAGCACTATTGTACATCGAGTGAGTGCCCCCACTTACCACTAGGATAATTTCATTCATTCACTGCCAGATGCCATGTATCCCAAACGGGGTGGCCAATGGCTTAGAGTTAATTGTTTTACAGGGAGGGGCACTAATCCTCCACCAACCCCACTTGACACGTAGGGTAATAGTAATAAATAAAACTAATAAGGACTCACATGGGGTGGGATGGACCAGGGCAGAGATGGAAGGCAGGCCAGGGCATCATCGGGAAACACTGAGTATTCGACACCCTGCTCCAGCAACACTGCCTCGGTCTCTGCCTCCACCTCCCCTGCACCACCCACATCACGCACCAACTCACTGCAATGGTGGAGGGAAGGGTTAGGAAACGTTATCACCATCACTATAACCACAAACATCATCATCATCACCACCACCATTATCACCCCCCCCCCAACTGGAATTGTGGATGGAGTAAGGTAGAATCCAGAGAGAGAGACAAAATAACAGTAATTATACTCCGTTTTTTTTATCGAGGCGAAGATGCACTTGCCAGATTGGTGATTATTGGCTGAATGCAACATTACTTCATAATCTAGCATTATTAACTGACAACAAATATCTGAGGGGGAAATTTGAGTTAGTAAATATTTTATGGACATATTGCATTCAGCCAATCATCATCAACCTGTCATGTGCATCTTCGCCTCAGTAAAAAAAACGGAGTATAGTAGAGAGTTAGGCAGAGTAAGTGCTTGTTCCAAAATATCCCAGCTTTTCATTTTTAAATGCAAGTGGTGCTGTTAGCTGCTGAAAATGGCTACTCAGCACTGTAGGCTGCAATGGAACTTAATAAGGCAGTTTTTATACAACTTACTGTGACCATAATGGCAAAAAAATAAATAAATATTCCATCCATCCATCATCCAATCCTATATTGCCCCATAAGTAGTGTAGGAGCCCAGGGCTAGGTAAGTTGGTCCTGACATTTAAGATGAGAGTGACCAGCCTCACTCATCTCTGAGTGGCATTACATGAGCAATAAACCCCAACCACCCCTTGGATATAAACCCGCACAGGCTCAATCCGATTGGAGTGCCTTAATTACCCATTAAACCACCAGGCACCATGATTTGGTTATATGGTTACCACCCAGCGTAGTAAATGGTTTCCTGACATACAGGAAACCATATTTGGCTTGTCACTCACTGTAGAGTCACCCATAGAAAGAAGGAAGAGGAAAGAACAAAGGAAAGGAAGACAGAAGAGGGAGTGAAAAGTTACCCACAGGCAGAAGGAAGTGGAAAGAAAGAAGAAAAGAAATACAGAGGAGGAAGGAAGAGAGGAAAGTGCAGTAACCCAACGCAGCACCACATTGGGTGAGTGGATGGTGAGTGCCCCCACCTACCACTAAAAAAAATAATAAAAATAAAAACTAAGACTTACTGTAGTGCAAAATCCACCAACCTGAAGGCAAATCCAGACAATAAACAAAGATGAATGACAAAAATAAAAACAAAATAAACACCAAGACTTCCTGTACTGCAAAATGTACTTACCCAATAACCGAAAAAATAAAAATAAATACACAGAAGCAAAATTAATAACAAGGCTTACTGTACTGCAAAATCTGCCAACTCAAAGGCAAATGTAATCAATGAATAAATAGATAACTCAAATTGAAGCTGAATAACCCCCCCCCAAAAAAATATATATATATATATATATATATATAATAATAATAATAATAATAATAATGGCAACTGCAAACTTTACCTGCCAGAAAGCAAATCTAGTCAATAAATATATAAATGTAAAAAAACAAAAAAAAACAAAGCCAAATAAACAAAAATAAGGCAATGACCACCTACCCAAAAGCAAATATAGTCAATAAATATATAAAGAAATAAGGGAAAAAAAAATGAATAAAAAAACTCCATCTTAGTGGTAGGTGGTGGTGACCAACATCCACTCACTTGATGTAGTGCTGCCTACTTCTTCCTTAGCGTTTATCATTCTTTTTCTGTGCCTGTCCTCCTCTCTTCCTATTTCTCCCATCTTTCTTCTCACTTCTTATTGCTTTTCTTTCCTTTACAGCTGGCTTTACATTGAGTGACAAGCCAAATGGTTTCCTGTAAGCCAAGAAACCATTTACAATGCTGGGTGGTAACCATATAACCAACCCATACGTGCTCCCTACGTGTCAACAAGTGGGTTGGTGGAGGGTTAATGTCCCTCCCCGTAAAACAAATAACTCAAAGTCAAATGGCCATCCCTTAGGAGATTCTGGCATCTGGCAATAGATAGAAACTCCACCTACCCAAACGCAAATATCAACATCATCATCATCATCATCATCCGGACCTCCTTCCCCACCCCACAGCAGGGTGAGGAGTAGCAATATCCAGACAACCCAAATTTGCCCAATCCAATAGGCCACGCTTCCATTCACTCACCATTCAAGCCCCCGGAATCCTGGCCCTATCTGATATGCCAAAAACATTCACCACGTACTGTAGCTTCACATAAACGTATCTGATGAAGTCAAATTTCATCCATAAAATAAATAACGTCACTAACTGCAAACTGCACCTACCCAAAGGCAAATCTAGGTTCCTTCCACTGCACAATCCTACAAAGAAAGATTCGGCTGGTGTAGTCCAGGTGGCGCTGGAAGAAGTCCTGTGGGCACCGCATCATGGGCACCTTCATCCTCGGCAAACGGTGATCGGTTGGTGCAAACAGGGCATAGTGTGGGTTTTTGTCCTGCACGGAAAGATGGTTCGGTAAGTGAATGTAGAATGGAGGGAAAAAGAGACTGACTAGGAGCATATGAGTGAAGGAAAGATCAGTGAAACATCATAGTAGGCGAATCTGGAGTGGAGGGAGAACGGAGAGACTGACTGGGAGTGTATGACTGAGGGAAAGACTGCAGAGAAACATCATGACAAGTGAATGTGGAGAGGTTGAGGAACTAAGAGACTGACTAAGAGAGGATGAGTGAAGGAAAGGTCAGTGAAACATCATGGTAGGTGAATGTGGAGAGGAGGGAGAATGGAGAGACTGACAAGGAGAGTATGACTGAAGGAAAGACTGCAGAGAAACATCATGATGTGAATGTAGAGAGGATGGGGAACTGAGAGACTGACTAGGAGAGTATAAGTGAAGGAGAGCCTGCAGAGAAACATCATTGTAAGTGAATGTGGAGAGGAGGGAGAACTGAGAGACTGACAAGGAGAGTATGAGTAAAGGAAAGGCTGCAGAGAAATATCATGGAAAGCTAAGTGAATGCAGAGAGGCTAGGGAACTAAGAGACTGACTAGGAGAGGATGAATGAGTGAGGGACTAACATATTTGTCCTGTAGGGAAAGACCGCAAGTTAAGTGAATGTGGAGAGGAGGGAGAACTGAAACTGACAGGGAGAGTATGAGTGACAGATTTTCATACAACAGAGAAATATATGGTAAAGTTATGTCAAGAGAATGGAGAACTGAGAGACTGACTAGGAGAGTATGAGTGAGGGAGGGAGTGTTTGGTCCTGCATGGAAAGATCGTACAGTGAGTGAGTGTGGGGAGGATGGGGAACTGAGAGACTGACTGGGAGTGTATACATGAGAGAGGGAGGTTTTTGTCCTGTACACATCATATGGCAGCTACATGACTTGCTATCTGTATGGTGCGTCGCTACGTGGATATTTGAGAGATATGATATACTCCTTTTACCCTAACTTTTCTCAATACAAAGTTGGCCGAAATGTTTAAGGTTTCAGCAAAGCCACACACACACACACACACACACACAAACTAACACTGTACATTTAATTCACCTACATTTGGTCTTTTTTAGTTTATTTATGCAAACTCCACATAACTTTATTCAATTCAGGAAAGACCTTTTATAGTGTATGGAAAAGGTTGACACCACCTCCCCTCATTCAAAATCTCTACCGTAAGTCAAATAATGGAATTTGAAAGTTGCAAGAATAAAAAACAATATAAATACACATTAACTGACCAGTGGAGTTAAAAAAAGAACTGTACTGTAATAATAAATACCTCAAATAACTAGTACTTGTTAACACTGAAGGAGTTTAATAATATAATAATAATAATAATACCGTAATAACAACAATGCACTATACCTGGAATAGCTTCAGAGTTCCAGCGGCCATTCTTGTGTGTCGCTTCTCAAATATATACACAACTCTGGCCGTGCGCTGGACAAATTTCTCCCAATTACTGAGCCGCATGACCTGGGCCACAGATGGTTCGCTGCGTTCTGCCACTTTCTGGTTTGTCTGCTGGGTTCTGCTGGCATCTGAACTTGAATTGAAGGTTTGTATAAAGCTGGAACTTGAATTTCGACTTTGTGTGATGTTTGAAGTTTGGTTGGGTGTTTGTACAAAGCTTGAGTTGGGGGTCTGCATGACACTGGATCTTGAGCTTGAAGTGTTTAGGGACCTTGAATACGAAGTACTGGTTTGGTGGGATCTTGAACATGGGGTACTGGTCATGGCTGCATCCGGATCTGGAAAGTTTACCGGGGATAACGAACAACTAGGGGTGTCGACAGATCCCAAACTGGCGTTGTTAATATTCTCAGTAACTCCAGCATCTGGTGTTTCAGTTTTGGATTGTTTCAGTTTACCGTGTTCCTTCAGCTCCATTGGCACTGTTTCTTTACTGTCCCTTTCTTTGGTATTCTTGTATTCTTTCACATTTTTCTTACTTGGACTCTTTTCTTCAGCCTTGGCTTTATTTGTTTTTCTCTTATTTTCTGGATTTTCAGTCTTACTTGTACTGGCATATGTCTTACTGAAACATTTTGCTTGTGACGATCTGGACAGTGACTCAACAATCTGTTCTGAGACAGCCTTTTTCTTTTTCTTTCTAGTACACTGGCTACTTGTTGAAGCTAAGTTAGTCTGAGGTGAATCATCTTTGTTTTCTACCACACACTTTATATTCTCCATCTTCGTACAGATTTCAGCAACATTGCAATCAGTCCCTGGTAGATTATCAGACTGTGCAATGCTGACTGTCTCATTCTGGAAGTGTAAAGTCTTCTCATCACCCTGTTCAGTTCCCGCCCTTACTGCTAAATTACTAGTCACCTGTGAGTGTGAAGCGGTATCAGTGGGTTCATGTTTGACTCTGCTATGTACATCATTGGCACTCACAATACTATCACCCCTGGCATCATCACACACTCTTGGAGGGGTAACAGGTTCATTTTTTGCTTGGGAAGGAAGGTTGGAATGCAGGGAGTCAATTTCCATCAATGTGGATGCTTGTGTTCCTTCTTTTTGATCAGTCTTTGCCTCCTGTCTCCTCTGCTGCTCATTCTGCTGCCTCTGATGTGCCTTCCACTGGGCCTCAGCAAAGCTCTGGTCTTCTCTCAGCTGTTCGAAGTCTAGGATCTCACTACAGACACTCTCGTCGTCAGTGGAGTCATGCTCACTTAGTTCATCAGGAGGCACAACAACCCCTGGCCGACCTCCTTCGTGATCGGAGTTTGAATCGCTGGCACTAGGCAAATCTAGTGGTGGTGGAGGAAGGATTTCTATTGTGTCTGATGGTCTAGGCTGGACGTCTTCTGCTGTGTCTGATGGTTTAGGCTGGAGGAGTTGTATGGAGTCTGGTGCTCTAGGTGGGTCATTTATAGCTGGGGATTTGAAGGGGGGATCTGACTGGGGGGGAGCACTAGTATCACCCAAAATAACTCCCTGCTTATTTTTCCTCCTCCTCCCGCGTCCTCCTCGCCTGGTCTTCCTTTTCTTCCCTGATCCTTTTCCCTCCTCCTGTACATCCTCATCTTCCACCACCACATCGCTATCACACTGCTCAAGCCTGGCATCATTTCCTGCCTCTACATGCTCCTTTCTGACACGTACTTTGGGTTCTGATGACTTAGGCTGATCTGCTCTCTTCTGTCCGCTCCAATGCCGCTGTCTGCCTCTCGTGTCCGGCCTGCCCTTCACTTCCCGTAATCTGTGCTTGTGTGGTGTGTTAGTGTTGCTAGGCGTGGGGTTACATGAAGCGCTGATGGCGAATGAAGCGGTTAGGTTGGACTCCAAGGGTCTATATACATTTTCCTTCTCCTCTTGATGGCTGTCAAGGTAGTTGTCTAATAAATCATACAGCACCTGCAAAAAATAGCAGAACATTAGTTTTGAAACAGAAACTAACGATACTTCTTTAAAATATATAGTGCCTATCAACTCAACCCCCTGGAAAGTGCTTGGGTGAAGGTAGTAAAATATAAACAATGCATAACAAGCTGTTTGTATTTGTACATTACATTCACATAAAATGCAAGAGCATAGCTTCTTTTCTCTCTCTAAAATGTGGCATGATGGCCGTCCTCCTCATCACTGGTCAGTGCTTCTCTTATCTAATATGGCAGACTGGCAGGTTTTTTCTCAATGTGCCAGGGGCCAGTACCATAATTGTTCCATATGTAACACCAGTTTATACAGGAATAAATTTTGAAAACTGACACTTATTGCTTTGATGGATAAACAAATAAACAGCAGTGATCCCTTGGTTACTGCACATAACTGGTACCAAACACGGTGAGTGATAATGGAACAGCACAATAACCAAAGTACAGAACCTATGAGATTTATCGTACTTGGTACCAGGCATCACAAGTGAAAGTCCAAATTTTCCTTTTTACAACAATTTAAACCCACTAAATACACGCATACCATTATACACACAGGCATGGTTAGGTTAACAGAAAATGATGAAAAGGGCACAGTAAGGAAGAAACATGTACCACAGACACCTGTGACAGGCTAGAGGTCAAGGGTTCTGAGGCTAGGGGGTGGAGAGTGACTGGTCTACACCACCTGGGATTAACTCCTTGAGTGCAGCCTCATCTTTGATTCCCTCAAAGCCATCAGACACCACAGACACTGCATCATCATTTTTGGCAGAAACCAGCACAATTGTGCAATAACAATGTTCTTTAGCCTCTCTCTCTCTCTCTCTCTCTCTCTCTCTCTCACACACACACACACACACACTATAATGGCATGAATGCAGATTTTCACCTCACAGTGATGACAAAAGCTGCTATAACCAACAGGTCCCTACATTACCTCCCAGGTAAGGTTACTTGCCCCTTATAGTGATAAAATGAAGAAAATAATCCACTGGCTATAAAAAGTGAGACAAAAAAATTCCACTAGCTCTGTGTGTGTGTGTGTGTGTGTGTGTGTGTGTTTACCTTCCAGTGGTCGCTGGAGAGGAGGAGAGCAGCGACCACATCTCCGTGAAGCGCAGCGTTGCGGTCACGTACCCCGCCAATATAGATGTCCGTCCCCCCGCCCTGCACACACAACAAACATCACGTCAGGCAAACAGTTAGATTATATTACACAGACAATGACTGAAAATAAAGACAGGTATACAGTACTCTCATAGCACACTGATCTTGAATGAAACTGAGAATTATTTACACATAATTACACTGATCTTGAACGAAAAGTGGACTGCATTACCCTCTCATATTACACTGATGCTGACTGAAACTGAAGAAAGATTTCCTCCCATATTACACTGATCTGAATGAAACTGAGGATGTGTTTACTTTTACATTAAACTGACACTGAATGAAATGTGGACAAGCTTACTCTCAACGTTGACTAAAACTGAGGGCATATTTACTCTTTCAAGTAACAACAATCTTGAATGAAAGATTTATCATTTGATCAGGGATGAAAGCTGACTGGAATGAGACACTAAACATATGCAGAAGTACTCAATCAAAAGAGCTAAGTACATATTAAATTATCAACACATTTCTACCCTGGAAAAAGTGCTGTGCTTATCAATAACACTGGGTGAATGTATCAGGAAATTTACACTACCATACATCAGAATTCAAGGCGTATGCTAAGTCAAAAATTTATGGGTTTTGCAATTTTAGAGGATGAATGAAAATGATGATCAGAAAGAAATTACTCTATCATCCATGTGTTCTCATACGTTTGTGTTCAGTTCCACATTTGTTTGATTTTGCGCTTCCCAAAACATTTCGGACTGACTGAGCATACAGCTAACATTACTATATCAATGCTGGAGAACACAACTATTGTACTGAATCTCTCCCATGCAGCCAATTAAAAAGAACTTCATATTGTACATTGCTACATAATAACAACCAACAGAGCACACTAACACCATCCACTCACACAATTAAGCAGACTGCCTGTATCTGTGAAGGCACTGGGCAGCCTCCCTATTCATATCGTACATTGCTACATAAATACCAACCAACAGAGCACACTAACACCATCCACTCACACAATTAAGCAGACCTCCTGTATCTGTGAAGGTACTGGGCTGCCTCCCTATTCAGTCCCTTACCCCTGAGGCCATACTCTATTACCTTGTCCCAGGTCTTTTCGGTCTGCCTCTCACAACCCTACCCCCAAAGTTAACACCTCTCACCCTCTGTGCCCAAATATCATCCCTCATCCTCTCCACATGCCCAAACCATCTCAGTCTACCCCTCCTCATCACAATACCAGTACACTCCAGTCCCATCCTTCCTCTCGACTTTTCCATTGCAATCCTAGCCCCCACCCTCCCCCCAAGCCCCCATATACCCAAACCATCTCATTCTTTACAATTCATGTGGAAAAACAATCCTGATTCACATACACAAGCAGATCTACTGTACTGATAAAAAACCCTCTTCATCCAATTAGGTGACATTACAAACAACCTCTTTCTCAATTAAGTGGCATTACACTGCAAATGTTGAAAATAATAAGCATAAAAAAATAATAATAATCTGTTCACTGCTGTAACTACTTCACTCCAATGCTGCAGGAAAAGATTACACAAACTACAAAAGTAAAAATTAATAATATCAATAACAACAACAGTCTTTCTTTCATTCTTTCCTCGTCCTTCTGCCTACGGATGACTACACTGAGTGACAAGCCAAATGGTTTCCTGTACACAAGGAAACCATTTACTACACAGGGTGGTAACCATATAACCAAATTATGGCACCTGGTGGTTTAGTGGGTAATTAAGGCGCTCCAAAAGGATTAAGCCAGTGTAAGTTTATATCCAAGGGGTGGTTGGGGTTTATTGCTCATGTAATGCCACTCAGGGATGAGTGAGGCTGGTCACTCTTATCTTAAATGTCAGGACCAACTTGCCTAGCCCTGGGCTCCTACGTTCCTCATGGGGCAACGTAGGATTGGATGATGGATGGATGAATAATATTAAATAATAATAATAATAATTCCAGTGCTGTACATACTTTACTACAAGGCTGCAAGAAATTACTTACTATACTGCAATGCTTCTTCAGTCTGAGGATCCATTTTAATTTAGTTTTGCTATCTTAAAGACAAGTATACTCAGCTTTGGATAGACTTTGAAGGCATAAGAGAGAGACTAAGCTAACTATAATGGTTGAGAGAGAGAGAGAGAGAGAGTCCAGCAAATAATTATAAATGCACACAAAAGCTACTGAATAGGCTAGAGATAAAAAATAATAATAAATTAATAAAAAAACACACCAAGATAACAATAATAATAATAATTAAAAAAAAGCAGAACCAGTAAATCATAAAAACACAAATGGTAAGGAATAAAAACAAATATAAACACATAAATACCTCAACTCAATGGTCCTGTATCCTGTGAAAAGCATACGGCAAGAACACACACACACACACACAATCACCAAACATACACACACAAAGCATAGACACACACACAATCACCAAACATACACACACAAAGCATAGACACACACACACAATCACCAAACATATGCACACAATCACTAAACACAAACACACACAAATCACCAAACATATACACACACAAGACAAACACATCCTGTAATCTCTCTCTCTCTCCACACACACACACACACACACGTAGCTCCATGGACACAACAAGAGTAAACGTGAGTGATAACAGATGATACCGAGAATTACCGGCGCGCTGATATACGCATCCTCGTAGTTCTTTGGGTTGATCCGCAGAACACCCTGTGGAGAGACAGAGAACCAGGGTTAGCGAGAGACTGACGAGGAGAGTGTATGGGAGTGAGGTGGAGGGGGGGAGAGCGAGGGGGAGGCCAAGGATGAGATGGAGGGATGGAGTGGACAGGTACAGTATATTAGAAAAGGGGGTGAGCTGGGAGAAGGGCAGTGAAATGGTGGGGGACAGGGTGACATGGAGGCAATTTGTTTGTGGCCACCCCTTATGGGATTAAGGTGTCTGGCAACAGATAGATAGACAGAGAAATCAGAATCCAAAGAATGCAAAGAAAATGAGGAATCTTCATTTTTTTTTGTTTTTTAAGAGTCACAATACAGTATATGTACAATAAGGCTGAGGATGAGATGGAGGGATGGAGTAGAGATATATATGAGAAAGGGGGCTGTAAGTTGGAGGGAGGGCAGTGAAATGGCAGGGGACAGGGTGACATGGAGGTGATTTGTCTGTGGCCACTCCTTACGGGCTTAAAGTTTCTGGCTATAGACTGACAGATAGAAAATAAGAAACCAGAATGACTTTTTAGAGAATCCAGTGAATTTATTTACAACCTGTGGAAAGAGAAATAAGAATCAGTTTTTTTAGCATCTACAAAATGGAATGAGAAACCCTGTGTGTGTGTGTGTGTGTGTGTGTGTGTGTGTGTGTGTGTGTGTGTGTGTGTGTGTGTGTGTGTGTGTGTGTGTGTGTGTGTGTGTGTGTGTGTGTGTGTGTGTGTGTGTGTGTGTGTGTGTGTGTGTGTGTGTGTGTGTGTGTGTGTGTGTGTGTGTGTGTGTGTGTGTGTGTGTGTGTGTGTGTGTGTGTGTGTGTGTGTGTGTGTGTGTGTGTGTGTGTGTGTGTGTGTGTGTGTGTGTGTGTGTGTGTGTGTGTGTGTGTGTGTGTGTGTGTGTGTGTGTGTGTGTGTGTGTGTGTGTGTGTGTGTGTGTGTGTGTGTGTGTGTGTGTGTGTGTGTGTGTGTGTGTGTGTGTGTGTGTGTGTGTGTGTGTGTGTGTGTGTGTGTGTGTGTGTGTGTGTGTGTGTGTGTGTGTGTGTGTGTGTGTGTGTGTGTGTGTGTGTGTGTGTGTGTGTGTGTGTGTGTGTGTGTGTGTGTGTGTGTGTGTGTGTTTTATGAATCCACGATATACACTCTGTGGAAAGTGAAACCAGACTCATTTTTTTGTGCATCCACATAACAACAATACTCCTGATGGACAAACTATAATAATTATTTTTTGAGCACCACCAGAATAATATTCACCCTGTGGAAAGTGAAATATGATTAGTTTGAGAGAATCCATAAAAAATACACCCCGGGGAATGATAAATCTGAATTAGTTTGTAGAAAATCCACAGACTTTACACGCAATGAGTAAAAGGTAGTAGATGAATGGCTACTGTTTATCCTGGGAGGTACTATGATGTGAGTGAAATGTAGGCACAATCTTGGTTAGCCACACACACACACACAAGTACCGGTAGCTCCAGGGACACAACCAGCCACACAATCTGATTTGGTGATCTTTTTTGAGTGACTGAACATAGGGTCAAAGTCCAAGCTGAGACTCAGTGCTGTAACTCGGCAAGCAACAGCCAATTAATATCGGTATCTATCAGAGGGGGAACATTATCTGATAACTGGAGCTGATTCAGAATAAAATGAATAAAGGTAAATCAATGTTTCTTTATCCAGTAATTCTAAACAATGCTAAGTCTCCTAGCACTTATTTCCCCATTTTTTTCTAGGTGTGAACTAAGGCTGGGACAATGATTATTTTCCAAAATTACTGCCATATCCCACATTTTGTTCACAGTCTTAAGAGGTAAAATGATTGAACTAAAAAAAAATATTTACACCATATTAAAATACCACAGTGGTTAAAATAACACAAATAATACCTAAAGAGTACTATATCAAAGTGCTGTGGCGGACAAGCAGAAACCTGCAAATCATCAGATAAACTGATCACGTACACACACACAGCACACTGCTTGATCTCTGGCAGCCTCCCAAGTCAATCCCTTATCCCTAAGGTCAAACCCTATGATCTCGTCTCAGGTCATCTTCAGTCCATCTCTCACAACCCTACCCCCAACATTCACACTTCTCACTTTCTGCATCCAATTGTAATCTCCCATCTTTTCCACAGGCCCACATTACATAATAATAATAATAATAATAATAATAATAAAACATCAGCAGCCTCTCCTCACCTCAATCACTTCTCCTTTCTTGAGTTTCTCCTGCACTTGGAAGAGACTCATGTAGGAGTTAAAGACAGGGAGGGATTTTTTGTGTGGTGTGGGTTTGGGTGTGCCGCCGCCGCTGCCACTGCCAGGGGTGCCAGAGCGAGGGGGGGTCTGGCGCGGGGGGGTTGACCGCCGCGAAGAGGACGAAGATGTGTGGTGATCTCCGTCGCCCATCCTGGAAACAGAACTGAATCATTAGGAACACACAGGAAATATACCAGTACAAAATAAATCATCATCATCATCATCCAGGCCTCCTTTCCCACCTTAGGACAGGGTGAGGAGCAGCAACGTCCAGACAGCCCAAAACTGCCTAATCCAATGGGCCATGCTTCCACTCACTCATCATTCAAGCCCCCGGAATCCTGGTTCTGTCTGATACGCCAAAAACATTCACCACATTCTGTAGCTTCACATAAACATTTCCAATAGTCAATATAACCAATACCAGTAATAATAATAAGTAACTGATATAATAATAAAATAATAAGAATAATCTACAGTATATCTATCTATCAGCCAAACACCTCAAACCCATAAGGGGTGACCGCAAACAAATCGCCTCCATGGCACCCTCCCCCCAGCTCACACCCCCTATCTCATTTAATAATAATAATAATAATAGTAATAGTAATAGTAATCTGGTCTACGTCTTCTCAGGAGTACGATACCAACTTTTACAAAGGAATTTACCAGAGCTGGACACACATCTGCATTTTTACAATTTCTAAGAAGCGTAAATTCACTCATATACTGTCCAATACAAACTTCATCTGGCAACAACTAAACCCTGTAATTATCCATCACAACACCTCTAAATAAATATTGTAGCTTGATCATTAGGAACTACCTATCAATAAAAAGATGTACTATGTTTGTAGCTATACAGTACTTAAACACAAAACTGCCAAATGGAATGAACACTCCTTATTTTTAAACAAAACCTGAAGCTACTGGACAGAATATGTTTAGCCCTCCTAAATGGTGCTGATGGCATTAAGTAAAAAGGGATACAAGTTGACCTTAACTAGACACAGATGCTCCAAAAATTACAATACATTAGCTATGGCTTTGCATTCCCCTTTAATATTTAAAGTTTAAGCATACAGCACTTTGCCCCCAAATGTGTGGCTACCAGAGTTGAGTCAATTCGAATTCTATCAACTTCAATTCAAATCAAATTCAAAACTGAACTGAATTTATCAACACAATTCAAGGCAAATTCAAAAGAACTGATTCACACCATCAATAATTCAAATTCACTTCATGTCTTTTTCAGTTACTGTAAAACCAGTTCCATTCTTTTAGTTTTTATTCTTTCCTTTATATTACTTCTTATCATGGCTAGCTGACGTCCATGCATCCAGCCATGACAGCAAACATCTGAGAGAAACTGAAAGAATCTGGGGAAGAGGGAGGGGGAGGCCGAGGATGAGATGGAGGGATGAGGTGGAGAGGTATATGAGAGAGGGGGCTGTGAGTTGGGAGCAGGGCAGTGAAATGGCGGGGGACAGGGCGACTTGGAGGCGATTTGTTTGTGGCCACCCCAAACGGGATTGAGGCGTCTGGCAATAGATAGATAGAAGTCTTATGTATTATAACGATGAATATACACATTTATGTTATTTGGCATTTACAATATACCAGAGTGGGGGGGGGGGGAAAGGGTGCTAATACTGTATATTGTACGATGTTGTACACCTGGTGGGCATGGCATGTCAGGGACACTGTAAAAGTTGACTGGCTGGTCAGTAGACAGCCTAACTTAACCTAAGGTAAAAGAAAATTTATCTCTGCTTTACGCCTCGGATTTTCTCAGTTTCTCTATAACATACTACTCGCTGTGACAATATGGAATCAAATCCTCTAAAACCTTTCCTTTGCTGAGCTATGTACCCAAATCATGAATGCCTGAAAAATATGAACTGGACTGACTGCAAAAATAACACACATCTATCTATCTATCTATCTACTGCCAGACGCCATAAACCCGTAAGGGGTGGCCATTTGACTTTGAGTTAGTTGTTTTACGAGGAGGGACACTAACCCTCCACCAACCCACTTGTTGACACGTAGGGAGCACGTATGGTTTGGTTATATGGTTACCACCCAGTGTTGTAAATGGTTTCTTGGCTTACAGGAAACCATTAGGCTAGTCACTCAATGTAAAGCCACCTGTAAAGTAAAGAAAAGCAATAAGAAGTGACAGGAAAGATGGGAGAAATAGGAAGAGAGGAGGGCAGGCACAGAAAAAGAATGATACAGGCTACGGAAGAAGCAAGCAGCACTACATCAAGTGAGTTTGCTCTTGGTAATAAAACACACACCGCATGTGCTAACAAAATGAACAAACACATGCATAATTCACTAGCCATGAATGCAAACATCCTACCAAAACTTCAGAGGAAAAAAAATAAATATCTAACGATGTAAACGTCATCAATTTCCAACTGAAGTTTTGAATATTTTAAGAGCTAGATAATGATGCAGAGAAAAATGTGTATCTGATATATGCTGACAACTACAATCATACCCAAATTATTATCACTACAAAATGATGATTGTCAAAATACCTGTAATAACTAATAATGCACAGACTACTGGAAACACAAGTATCAATATGGTACAGTGAGAGAATGGAGAATGAAAGACTGACTTGACTAGGAAGGTGTATGTAGGTGAGGTGGAGGGAGGGGTAGACTGAGGATGAGGTGGAGGGATGGAGTTGAGAGGTATATGAGGGAGGGGGGGGGGTGAGATGGGGGGAAGGCAGTCAAATGGTGGGTGACAGAGCGACTTGGAGGCGTATTGTCTGCAGCCACCCTTTGCGGGATTAGGGCGTCGGGCTATAGATAGATAGATAGACAATTAAATAATAATAAAAAATAATAATGATGCAAAGGCTACTGGAAAAGCAAATATGAGTACAGTACAATTAAATAATAATATTCGGTAATAATAATAATAATGCAAGGGCTACTAGTACAATTAAATAATAAAATAATAATAACAGCAATGCAAAGACTACTAGAAACACATAATACAGCATCAGTGCAGTATATTATTTGAAAATATTAGTACTTATAAGATTCCACCACAGCCACAGTCACTACCACTGCTTAATTCTCCCTTTCTTCTGTATGAAATAAATATATGACAATGTATACCCCAAAATTATACTGGCATCCTGTACCGGTAATTCCTTTGTGTAAAATTCCAGAGTATGATGCAAGGCAGATTAGGATTCCGGTAAACAATTAAATTTTCGCTAATTATCAAGTAAAATATCCCATGGCTATCCAATAATTCATCACATTTAACCTAACACCCAAGATTAACATTAACAAGGCAAAAATAATCCCGGCTTGGTCGACGATACGGGGTAGCTTGGAAAAAAAAATCTGCATGGTGAAAGTCCACATATTTACGACAAAATACACGTCATCCACTGCTCTTAACGTATTCTGAAACTTCTATGGTACTTTAGGAGAAAATTGAAAGATAAAATAAAAGGATAAAGGCTGTAAACATACCTGAAAACATGACAAATACAACAATCCCTTCACGGAGCACTTGTGTAATCGATGACTGACTCCGCAAGTTTCTGGCAACTGTTCTGTTTACGATACACCCATTATGTATTTTCAAAAGGGGTTTGTTGTACTTAATAATCTCAGAATTGCCTTTTAATTTTGTGTATTCTTAAAACGTGGCTAATTTTGTATATACTCTTACGAAAACGCATTACGAAAACTGGTCCCCCAGCGAAGACTAGACATCGTATCAAAGAAAACCGCGGCGTTCAGCAGTGACTTCCCTAAATTTAACAAACCTTATTTTGGATTCGAATTCAAATATTACTTTTGGCACAATAATTCATCTGAGAATTGTTCAGTGGCCTATAGCAGATTATGAACCATGTACCTGATCCTTCTTGACTATAAAAAAAAAAAATAATAATTAGTACTATTAATGCGTCTGGATGCACCTAGAATAAATATTAAGCCTGAAACAACGAGAAAGGGGAATATATATATATATATATATATATATATATATATATATATATATATATATATATATATATATATATATATATATATATATATATATTCTTACTAGCCTGACGCTGCTTCTGGAGAGGGTAAAGGAAATGAGGTGGGTGGTGAGTGAACACGCTATATAAGGCTACACACGTCAACTCGAGTGATATGATAGTAATTTTTTTTCTTTTTTAGGGTGACGCCACTCGATTGCAATGATGAAGCAAGCGTTACTCACCCTTCACTACGAGTACTTATTTTTGGTCAGTATATTTTCACCTGAGGAACTGTGACATTCTAACTTACGAGGCAGGAATGAGTCTCCTTGGTTACTAGTCAAATCAACGATCAATATAACTACGCATGGCCATCAACCGAGCTGAAAGGGGTTAGTGCTCTTTGTTAGGTTAGAGTGTGTGTGTGTGAGAGAGAGAGAGAGAGAGAGAGAGAGAGAGAGAGAGAGAGAGAGAATGAAGGCAATATTAACCCCTCCAGTTCGAAAAAATCCTCTAATGATAGCAAACCGTCCCTCCTTCACGCCCTCCCTCCTTCCTTCCTCCTCTTTCGCCCTGTTCCTTCCAATTTCTCTACTTTCCTTCCTCTCTCTCTCTCTCTCTCTCTCTCTTCACACCACACTTCTCACAGACCTAACGCTGCTTCTAGTAAGCGAACAAATGAGTGAAAAAAAATCGGTAATTGACCACGAAATAAAATGTTCAAAATAACAGCTGAACCCGCCCGCCGATAAGAACGATAAGAACTGAAAATGAATATTTTTATCGGGGATTTGGTTACACAGGCTGGTATAGTGGTGGAGAGGGTGGCCTTCACGTGGTGGCACTGATATAACTGGTCGGTGGAGCTGACTGGTTATACAAACCCCTCAACTCCCTCCCTATCCCCCGAAAGGACCATGGTGGACTGCAGGAGAGGGTAACTTCAGCCTGCAGTCCACTGGGTTCACGTTTACATGAACCTGGGGCTGCTACTACTACTACTACTACTACTACTACTGCTGCTTCTGCTGCTGCTACTACTACTACTACTACTGCTACTGTCACTACTACTGCTACTACTACTGCTGCTACTACTACTACTACTATAACAATAACAATAATAATAATAATAATAATAATCAATAAAGCCCATTTATAATTCCTGGTGTCCTCATCACCTTATCATCATTTATCAGTCTTCCCTCAGCAACAACTACGTCATCATTATCACTACCACCACCACCATCACCACCACCACCATCATCATCATCATCACCACCACTACCATCATCATCTTTCCCCCCCCATCACCACCACCCTCATCATCATCATCATCATCATCACCATCATCCATACCTCTTCCCACCACCACCACCACCACACAAACCTCCTGCCTCCCCCCCCCCA